>NC_083591.1:13271736-13601736 GCF_027579695.1 Neoarius graeffei | reverse complement strand
CTTCTGAGGCAATGAGCAAACACATTGTACCATTAGAACACTGGAGTGAGAGTTGCTGGAAATGGGCCTCTATACACCTATGGAGATATTGCACCAAAAACCAGACATTTGCAGCTAGAATAGTCATTTACCACATTAGCAATGTATAGAGTGGATTTCTGTTTAGTTTAAAGTGATCTTCATTGAAAAGAACAGTGCTTTTCTTTCAAAAATAAGGACATTTCAAAGTGACCCCAAACTTTTGAACGGTTGTGTAAGTAAGGCATGAAATACGACAGGGTATACTATTATAGGAAAATAATCAACGATGTGCAAGTGTGATGCCCCCAACACAAACTCTTGCTACCCCAAAGTGTACTCTAACAGCATGTTCAGAAGCATTTTATTCCTCTTTTACCACAGCAATTTGCCAATAAGTACTTTTTCAGCGTTCCCCCTGGGTTCTGAAAAATATTCTCCACTTTTTTCCTTGAAAAATCAAGTCATAGAAGTATTCTTCACTTTTTCTTTTTTTCCCCCTTAGTTACCAACTTATCAAAGTGAACTTAATACAGGTTTATACCAACCAAACCGGCACAATTCAAATATTTGCTCAGATACAGCTCTCTCCATTACATATAAAATTTAGGCTCCACTCCAGCCTCTAGTAAGAAAGTTGATTTTGGACCATCAAGCTAAACCTCTAGTTTCAGCTTACTGAAGGTTATTTTAGCATGAAGTTATTCAAAAGAGGTATTAGGACTCCCTTTAGCCTCTACTTCAACATAAACTTGATTTACAATTGAACAGAGACAAGAAGAGTCTGGAAACAACCAACAGTGAAGGAATCTGAATTTCCCGTTGATTTACAAACTGAACACAGAATAACACCGTGTTTCACATCATACATTAGGCATGGAGACTCAATACGCCATGCCCCCAAAACATAGCTCCCTTCAGTCGCTTGCTGGCTGACTGCACGTTCACTTTTCCGGGTTTTTTTTTTTTTTTACCGACACTGTCTGATGTGCTCAGGGATCTGAGTGCGCCTCCCCCGTGGCTGTTTCAGCCCTTACATCATCTTCAGTGCTTGAAGAAGCTCACCCAAAAAACTCCGTCAGCTTTGCACCACTGTTTGGTTCACGTAGAGATAATTACACCACCACACCAGGCCGATTAATACGCATTGTGAATGGTCAAATGCTTGGTGCTCATTTGGTCATTACGTGTAGTCGATTTTTATTGGTAACAAGCATGTGCTTTGTATTATTTGCAATAATTTGTATTATTTATATGTTCATTGTTCTTGTTATCATTCATATTACAGCAATCATTCCCTCACCAGCCCCTGTTTTTGTCTCTCTTTAAAGTAAAAATTAATGAAGCTTGCCACCTTAATGAGAAACTGGAAAGCTTAAAAAAACCTCTGTCTTGAAACCTTTTCTGTATCATTAGGAAATTTAAAGGTAGGCTGCCTTTTAGATTTTTCAAGTGTAGGTAAAAAAAAAAAAAAGAATTTTCCCCGGCACCCTACGGAGTTCAAAATCACAGACTTCCAATTTTATTAATTGTTCTATTTAAAAAAACCTAATGAATTTAGGGCCATGTGGCCCTAAATTCACCGCTCTTTTTTTCCTGCTTCACCATGATGCAATTCAAGATACTACGTCATGCATCACATGGTGGGCTTTCCCCATTTGCGCAAGGCTTTGTGGAATGCAAATTTGAAACAGGAGAGGAAAATGGAGGACACGAATGAAACGTGAAAGACCGACTACAGTAACGGAAAGCGAGGAGGAAAGACGTTATGCTGTGAAGGAAAGGAAACGCAGGACCAAACTAATAAATACTGGCGGTCAGTGAGCACCTCGGTGTGTGAACCTGTAGATGGCAGTAATGCAACACTGGATGCCAGCTGCCATAAAACCCAAAAGAAGAAGAAGAAGAAGAAGGTAAACCGGCACATGCACATATCGGACTTCCCCTGTCTGCCTGACTGTGCGAAGGGAGTAATTTTATGCACATTATTTGCTCAGGAATCCCCTCAAATTAAATAACTTTCCAGCCACAAAATGGCCTGGTTTTTTTTTTTTTTTGAGATCTTGCAGAAATAAATATATCACAATGAGCAAATTTCAGAGGGAACTACATTTCACCGATTTTATGAAATCAAAAGGCCGTATAGCTTTAAAGTTAGTTTTATTTCTGACTGTGACAAAGCACCAACAGTGGATACTCTTTAAATCAATCAGATTTGAGAATTCAATAGCACCGAATAATAATATGGAGTAAATCTCAAGATGTACCCCCAATAATAATAATAATAATAATAATAATAATAGCAACAACTATTATCATCATTAAAATACCTTCTTAAAGGGGAACTGAAGGCAAATTTTTTTATCAAAATTCTATTTCTCTCATTTTATTAAACATAGGAATGCATTTTCGATAGCTATTTTGTCACCGCTATAGCAAGTTATGAGTGTTTGAAATATGCTATGGAATATATCAGTCCATATGTTGAAGCAATGGCCGTAAACGAGATTCGTCGAGACCTGCCAGACATCGTAGGACGGAAGTAAAACGTACAGCGGAAATCAAAGTGACCAACATCTGCCAACATTGTCAAAAGACGCGCGCGCCCTCTTTCGAATGCTGACGTAATCAAGCCGGAAGTTTTGTTTGTTTTGATAGCAATCACGAAAATTTGAAAAAAGTAGGCAGTAATCGTCATTTAAACTCGTTTTTGTGCAAAATTTCGTTTGGAAACCAGTTTGCAAAATGGCGGCGCTGACACCTGGCTGACACTTGACGTTTCGGAGTCTCGCACAAGTCTCATGAAGATCGCACGGATAAGTGACGCCTGCCGTGGACCAAACGAACTACATTCAACATGGCTAAAAAACGAATAGGCCGATAAGTATAATATTTAATTGTGATTAGTTGCCAGTACGAGTCACGATATAAGGTTACTAAAACCGAAAACGTAACTGAATAAACACGTTAATTAAGAAATAAAGCAAGTTTAAAAATGACTTCGGTTCTCCTTTAAGACACAAGCTGTTACTTTCTGAATGCGATCACAGTGAGTTTTAAATGAGAAATTAAACATAGTGAAATACAGACAGACAGTGTGGGGTTCATTAGGGGAAAGAGAATGGGGTTGTTCATTTTTCCCTTTGCAAGTGCAATTCACAGGCTGCAGAACACGATATACATAGGCAAAATTAACACAAGATTTATAAAGATTATGGAAAAATTGGAAACAAAGACAGTGATCACCTTTCATTTCATATTTAAAGACCAGTCAGTTTCAACACTTATCTCAAGGCATTAATCTCAGAACCAAATAAATGACCTCAAAACAACAACAACAACAACAACTTCTGAAATGTAAATGAAATACGACGAAGCATTCATTCATTTTCTGGAAGCTCTTTGTCCTGGTCTGGATTTGGAGCCTATCCTGGGAACACCATCTATACACAAGGTGGGAATACAGTACACAGTGGACATAACGCCAGTCCATCGCACATGCACATTAACACGTGCATTCAAGATAAGGCAGTTTAGAGTAGACAATTCACCTACACAGTATAGTTTTTTTGGAGGTGGAGGGAAACCACAGGAAAGCTGCACAGTAACCACAGGAGCTGTGAGGCAGCAATGTTACCTCTGAATCTTTATGCCAGCGTTTCCACCTCTGCCAATCAAAAAGAAAAATTCTTGTTTTCTTACACCATGCACAATTTCAAAAGTGAATACGTGGAGTCCACATGAGACCCAAAGCACTACAGCAGAGAGAGGTGGATAAAGACAGACATACAGAAAGCATGCAAACAAAACCGGACATACAAGCACAAAAGAGACCACCTTGGTTAACATGACACCCGTTGCCAAGTAAAAGAATGATATATTTACCAAAAACAGCAAGCGACAGAAATGAGAAATGGACGTTTTCTCAGTACGAGTTATTCTTCCAGGTTGCTAAACAACTGAGCATCAGCTGGTTTAATTGCTAACCGGCCGACTGAACACAAGAGACTTCTTAGCACTGGAGGACCTGCGTAAACAGATCAGTGAGCAACACATCTACGTACTGTATATAACGCATGTACGCAGTGGAAATTTTACAGGGAAATTCTTCTCTTTTCTAAAAACAAACTATTTGCCATTTATCATGCCTCATTAAAGCACATGATTAAAGGACTGGGACATGCTGAACGGATATGACTGCTTTTTAAGCAGGAGATCACTGTGAATGGATGCAGAATGAATTCAAATTAAAAAAAAAAGTACTCATCCATGTTTATTCATGTGAATGTAACATCTTAAGGTTGCGCAAGTGTCATCAGCTGTTGTTACAGGGTTTTTCCAAGTACAGCTGCTGTACGAGTTCAAAGGTCACTTTAATTTTTACTGCCCATGCAGACAGAGAGCATTTACATGATGAGCGAGGTGTTCTTGAAACGTCTCGCTGATCCGAGGGCAGTGTCACTCTCGCAGCCTTGTAATCAGGAGGACTTCTGACGTTCGCAAGATTAAGAGAGCCATATAAGATTAAAGATTAAAGGCAGACCTGGAACCTAGTTAAGGATTTACAACATAATTTGCTTCAGCGATGATTTGGTTCTATGTTATATTCTATATATATATATAGGCAGTGCATTGCTGGATAGGGAAATTTAAAAACAGTTGGTTGTAGGTGTTGGGTTGAACAAAAATATCTCTGAAAATTAGTATTATTATACATCCAGGACACTTTTTCAAAGTGTTCTATTCCTTTCTAGCAGGTTTCATCCATTTGGCTTAATAGCATGCAATATTGTTATCATATCGCTTATCCTATGTGTATTACGTCACTCTACCTGGAAAAGGAGCGTTGAATATGGTTTACAATATTGCATGGTTGTCAAGACAACATGACATCACACGTCGGAGATGTAAAATTTCCACGCTAGTGAGCGACTGACAATTTGTGGCCGCCAGGTTTGTTTTGTTAAATAAGGAAGATTTTGAGAGAATTTTGAAAGAGAAAGACGTGTTGAACACCCAAAAGGAATGTGTATGTATAACAATAATGTTTTGTTTTCTTTCCTCGTGGTATATCAGATGTATTCCATTCCATCAGTGCTAATCAATATTATTCAAATATTAATTACTGGTAGATTTATCATTGGTGGGGAAATCCAAGAATAAAGTTTTTAAAAAATATTTAAAAATAAATAAAGATCACCATACAGGCCAACATTCTTTCCTTTTTTATTTACATTTATATATTTTTGTGTGGGCGGCATGGTGGTGTAGTGGTTAGCACTGTCGCCTCACAGCAAGAAGGTCCGGGTTCGAGCCCCGTGGCTGGTGAGGGCCTTTCTGTGCGGAGCTTGCATGTTCTCCCCGTGTCCGCATGGGTTTCCTCCGGGTGCTCCGGTTTCCCCCACAGTCCAAAGACATGCAGGTTAGGTTAACTGGTGACTCTAAATTGACCGTAGGTGTGAATGTGAGTGTGAATGGTTGTCTGTGTCTACGTGTCAGCCCTCTGATGACCTGGCGACTTGTCCAGGGTGTACCCCGCCTTTCGCCCATAGTCAGCTGGGATAGGCTCCAGATGTGGGATGTGGTTCTTCTCAAAGCCGCTCAGATCCTTACGCTTGCCCATTTTTCCTGCTTCCAACACATCAACTTCGAAAACTGACTGTCCACTCGATGTTTTTCACTTGATCTCAGTGGTTTTAAATGTTACGGCTGATCAGTTGTTCAAAATTATGTTAACTCTTAAATGGTAGAAACCATTTATTCACAAAACATACATCATATGTGCAGGACGGTTTCAGTCTGTTCGCCATCGTGTTCAACACACGAAAACTAGTGAGCAACAGTACCGTAAAGAATGATCATCTCATCTCATCTCATTATCTCTAGCTGCTTTATCCTTCTACAGGGTCGCAGGCAAGCTGGAGCCTATCCCAGCTGACTACGGGCGAAAGGTGGGGTACACCCTGGACAAGTCGCCAGGTCATCACAGGGCTGACACATAGACACAGACAACCATTCACACCTACGGTCAATTTAGAGTCACCAGTTAACCTAACCTGCATGTCTTTGGACTGTGGGGGAAACCGGAGCACCCGGAGGAAACCCACGCGGACACGGGGAAAACATGCAAACTCCACACAGAAAGGCCCTCGCCGGCCCCGGGGCTCGAACCCAGGACCTTCTTGCTGTGAGGCGACAGCGCTAACCACTACACCACCGTGCCGCCCTAAAGAATGATCAAAATAAGAATAATCCAAATAATAGTGTTAATATAATTTTGTAATGGATGAGATACTTAGAGAAAGAGTTGCAGCTTGCAATTTGAATGCATTAGTCACTTTTTCCCCCCTTTTCATATACAGTAGGTGCAAAGATTTACTTTTTCCTCGACAACATGTGAAGAAGTCAATCAATCAAACAAACAAACAAAGGAGTGAAGCTATGGGAAATGAACCTACACTCATCACTCATTTCCCCTCTGAAAGTTCTGAACTTCACCCTTGATGTGCGCCAAGTGGAAAATCTGACAGGTGCCATAACTGCGCACCAGCACGACTGGTGCCATTCGAGCTGATCTTACCTCTATCTTCTCCGTGTACTCTTCCTGCAGTTTGTTCTTCTCCTCCTTCAGCTGTCGGTTCTCGGTCAGGAGCGCGTTCCCGAGTTGGGCTGCGAGCACAAGCTCTTCCTCCTTCCGGCGCAGCGCCGCGCGCACCCGCACCTCACCGCCGTCTCCGTACGGGTAGAAATCCTCCTCCAAGTCCATTCTGTGCGCCCGAAAACAGATCTCCTCCAGCCGACTCATAATGAACCCATAAACAGTTTTAGCTGAGACGGACCGGTTCAGGACTGTGGCTCAGTATAGAAGCTCTCTGGAGGCAGCCTGAGGGCAAATGAAGTGCAGAGAGGTGGAAGGATGGAAGGAAACTCCTAACCTCCAACGGTAAGAGGAAAAGAAAAAAAAAAAAAGAGGGGCAGGACCTGTCACTTACAGGTGACGGTGTGTGTTACACTGAAAACTCGGTGCCAGAATGAATGAGATGAAGTCAAGGTTGCCTGCTCGTTTTTCACCAAACTGCCAAAGTAGGCATCCATTCCATAACCATACACTGCAAAAAATGATCTCTTGTTGAGAGAAAATATTTCTTTAATATGGGTGAATTCATCTATTATTTCTTATTAGAAGTTTACTAGAACTCAAATATAAGATTATTTAGCTTACTTTGAGACGCTTTTACTAATTTCAAGCCTTAAATTTTCTTATTCTATTGGCAGATAATTTTGCTCATTTTAAGCACTCAAATCTAGAAAGAACCAAAATTATCTGCCAATAGAATAAGAAAATTTAAGGCTTGAAATTAGTAAAAGTGTCTCAAAGTAAGCTAAATAATCTTATATTTGAGTTCTAGTAAACTTCTAATAAGAAATAATAGATAAATTCACGGGCGGCACGGTGGTGTAGTGGTTAGCGCTGTCGCCTCACAGCAAGAAGGTCCTGGGTTCAAGCCCCGGGGGCCTTTCTGTGCGGAGTTTGCATGTTCTCCCTGTGTCCGCGTGGGTTTCCTCCGGGTGCTCCGGTTTCCCCCACAGTCCAAAGACATGCAGGTTAGGTTAACTGGTGACTCTAAATTGACCGTAGGTGTGAATGTGAGTGTGAATGGTTGTCTGTGTCTATGTGTCAGCCCTGTGATGACCTGGCGACTTGTCCAGGGTGTACCCCGCCTTTCGCCCGTAGTCAGCTGGGATAGGCTCCAGCTTGCCTGCGACCCTGTAGAACAGGGGTGTCAAACCTGATCCATAAAGGGCCGTGTGGCTGCAGGTTTTCATTCCAGCCATGCAGCAGCACCCTGATTTGGCTTATTCAATCAACTGACACACCCACCCTTTAATCAAGGGTGGGTGTGGCTGCAAGTATTTGACTGTGTGAAGACAGTTCAGTTGATTGAATGAGCCAAGTCAGGTGTGCTGCTGCATGGCTGGAATGAAAACCTGCAGCCACAAGGCCCTTTATGGATCAGGTTTGACACCCCTGCTGTAGAAGGATAAAGCGGCTAGAGATAATGAGATGAGATAAATTCACCCATATTAAAGATAATTTTCTCTCAACAAGAGATCATTTTTTGCAGTGCAGTGGGGTCCAAAAGCCTGAGCCCACACTAAAAATATGTGTTTGTTTGATTTATTTAAAAAGTGGAAATTTATGGAAAGAAAGAAAGAAATCATAATTGTGAGAATCTTTCTCATATTCCATTATTATGAGATAGCAGGTCTTCATTATGAGATACCCCTTGAACATTTTCACATTTTTCCACCTTACAACCACGAACTTTAAAAGTTTTTTATTGAGATTTTATGTGATAGACCAACACAGAGTAGCACATAACTGTGAAGTGGAACGAAAATGATAAACGGGCTTCAAAATTTTAAACAAATAAAAATCTGAAAAATGTGATGTGCATTAGTATTCAGCCCCCTGTTCTCTGATACCTCTAAATACAATCCAGTGCAATCAATTGCCTTCAGAAGTAATCTAATTAGTTAATAGAGTCCTACTGTGTGTAATTTACTCTCAGCATAAATACACTTGTTCTGTGAAGGCCTCAGTGGTTTGTTAGAGAACACTGAAGAACAAACAGCATCATGAAGACCAAAGAACTCAGCAGACAGGTCAGGGATAAAGTTCTGGAGAAGTTTAAAGCAGGGTTAGGTTATAAAAAAAATATCCCAAGCTCTGAACATCTCAAGAAGCACTGTTCAATCCATCATTCAAAAATGGAAAAAGTATGGCACAACTGCAAGCCTACCAAGACATGGCTGTCCACTTACACTGACAGAGCGAGTAAGGAGAGCACTGGTCAGAGAAGCAGCCAAGAGGCCCATGATCACTCTGGAGGAGCTGCAGAAATCCACAGCTCAGGTGGGAGAATCTGTGCACAGGACAACTATAAAAGTCGTACGCTCCACAAATCTGGCCTTTTTGGAAGAGTGGCAAGAAGAAAGCCAATGTTGAAAGACAGGCATAAGAAGCCATGTAGGGGACACAGCAAACATGTGGAAGAAGGTGCTTTGGTCAGATGAGACCAAAGTTGAACTTTTTGGCCTAAATGCAAAGCGCTATGTGTGGCGGAAACTAACACTGCTCTGCTCATCACCCTGCACACACCATCCCCACTGTGAAACATGGTGGTGGCAGCATCATGCTATGGGGATGCTTTTCTTCAGCAGGGACAGGGAAGCTGGTCAGAGTTGATGGGAAGAGGGATGGAGCTAAATACAGGGCAATCCTGGAAGAAAACCTGTTGGAGGCTGCAAAAGACTTGAGACTGGGAAGGAGATTCACCTTCCAGCAAGACAATGACCCTAAACATACAGCCAGACCTACAATGGAATGGTTTAGATCAAAGAATATTCATGTGTTAGAATGGCCCAGTCAAAGTCCAGACCTAAATCCCATTGAGCATCTGTGGCAAGACTTGAAAATTGCTGTTCACAGACGCTCTCCATCCGATCTGGCTGAGCTTGAGCTATTTTGCAAAGAAGAATGGGCAAGAATTTCAGTGTCTAGATGTGCAAAGCTTGTAGAGACATACCACAAAAGACTTACAGCTGTAATTGCAGCAAAAGGTGGCTCTACAAAGTATTGACGCAGGGGGGCTGAATACTAATGAAGACCACATTTTTCAGATTTTTATTTGTTTAAAATTTTGAAGACCATTTATCATTTTCGTTTCACTTCACAATTATGTGCTACTCTGTGTTGGTCTATCACATAAAATCTCAATAAAAAACTTTTAAGTTCGTGGTTGTAAGGTGGAAAAATGTGAAAAAGTTCAAGGGATATGAATACTTTTGCAAGGCACTGTAAGTCATAATTGTGAGAATCTTTCTCATATTCCTTTATTATGAGGTAGCAGGCCTTAATTATGAGATACTAATTCATAACGATGAGGATATTTCTCATATTTCATTATTATGAGAGAGCAGGTCTTAATTACGAGATACTAATTCATAATTATGAGGATCTTTCTCATATTGCGTTATGATGAGAGAGCAGGTCTTATTATGACTTACTATCTCATAATTTACGAGAAACTTTCTCATATTCCATTATTATGAGACAGCAGGTTTTAATTATGACTTAGTATCTCATAATTGTGAGAATCTTTCTCGTGTTGTATTATTATGAGATAGTAGGCCTTAATTATGAGATACTAATTCATAATTATGAGATTCTCATATTCCATTATTATTAGATAGTAGGTCTTAATTATGATATAAGCCATAATTGAGAAACTTCCTCATATTCCATTATTATGAGACAGCAGGTCTTAATTACGAGATAGTAATTCATATTTATGAGAATATTTCTCATATTTCATTATTATGAGATAGCAGACCTTAACTGTGAGATACTAATTAATAATTATGAGACTCTCATATTCCATTATTATGAGATAATAAGTCATAATTATGATATATTTTCTCATATTTCCTTATTATGAGATAGCAGGTCTTAATTATGAGATAGTAAGTCAATTATGAGAAGCTTTCTCATATTTAATTATTATGAGATAGTAGGTCTTAATTATGAGATACTACATAATTATGAGGATCTTTCTCATATTTCATTATTATGAGATTAAGTTTGACTTGCACTCGTACGTCGCTCTGGATAAGAGTATTTGCTAAACGTAATGTAATGTAAGTCATAATTATGAGAATTGTCCTCATATTTCATTATTATTATGAGAGGTTTTATGAGATACTAAGTCATAATTATGAGACTCTCTCATATTTCATTATTATGAGAGTAAGTCTTAATTATGAGATACTAAGTCATAATTATGATATTATATTGCATTCTGAGTTAACAAGTCACAACGATTAGATACTAAATCACAATTATGAGAAAGCTTCTCATATTTTATATTATCATGAGATACCAAGTCATAATTATTAGAAGCTAATTCATATTTAATGATTAAGTGAGAGCAAGTCATAATTATAAGATACCAAGTCATTGTTATGAGATCTCATTATTATGAGATTGAAAATCATAATTGTGAAATAGGGTCTCATTTTTCTGCGATAGATCTATCTGATTGGCTGCTTGGATAATTGTATGAATGAGCAAGAGTACAGCTGTTCCTATTAAAGTCTACTTTAAAAGATTGATTTTTTGGTTAGGACTGTCGCTTCACAGCAAGGAGGTTCTGGGTTCGAGCCCAGTGGCCCAATGGGGGCCTTTCTGTGTGGAGTTTGTATGTTCTCCCCGTATCTGCATGGGTTTCCTCCACAGTCCAAAAGACATGCAGGTTAGGCTAATTGGTAGCTCTCAATTGACCACAGGTGTGAATGTGAGTGTGAATGGTTGTGCGTCTCTATGCGTCAGCCCTGCAATGATTCAGCGACTTGTCCAGAGTGTACCCCGCTTCTTGCCCATAGTCAACTGGGATAGGTTCCAGCTTGCCCGTGACCCTGCACAGGATAAGCAGTTATGGATGTATGGAAAATAGTAAACCTGTACCACTGATGAAAAGATCTGGCAACCTTGAAATTCCTCCTAGCCATTTTCAGTAATGGTGGTTCCAAAGTCTATCCTGGGAACACTGGAAGTGAGGTGGGAATACACCTTGTATGGGATGCCAGTCAATTACAGGGCACTTATATGATGAATCTTTTGGGATGTGGGAGAAAACCAGAGAACCCAGAGGAAACCCATGCAAAGAGACTGAGCACACAAACAAAGTGAAAGCACCACACAGTCAGTAACCTGAGCTCAAGGTTGAACTGGGAACCCAAACAGACAATGCTAACTTTGCTAGATTGGATCACTTTTATTCATTTTACAGTTAATTGGTTTACACCAGGAGAGTCAAACTCGCGTCTTTTAGGTCCACAGATGTAAAGCTATTAGTTTTTTTCCCACCTTTTCTAACACACTAAATTCAGTGTTGAGACCATTACAAGTCTGGGAATTGTTAATCCAATCTGGCAGTCCTTGTGATTCTAATCTAATCTTGGCAAACAGCGAAAGTTTGTTAATAAAGAAAAACATTGTGGTCATTTAATTTTCTCGGGACGAAAACTGGTAAAGAACATAAGACGATTTAGCAAACCTAATCTGTATCAGCACCAGCTTAAGTTCTTAGAGGTCAATTAGTCTCTGTCGCTAATGAAACCAGCATGGAGGCTGGTATTTTGAGTGACAGTGGCAATATATGCATTGGGATGGAGGGTAAATCTGTGTTTGCTGTCAAGGTCAGGGGTCAGAGCATGAAAAGCTGTTTTAGGTAGAGATTATCAGGGTGTGAATAAAGGAGGATAGCATCATGACGCATGGCATCCGCATTGTATTCAGGAGACCCCACGCGTCTGTACATATGGCCTGGGGAGAGAATCCCCTGAGCACATGCAGATCAGGAGCTTTCCAGCCAGCCACGATGCTCCTATTGTCATTTAACAGTTTACAACCTGCTTATGAAAAGACAGCCTGTGAAGGACGCACAAAAGCAAAGCATCACATCAAGAGTGCTTGATGAGAACTTGGATTTAAGTATTCAATTTAACAATGATCTATAAAAAAAAAAAAAACTGTTGTTACTTCACAGCCTTTTGGTTAACAAGGCTACATTGAAAATGCACTCCAATCAGTGACAAACTAAAAACACTTACTTGATGGGTTTATTTAAATGCCGAGAACAAGGCATTTATAGCTTATTTGGACATACTTTTTGATTCAGTTGATTTAGGTATGATGTCACAAAGTAAAAACATTATTATAATTATTATTATTAGGGAGCCAAGCACAAAAGCTGCATAGGCACCCACTGGGTTTCTACCTCTTCGTTTTCTTCTGGTTTGAGTGTCTATGGCAATCCATAGAACTGTATGGTAAAATGTTTTGAAATTTGGCACATTGACTGAGGACGGTCCCCTGATTCTTTTCACCAAATTTCATGTTTATACTGCGAGTGCTTTATCGCCACCAATGGGTCAAATTTGGAGGTGCATTTATGCATGGAACATTTGAACCATCCATCCATTGTCCGTAACTGCTCATCCTGTGCAGGGTTGCAGGCAGCCTATCCCAGCTGACTATGGGTGAGAGGCAGGGTACACCCTGGACAAGCCGCCAGATCATCACAGGGCTGGCACATAGCAACAAACCATTCACACCCTCATTCACACCTAGTCAATTTAGAGCCACCAATTAGCCTAAACTGCATGTCTTTGGACTGTGGAGAAAACCGGAGCACCCAGAGGAAATCCATGCAGACACGGGGAGAACATGCCCTCATTGGCCACTGGAACCCAGAACCTTCTTGCTAACCACTACACCACCACGCCGCCTGCACATTTGAACCATATGTCCCATGTTCAAAAATGAGGTACCATTGGATTCCTTAACTCAAGCAGAGTTCAACTTACCCCATGATGTCAATTTCTGCCATTTTGGATTTTTTCAAAATGCTTAAAATGTTTCACAGGTCACCAGTTTTATCCAGTGTTCATGAAATTTGGCACAAGCAATAGTCACAGAAGCTTCTTTATTATTAAATGTAGATTTTTTTTTTTTTTTAAAAGTATGAAATTTTTCACCAAGACAAAAAATGTCCCTGTACTTGAATTGATTAATGAATCCAATTCAAACATAATTCAACATTCACATATTTGTCACAATGCAAATTTTTTTTTTTTGCAATATTTCACTTAAATGTCCAGGCTCATGCTAAACTTCTGGTTACTTGATACAATATCTACTTATCTTTCAGAAGCACTTGCCTTGGAAAGTTCAGTCCTCCCATCTAGTGGTTACATCTACATATTACAACATGACATTTGCTGTCCAATATATAATTCCTCTGCCTTCTAAGTTGATACTGTGAATACATACAGTACACTACACACAGTGGTTTCAGAAAGTATTCAGACCCCTTCAGATTTTACACATTGTGTTACAGATGAAATTTGAATGGAGTTTTTTTGGGGAATGAAAATTTTGGATTTTTAATAAATTTGCAAAATTAAACCAGGGATGAGAATTTTCCGCCGATCGGCGGATTTCCGACTTTTTCAGACCAAAATGATCGTTTTTGAGATTGACGTAAATCCGTTGAGAAGTTTTTTTTTTTTTTTGGGGGGGGGGGGGGGGGGGGGGTATGGTTAACGATCTGTGGTCACCTTATAACGTCTTGATTCTTGGTGGGCTCCGGGTTAACACACTTCAGTTTTTCGACATGTCGTAATTAACATTCACTTTTGTGACAATGTTCGACTTATTTGCGGTAGAATTTTCGGGAAATCCCATCGCGTACAGTGTATAAACACAAGTACGCATGCTCTCCACACGTGGCTTGCAATCGCCGTTCACCGACCGTACACACGGTCAATGACGATACGCATTGGTAACATCGGAAAGACACGTATTCAGGCGGGATATTTTAGCATATCGACAATGGCAAAAATCCTACATAAGAAAGAAGAGGATCGAGCGAGGGAGATTGATAAAGGTGCAGGAATAAAGAACTGTTTTCGATGGGCTTGGTTAGAAAGAACACTGAATGTCGAGATCGACAAGCAGACTGTCACAACGAAGCTCAGTGATCACATACGGAAAATAGACATACCAGGAAAAGTACTTTGCTCATTGTGTTCTGACATGATAAACTACGCTAGTAGAGGGGCAAGGATTATCGAACTTCACATATACACCAAAAAACACAAAGGTAGGTTGAAAATTATTTTGCCTGTTCATACGTCATAAGTGTATCTTTTATAAATGGGGTTAGCTTATCTAATGTAGCATGTTGGGGAGAATCATAGTATCGTATCTATATTTCTGATAAAATTTTAGGTATGATACCATACCGTGTATAACTCTCCTACTTATTGCTCATTTCATATGGGGATGGGGGGGAATTGCTGGCAAGAGCCGCGCGGGAGCGTCTGCCCAAATTTTTTAGGCCGAGATGAACTTATAGTTTTTGATTTAAAAAAAATGTCCAATATGTAATGCCCATTGTACATGCCTGTTCTTTAATTCAAAATCACCATCTTGATCTTCAAATTGACCATATGGTATATGTATTACATTACACAACATCCTGTCCAGATAAAACCTAGTTAGTACCCACAACAGTTGAAAGGGAAGTGATGAGTGATGTTGAATGTTGCCTGCTTAATATGCAAGACCTCCTGCTACCATGATAACATCAGAAGAAAGCTTAAGAGAATTATACGATAGAACTTTTTTCTGGTTTGCACTTCATTTTAAAGGATTAGAGTATTCAAAGACATGAATAGCAAAAATGCAGAAATATAATACTGTAGAGCTCGTTTATATGAAAAGGTGCATTGATTTTTTGAAATAATCAAATGTGAATTGATTAAAAACAAGTCTCTTGTACCATATTAATCATTTTCACCTGGTAGTCCACCAAGAAGGGGAATTTATTTCCAGATAAATTGCAACTTTTTGCTGATAAAATTAATGGTTTTGGGGTAAAAAAAAAAAAAAAAGCCAAAAATCATTAGCTCCTGCCCCTGGGCCCCGCTGGGTGCCTGCGGCCCCCAAACCCCTGGCTTTTTTCAGACTTTTGAAAATATTTTTCATTCTCATCCCTGTTAAACTGACATGGGATTTCTCTGCAGTGAAGAAAAAGATGAGTGTGATAAGCTATGAAATGAAGTTATGGGTATCTGATAATGCATGACCGAGCTTCTTCTTCCAACACAAAGGCTATACAATATTGGATGAACCTGGCTGGTGAAGCTGGACACCAACGTATGGCAGATTCAGTCCAGACCCTTGCTTGCAAATGAATGTTACAATCTCGACAGGCCACACAAGCACTGTACACCTACTGCTAAGGACTCAGCATGGCTGCCTGTCGACAGGGGAAAGAAAAAAAAATGCTCCTGTTAGAGAGTGCTAATGCCTGGAGCACCAGTTGTGCCCCACATACTGTGGCCCACCTGGTGGCTGATGGTGCTCACTGACATTGAGCTGTTGGAGAGGTGGCCTGAGGTAGTCACAGTGCAGGGCAAGGACAAAGCTGTGCACTGGTGTCGGCTCTACTCTCACGTTTGCTGCCCTGAATTGGTCTGTCTGGGGTGCTGGGTGCAGCGATATGTGCCTGTCGGTGGTTGCCGTGTCTACACTGGGCCCCTGCTTGTTTCGCTGGTAGCTGTCCTTTTACATTATGATCATTGTATCAGTATTATAAGTTTTTTTTTTTTAAATCTGTTTTTGGAGGCGGCACGGTGGTGTAGTGGTTAGCGCTGTTGCCTCAGAGCAAGAAGGTCCGGGTTTGAGCCCCGTGGCCGGCGAGGGCCTTTCTGTGCGGAGTCTGCATGTTCTCCCCGTGTCCGTGTGGGTTTCCCCCACAGTCCAAAGACATGCAGGTTAGGTTAACTGGTGACTCTAAATTGACCATAGGTGTGAATGGTTGTCTGTGTCTATGTGTCAGCCCTGTGATGACCTGGCGACTTGTCCAGGGTGTACCCCGCCTTTCGCCCGTAGTCAGCTGGGATAGGCTCCAGCTTGCCTGCGACCCTGTAGAACAGGATAAAGCGGCTAGAGATAATGAGATGAGATGAAATCTGTTTTTGGTTGATCTTTCCTGCTGGTTTTTTTTTTGTCATTCCTCTTTTATTTCTATTATCTGTTGTTCTAATTTTTATATCCCCTTATTTCTTGTACGGTCTGTCATTCCTGTAGCATGTGTGTTTTGGGGGTGATAAACGGTAGCTATTTTGAAGAATATAAAATATTAATTTAATACTTTTTGCATGTCACATAGTTCTGTGTGTGTTCCATATGTTGATTCAAAATTTGTGTCTTCAGTATTATTCTGCAGTTTAGAAAATGGTAATATAAAAAAAAAGAACGAGTACAGGTGTATATACTACAAAATACTGATACTGTATAAAATCAATCACTTAAGGATTTAATTTGCACTTTAAAATTCTACCTCTTCCCTTGGCTCATTACACATCTTCTATTCATTGTCTAGGCACTACTGTTTTTGTTTTGTTATATTGTAAAGCATGAGAGAGTTGAAAGACCTTTCTTCCAAAGCTCCAAGTATTTCTCTGGGGCCAAAAATGCACTGCCACCAATTGAAGAAAAAAAGTATTGGAGTCATTGTTGGGGAGAAAAAAAAAATGGAGCGGAGTTGGGGGTATAAAATTCTGGGAAAGAAATTCAGAATTTCTGAGATTTAAAGTTGCATATTTATGAGGAAAAAAAAAAAAACCTACTCAGATTTTCTCTAAGTTTATCAAGTCAAAAATTTGCGAGGAAAAAAAAAAAATTCAGAGAAAAACTCAAATTCCAATATTAAGAAAAAGTCACAAAGTTACGAGGGGGGGCACTTTCATGCTTCTGCGGTTCCTGGCTGCAGTGCATTCTGGGAAATGTATGAGAGTCTCTTAGCACATTATTCTTTTATATTGTGCAATCATGGAGGAAACAGTGCATTTCCTATACTACAGCTGGGCAGAGAGTTGTGTGTTGATTCAACCTTGCAAAGTGATCAAAAACATTATTTTACAATTTTTTTTCTTGAAAATTTGAGACTTTTTAGTCTCCTCAAATATCCAAACTTTTTCTCACAAATTTCCGAGTTCAGTCTCAGAAATTGAGGTTTTTTCCCCTCTGAATATGAACCCCTCCCCGAGTTACATAGATTTTTTAAACCTACAGTAGCTCTAATACACGGTCGTTCAAAAAAAAAAAAAAAGAGGCAAAAAATAGATCTTTGCTGATTTCATGCATGTATTGGGTAAGTTATCCTGAGATGTTAGATTAAGCTTTCCAATGAAGCATGACTGCAGAAAGACTTATTCTAACACTCCAATCATTTCAATAAGTGAAAAAAACATGACAGAAAAAAAAATGAGAGAACGAGTACATCTTTCCAAAAGCTATATACAAGCACGCTATTTGGTTCCACGTTGGACGAGTTGAAGTTGGTTTGGGGGTGAATCTCAAAACCTGTCAGAAGACGTGCTGCAAAAAACTGTGCCGAGTTTCCCCAAAAACCATCGTGACATAAAGATCATCATTATAAATGGTAGAGCGAGCAGCACAATGAACACACACTCTCTTAGTTAAGATGCCCTTTGCGTTAAGAGGCTTTTGGGAAACCCACCCCTGGTCTGACAGGTAAACGTGTTCATTTCATTTTGGCATTACAAGTGTGTGTGTGTGTAAAATAATGGCAAAAAAAATTAGACACGTTTGAAATTAAAACTAGAATGCAATAAAATGTGCAAAAATGGGAAGTCTGAACACTTTCCAAACCCACTATATATTTATGGAAAACGCACCACCACTTTATTCTCCATTTAGCTTCCTCCCTGAGTGGTTTACAATAAGACGACACGCTTCATTACTAGAATGGATTTTTTTTTTTTAATTCAGTAATTTTTTCCAAACATGTACACAGGGAATTTGTTACAGTATATACTGTATATACATACACATTTGTGTATAGAACATTATCTAAAAAGTCAAGGGCATGGGATATGGCTGCTGTGCGTTTTAAGATTTCTAAACACCAGTCATGTTCTGTCACAAATCCACACTGGCAAGAGGGGGGTGGATTTAGCTAAACAATCGTACAATGGGGAGGACTACAGCTATCTCCAGTGCACTTCAGTTAAGGGAGCTGGGAGAAAAACGGGTGTTGGTGCTGCCAACAGATCGGAGTACGACTGACACAGTGGAGCTTCACAATACTGAAGAACATATGGAGAGAGTTAAACAGTCAAGTAACTACAGGGAGTAGATGTTATTGTGCGCTTGGATTCTGTACAGTCGTCTCATTGAGCTCATTTATATGATGGGCAAAAGCTTGAGTCGAAATGAATCCAACTCAGTCTGGCTCTACAGTAAAGACCGAGACATACACATGAAGGCAGCTGATTACAAAAACCCAAGTTGCGACGGATGAGTTCACTGCTACAGAAACACACCGTTGTGTGACAAATGCAGGCTTGGTTACACATGATGACACTTTATATTCAGTTTCCTAACTCAGGATCTTGATGCATCAAGCGGCTCATCCACAGTCATTCAAATGGCAGGGCAATAAATCAAAATTTTTTTTTTTTAAAATTACACCCTCGACCATCTTTCTCCAAACCATTTGAGACACATGACCCCAGGTCTTTGGTTCAATCCAGCTCAGTGCTCTAGAGCTCAGAAATTATCTGCTAATACTGGATTAAAAACCCTAACAGCTTTACATCAATGAAAAATGGAGGCGAAATACACTGATGCATAACGAAATTAAAACGGATTAACAAAAGAGGTCCTGTTTTCTTTCTTTCAACTTGGCACGCTCAAGAGTTCGTCTCCTCGCTAGAGCAAGAAGCATCGGATCACTCTGAGTGTTCATGTGCATTAAGAAGACCAATCGCTTGTGGGGGGGGGGAAAAAAAAAGAACAGGAATGACAAATGTGATGTGTCTGGAGGGACTAGTGTGAACTTGAGAGAGTAACAGCTGCTAAGAGATGACTCGAGCCTCTACATCATTCCCAACTGCAAGAGCGAGTTGGCGTATGCCATGGGCTTAACATTCGGATGAGGCTGTAGAGACAGAGGAAACATTCAGTTAGTCATTCACGGCTGCAAGGTTTTGAGTAACATTGTACCTGACATGAAAGTATTTAAAAAAAAAACCTGAGGGAAAACAAGACTTTTGTAGATATGCATAATCCGTAGGTGCTAAAGAAGGCAACTGGACTTGCTTGATATCCTTCAAGACGTTTCACTCTCATCCAAAAAGCTTCTTCAGTTCTGTCTGACTAGTGGGGAGTTTCAGGTATTTATCCTCTAGTGGGCCAAAAGCAACCCTCAGGAGACCCTACAGGATGGCTGACAGGGTCAACAACCCATGTGACTCTCCTTTGGGTTGCTTTTGGTCCACTAGAGGATAAATACCTGAAACTCCCCACTATAGTCAGGCGATATTTGTTTATACAGTACCGTTCAAAAGTTTGGGGTCACTTTGAAATGTCCTTATTTTTGAAAGAAAAGCACTGTTCTTTTCAATGAAGATCACTTTAAACTAATCAGAAATCCACTCTATACATTGCTAATGTGGTAAATGACTATTCTAGCTGCAAATGTCTGGTTTTTGGTGCAATATCTCCATAGGTGTATAGAGGCCCATTTCCAGCAACTCTCACTCCAGTGTTCTAATGGTACAATGTGTTTGCTCATTGCCTCAGAAGGCTAATGGATGATTACTTGTACAATCATGTTAGCACAGCTGAAAACAGTTTAGCTCTTTAGGTGGGGTTTACATTAGACCGTATCAGCGGATCATCAGATTAACGTTTTTAAAACGATTAGTGTGCACACAGCAACGCCAATACACGATTCGCGTGCACACAGCAACGCCAATACACGGCTACGCTCGGCTACGCAGGCATCCTGCGCTCCAAATCACTCCGCCCTGAACAGCGAGTGCCCTCTGGAGGGTGCGCACTCCGGCCCTGCGCAGCTCACAGAGCGCGCGAGCTGTGATTCGGGACTGAGCCGCTGTGTGTGTGATCTCAGTGCATGTCGGGCATGCGCGTCACTTACCACTTGCAAGTGGAAGGATGGCAAGCCTAAAGACAATCATAACTACACAATGGGCAGTATTTGCAGTATTTTCATACTTTTATACTCTTTAATGAAAGGTGATACAAGGCGGAAGTCCGCACCATTTTTCAGCAGTCGCGTCACATGACCAACGCCAGCGAATCAGGAAGGTGGATGTCACAGTGACGTTGTCCAATGACGACGCCAGCTAGAGCTCAGCACAGCATATCCGCGTATTCTCAATGTTTACACAGCACCGGACCAGACACGATCTGGATTGAATACGTGGACCCTGGTGAATTCCCGTTTCCCGGCGTTTCCAGGCATTTTAATGTAAACAGACAGTGCATCCGCGAAGAAAACGAGACAGATACGGTCTAATGTAAACTTGGCCTTAGAGAAGCTATAAAACTGACCTTCCTTTCAGCAGATTGAGTTTCTGGAGCATCACATTTGTGGGGTCGATTAAATGCTCAAAATGGCCAGAAAAATGTCTTGACTATATTTTCTATTCATTTTACAACTTATGGTGGTAAATAAAAGTGTGACTTTTCATGGAAAACACAAAATTGTCTGGGTGACCCCAAACTTTTGAACGGTAGTGTATTTGGAGGCTACTTTGCAAAATTTGCCAAGTCTTGTTTTTGGTAATAATATGCAAGTTCAGATATAAATCCATAAATCTGGACTTCTTGTAATGTTTGTAGGCTGCTGTTTCATCGTTAATTATGCAGGGGAACTTTGTGCATAAAAAGAGCCCTGAAACCACATATAGGATATTGGTATAAAAGTATTACATCATTAATATGCAATTATTATATCCATAATAGGTGTCATTTGTGGCACACAACCTTTTTACTCAGGTCAAAAGCATGGTTCATACATTAGATACCCATTTAACCCTAAAAGGACCGAAACTACTGAGTGGGATCAGTTATGCCGCTTTTCCACGACAAACACGGCTGAGTCGGGCTGAGCCGTGCCGTGCTGAGTCGAGCTGAGCGGGGCTATTGGAGTTGCATTTCGACTACAACCGCGCTGAACCCTGCTGGCTGGAAGTGGGTGGACACATTGGGTGGAGTTAGCGAAAGTGGGTGGACGTCACGTGATGTCGTTAAGCAGCGCAAACAGTGACATCAGTGAGCTTTTAAGCGGTAGTCTCACGACCCGAATAGTAAACAATAAACATGGAGGACATGGAGTCGTTAGTGTTGCTGGTCTTGGTTCTGTGGCTTGTTGTCACCGACAACGCCAACAGATACTGGCAAGAGCGTATAGATGAGGCGAGGCGCATAAGGCTTCAGAAATTCTCGTAATTCGTAATTCTTCTTCTTCCGGGTTTACGGTGTTTACAGATCCCAGCGTGCTCGCGGGGCGTGTGTGGGCATGTGAGGACACTCCTCCTCACCAATCAGTGCACAGGGGAGTGTCTGCTCACGCCCCCAGCCTCACTCGTGTCGGGCTGAAGCGAGCTGAAGTGAGCTGAAAAAGGGTAGTGGAAAAGGGCCATTAGAACCGCAGAGGTGGTGTGGTGTGCTGCTCAGTCTATTCAACTGACATAACTTTTTGCTTTTTGGAGTTTGTTACTCTATAGAGTCTTTATCTAAAAGTATGTTTGTTTCAAGATTGATGAAAAAAAAAAGTGTTTAACAAGGTGACTGATTTTCTGTTGGGGTCCCATAACTCAGAGATTTGTTGCAAAAATATTTCAGCAAGTTAGTCGCATCTTTGTGTGTCTATCTTTGCCTATCTGTACGTTTGCATGCTTGTCTCAGATGTCTGCCATAATTAAGAATATAACTCTCTTACAAACTGTCGATAACTAGTGAACCTCTTAGTTATAGAGTTACTGAAATGTCTGATGCTTATCTGTCCATGCACAACCACAACAGATTCCTCATCCTTGCACCTATCCTGTAAATATGCTTTGTGCTAACATGCTAATGCTTAATGTGTCCACATAACTCTTCCATAAAAAGCTAGGATAAGTGATTCCTTCTCTGAATACAAGATTTTATAAAGACAAAATTTGAAACCTGCACATGTCAAATATAATATTTCGAATTAGAAGTATCATTCTGTGGCAGTGGGGGCGTGGTCAAGCGGCGGTCTGTGACAGGAGGGCAGAGTCAGGGAAGGTAAGTGGCAGAATCACTACACCTGACGGCAATTAACCTGTGTTTGTGTGTGTCTTCCCAGTGTCCGCGCCCTATTTAAGGAGGGAGAGTGAGAGCAGAAGGGAGCTTCCCCAGAGGAGACCACAGTGTGTGTGTGTGTCTCTCTCTCTGATTGTTTAGTTGTCAGACTGAAAAGTACGGCAATAAAGCCTCCTGTTTACCCTGATCTCTGTCCTGCCGTCCTCTGTGCTCCACCCACACGCAGGGAACATTTACAGTGGTGCCGAAACCCGGGACAGTGGAGCGCCGACCTGGTCCACTCCCTCGCCACGGCTCAGCAAAGCCAGCACCAGGCGCTCATCGCACTCCGGAAGGAACAGGAGCGGCGCTTCGAAGCCCTGGTGCTGGCCCAGCAGGAAGACCGCGAGGCGTTTCGGCACCACTGTAAATGTTCCCTGCGTGTGGGTGGAGCACAGAGGACGGCAGGACAGAGATCAGGGTAAACAGGAGGCTTTATTGCCGTATTTTTCAGTCTGACAACTAAACAATCAATCAGAGAGACACACACACACACTGTGGTCTCCTCTGGGGAAGCTCCCTTCCGCTCTCACTCTCCCTCCTTAAATAGGGCGCGGACACTGGGAAGACACACACAAACACAGGTTAATTGCAGTCAGGTGTAGTGATTCTGCCACTTACCTTCCCTGACTCCGCCCTCCTGTCACAGTGACACGCTTGACCACGCCCCCGCTGCCACACATTCGTTTTTTACTTATTCATTAATATGGAATATCAAATGATGAAGAGTTCATTGCATCATAAACATGTGGACACATTTGAAGGTAGCTTAATATGCATGCTCTTAGAAAATGGATGTGGCGATGCATGCCAAAACAGAACAACAGACAGTCCAGCAGATACAGAGAAAACGGACATTGTCTAGTTGTGAAAATGACATTGTTTACTTTTGAAAATAGTCCAGAGGCTGTTCTGGTCATAATATGTGTTACCAATAACTGCTTTTACCTTCGTGTTTTGTGTTTGAATCCTTAGGCAGTGTGTTACTTCTTGATGTAGTTTGGACATAAAAAAAAACACTAGCAGCTTAGTAATAAATGTATCTCGGAAATTTCTGAAATGAGAGATTGTGAGCTGAGTTCTGGAATGTAGATAAGCTATAAATATTCTCAAGTTCTGTAGCAATAGTGTAAAATATTTCTGGCATTTTTATGTTTATGTACTTAAATGTCATTTTAAACTTGTAAAAATATGATTTTTATTCACATAAAAGTTAGTAAACGGGTAATTAAAAAATACAGATGTTATAATGGACTTAAACCACTTGGTATGAACTAAAAGACATAAACTAAGGTTATGTTCTGTGGTCCAAACCTAAACCCTCTCAAGGACTCTGGAAAGCACCCGTGTGGTGTCTGTCGCAGTGGTGTAGGCAGCAACTCTATATTCTGCTCAGGCTGTTCCCACTGGATCCACAAGAGGTGTAGTGGCATCAAGGGAAGGCTGACCGCTGACTCTGCTTTTAGATGTAGTAGGTGTTGCGGAATAGCCCGTCCAATCGACACCAGACCATGTGACCATTGGCAACCAAAGGCTTGAAGTTGTAGACTCGTTCTGTTACCTTGGGGATACCCTTATGCCTGGTGGTGGCTGTGAGGCTGCTACTATCCTTAGAACAAGATATGCATGGGGCAAGTTTAGAGAGCTACTCCCAGTCCTGTCCAGTAGGAGCCTGTCTCTGTCAACCCGTGGGAAGGTGTATAGCACCTGCATAAGAGGAGCTATGCTGTATGGTAGCGAGTGCTGGCCGGTGAAGGATAGCGATATCAAGAGACTCGAAAGAAATGAGAGGGCCATGTTGCGTTGGCTTTGCCACATAAGACCTGACGACAGAACAAGAACTGCCGTCCTAAGAGAGAAGCTTGGTCTTAAAGATCTAAAGTCTACACTCCAGCAGCGGAGACTCCATTGGTATGGCCATGTGCAAAGGAGCAGTTCAATAATAAATCGCGTTTACAACTTCAATGTTGATGGCAACAGAAGGAAAGGGAGGCCACAGAAGTCATGGAGGGAGTGTGTGGAAAGTGACCTTAAAGGGCTCGGTCCAAGTTCAACTGACACCCAAGACAGAAGGCGTTGGAGAACTCTGACGAACCATGCGCCATCCAACCCTCTGCATTGAGGATAAAGGACGTAAAAACGGATAGTGAGTGACTGACTTGAGTGATACGGATATATGGTTGTTGGTTTTTTTTTTTTATGTTTTTACATACAATATTTAGCATTTCCTTTTTTTGGTGAAAATGGTGATTGCTGACATTACAACAAGTAAAAATAATTTGTTTGGGATGTAAATAAAGGGTTAATACTGAGAAACCAGACTTGGCAAATTTTGCAAAGTAGGTTACATATGCTCCCTGACTACTAGTCAGACAGAGCTGAAGAAGCCTTTCGGATGAGAGGTGAAACGTCTTCAAAAGATTTCAAGCAAGTCCAGTTGCCTTCTTTAGCACCTACGGTTTACGATGACCTACATGACAGAGAACCTTCACAGACAGACAATGTGTAGAAAAATCAGATTATTCCATATGATTTTACATAAGCATTAATAATCCTCCTAGTCTTTACGAATTATTAATAATCAAATGCTATTATCATGACACCAACATCCTATTTTCCAGATGTTCCAATTCTGGAAATCTATATCCAGTAAATTTCCAGAAAGCAGAATGTGTTCAATGAGGGGGGAAAAAAAAAAATCCTTTGTAGATATCATTAAAATATTCTAAAAATAGAATATGGCTGCATACCAAGCAATCTGCATTTTTTTTTTTAAAGAAGAGAGTCACTGTACTGGGAATTTGTGAGTTCAAATATAAAATTAAGGTCCAGTAAACATACTAAACAAAGTGGCCAAGGCACTCTGACCTGAATTATCAGCTGAAGAAACTATTAGCACTGATGAAGAAACTATAGCATCAGTAAAAAGCCATCGCATTCACACTTACACCAGGAAGCTATTCAACTATAGAAATGGATGAAATGTTTACATAATCAATGGTAACTGGAGCTCAAGAGTGTACTGTAAAGGTTTTGGTTTGAATGCTCAGTCCGAAACCTTTGGTGTTTTTCATATGCTTCATTACTGTTTTTCTTGGAATAAAGACTGTGACATGAGTCCGATCACCGCGATGATTAACAATTATTCGCCGAAGGCAAAGTGAATAATAACCGTCATGAAGTCGAGTGACTTCTTCATAAATCACCTTGAACAACTTGGCAAAATGGCAGCCAATCGCTTTGTCACTAAGTGAGGAAAAATTTACATGCGCATGCCACTTTTGAAGACTGAAATTTAATATGATTTTATTAAAAATAAAAATCACTGATGTATTTATATTAGAACAATTATCCACCTCAGGCTCAGTGAATAATATTTAACAGTTATTCCATGAAATGGAGTCGTACAGTGGTGCTTGAAAGCTTGTGAACCCTTTAGAATTTTCTATATTTCTGCATAAATATGACCTAAAACATCACCAGATTTTCACACAAGTCCTAAAAGTAGATAAAGAGAACCCAGTTAAACAAATGAGACAAAAATATTATACTTGGTCATTTATTTATTGAGGAAAATGATCCACATCTGTGAGTGGCAAAAGTATGTGAACCTCTAGGATTAGCAGTTAATTTGAAGGTGAAATTAGAGTCAGGTGTTTTCAATCAATGGGATGACAATCAGGTGTGAGTGGGCACCCTGTTTTATTTAAAGAACAGGGATCTATCAAAGTCTGATCTTCACAACACATTTGTGGAAGTGTATCATGGCACGAACAAAGGAGATTCCTGCGGGCCTCGGAAAAAGCGTTGTTGATGCTCATCAGGCTGGAAAAGGTTACAAAACCATCTCTAAAGAGTTCGGACTCCACCAATCCACAGTCAGACAGATTGTGTACAAATTGAGGAAATTCAAGACCATTGTTACCCTCCCCAGGAGTGGTCGACCAACAAAGATCACTCCAAGAGCAAGGCGTGTAATAGTTGGCGAGGTCACAAAGGACCCCAGGGTAACTTCTAAGCAACTGAAGGCCTCTCTCACATTGGCTAATGTTAACGTTCATGAGTCCACCATCAGGAGAACACTGAACAACAGTGGTGTGCATGGCAGGGTTGCAAGGAGAAAGCCACTGCTCTCCAAAAAGAACATTGCTGCCCGTCTGCAGTTTGCTAAAGATCACGTGGACAAGCCAGAAGGCTATTGGAAAAATGTTTAGTGGATGGATGAGACCAAAATAGAACTTTTTGGTTTAAATGGGAAGCATTATGTTTGGAGAAAGGAAAAACGCTGCATTCCAGCATAAGAACCTTATCCCATCTGTGAAACATGGTGGTGATAGTATCATGGTTTGGGGCTGTTTTGCTGCATCTGGGCCAGGACAGCTTGTCATTGATGGAACAATGAATTCTGAATTATACCAGCGAATTCTAAAGGAAAATGTCAGGACATCTGTCCATGAACTGAATCTCAAGAGAAGGTGGATCATGCAGCAAGACAACGACCCTAAGCACACAAGTCGTTCTACCAAAGAATGGTTAAAGAAGAATAAAGTTAATGTTTTGGAATGGCCAAGTCAAAGTCCTGACCTTAATCCAATCAAAATGTTGTGGAAGGACCTGAAGCGAGCAGTTAATGTGAGGAAACCCACCAACATCCCAGAGTTGAAGCTGTTCTGTACGGAGGAATGGGCTAAAATTCCTCCAAGCCGGTGTGCAGGACTGATCAACAGTTACCGGAAACGTTTAGTTGCAGTTATTGCTGCACAAGGGGGTCACACCAGATACTGAAAGCAAAGGTTTACATACTTTTGCCACTCACAGATGTGTCACACTGGATCATTTTCCTCAATAAATAAATGACCAAGTATAATATTTTTGTCTCATTTGTTTAACTGCGTTCTCTTTATCTACTTTTAGGACTTGTGTGAAAATCTGATGATGTTTTAGGTCATATTTCTGCAGAAATATAGAAAATTCTAAAGGGTTCACAAACTTTTCAAGCACCACTGTACACGAGCTGATAGACTACGAGGCGCGTACAGCCAAGTTGGCTATAAGCCACGTACAACGAGACTGTTTTATTCTATCCACATTTCACTGGATTTTGAGAAACAGAGCACTTTAAATTTTTTTTTTGCAAATTCGATAAATAAAAATTTTATACAAAACGTCTGACAATCATTTCCGCTTAGAATGTAAACAAACCGACGAAATGATAGTAGCGATTTGTGAAAAATGCTATAATTTTTTTGGGGAAAAAAAAAGTGCTTATCATCAAATACTTTCATTCTATATTTTGTTGCTTTTTTGTATTTTTCGGAGTTTTGTTTTCGAGTAGAGAGTTTTTATTTCATTCTCGGTTGGTTCAGCAAAACGTGCTGCCATTTTCTTCTTTTTTAGGGTTTTTCTGGCGGGTGACAAACCAACTTAAAGGTGCATTACTGCCACCAACTGGGCTGGAGTGTGGAACAGGAGATATTTGGGGGGTGGGGCAATGATTATTCTTTTAGCCATTTGTTTCTTTTAAATACTTGATAAAGCAATGTATCTGACTTGATGCATTCTGCCATTTTGTTTTTCTCTACTCACGGTACATGAGCTGATAGCCTAGTCGTAGGGTAGTAAATCAGAGCATGCGATTGCTCAAATCCAGTGAAATTTGGATAGAATAATTACCGATGTTCACGTCACCTTCAGTGAATTGTTAAATCGTATGAATTTCTCGACCAATCAGCGCACATGACTTTCGATAAATCACCTGTGTATTTATACCAAATAGATTTACAGGCATAAAACAAAATCCCACATCCAAATCAAACATGGCTAATAATTAATAATGATTTCAGGTCACGTTGTCCCTGTCTAACTTTACAAAGTGGTTAAGAGTGAAGATACTAACCACAGCAGTGAACTGGTGGAATTCAGGCTTGAGGTCTGATCCCCTGAGGTGAATGTAGGCTCCCTTGTTACCCATCTGGTCACTACAGGCAGAAAGAGAAGAAGAGGATGCTTACATCAGGTCACAAGGAATGCAATCATTCATCTACATAAATTTTTGATCTGTACGTCACATTAGAATTACCTTGAAATGTTTTAATTTTAATGTAAAATAAATTCCCATTCCTATGAACATTATCAAATTAATGTACATTTCGAAGTCTAAAGTCCTTCCCGCGCCATACAATAGGGCACATTGGGTGGTGCCGATCTTGGTTTCCTTAGCCCTAGGCCTCTTGCAGCTAGGGTTACAGTGGGGGGCTAGTCCTCTGGTAACCGCAAGAGTTTGACTCCCCACTCACATCTGTATGCCTTGCCAGACGGCAGTAGGTACTATTTTGATGATGGTCTTTGGTATGACCCAACCATGAGTAGAACTGACGATCTCCCGATCGAAAGGCAGACACGTGAACCACTAGGCCAACTCACAATAATGTACATTTCAGGCTGGCATTATTATGAGATCCAAGTCTTTGAAGGTCAGAGCAGTCATTATAAAGTATAATGTGTAATGTGTAATGAACTAACCTCCTCTTTTTCTGCTATATTAGTGAATCCCACCATACCGCTGAGTTACCCGGTTAGTTTGAACTACAATGGTGGACAATTAGGCATGTAATGATATGCTGTGCAATGATAAATCGTGATACCAATTTATGACAATTTGAATCAATGAAATATAAAAACACCCCACAATTATCAGGCTACGTAACCCTAGTTTTTTCCTAGTTGTAATTGCATTGTTTAGACAGCAGAGGGAGCAATAACGTATAATAGTGGGAATAACCGTGACTTTACCCTCGACGGAAGTAACAGAGCTCTAATGGGGGGAACGAAACCCCCCCATCAAAAAAAAAAAAGAAAAAAAAACCCATCTAAAATGAGAAAAGATTATTGTGTGGTTGACTGTATACAAATAGATTTAACAAGAAACCAGACCTCTCTTTTTACAGACTGCTGAAGAAAAACAAAACAAAGGTAGTACAAATGTTCATAAATGGTTATTTTAAAAAATGGCCTATTTCCCCCCCACACTTTTAATAAAAGGAAAATTTTAGTTAATAGATTATTATATTTTACTCCAACCTTTACAAATGTGGGTATTGTTGCTCATCTCATCTCTATCTCTAGCCGCTTTATCCTTCTACAGGGTCGCAGGCAAGCTGGAGCCTATCCCAGCTGACTACGGGCGAAAGGCAGGGTACACCCTGGACAAGTCGCCAGATCATCATAGGGCTGACACATAGACACAGACAACCATTCACACTCACATTCACACCTACGCTCAATTTAGAGTCACCAGTTAACCTAACCTGCATGTCTTTGGACTGTGGGGGAAACCGGAGCACCCGGAGGAAACCCACGCGGACACGGGGAGAACATGCAAACTCCGCACAGAAAGGCCCTCGCCGGCCATGGGGCTCGAACCCGGACCTTCTTGCTGTGAGGCGACAGCGCTAACCACTACACCACCGTGCCGCCCCGGTATTGTTGCTTATTAAGAAAATGAAACAAAAAGGTTTATTTTTAAGAAAAGGAATATTTAAGATGATAAAGAAAAGGAAAACGCTGCATTTTTGATAATTAAAAAAATTAAATTTTTTTTAAAAATAATTATATATAAAGATAGATGGGGGGGGGGGGGATTGCATTATGAACCCAATATTGTGTATCGAATGAGGAACTGGGTGGATCGTTACATGCCTAGGGACAATGGTTGTCATTCAGCAGCGCTTAACATGAAGCGATGCAGCTTCTGTAGCAGATCTACTGCTGTGGCCAGTCACATGCATTTAGTAAATTATTTAGCTGAAGGCAGCTCATCAGACCAGAGACGAGCCACAGACGAGTGAAATGATGGCATGGCAAAGAAGCATGTGTTTTCTCTCCCAGCATCAAATTCAGTCTGTGGTTTCAGTCAGAAGTGGTAACGTAATGCACCACTATGAAACAAAACAAAGGTAACTATTGCTGCCAAACAAGCATTTTAGTTGAATGCCCCTGGTATACAGACATTAGACATGATGTCGAATTAGTGTGCATTTATAGATTGTTACAAATGATCAAAAAAACAAAATGTCCTGCTTTATGACCAATCATAACATAATTAATTATTCATTTTAAAGTTTACCCTATGCTATAGTGTGTGTGTGAGTGAGACAGACAGAGTTGGCATTAATTTTTCATGTTAATTAAAGCCGCTAGCGGATTTGACGGGCCCTCGCACGTGTGGTTCCGCAACCCAGGACATCCCGCCACCCAACAAAACAGTCACGTCATATATTCATCAAATGTTCAAAGGTGACGTGCATGTTGCAAATGCCATGACTGCTTGACGGATGAGAGATAGTCAGGCAAAGACTGTGTGTGTGTTTCTGTGGTGTGAAAATGTGCATTTATATATGTACAAAACTATACATGTGTCTCCTCCTTATCTCTATCTCACGCTGTAATCTTAAGTCATCTTAGCTTTCCTGTGTCTGCAGTGTGTGTGTGTGTGTGTGTGTGTCTGTGTGTGTGTACATGCAGAATTTTCATATGTCTGCAACAAAATGCACAATGATGGCAGGTCACTAATATATAGATTTAGGCACTGCCTAAAAGCGGAGCTCCCATCTGTTTCTGGGTTGTAGAATTTTCTTATATCCTAACCAGTCTCTTTTGTTTTATTTCTTTACTGGTTAGCACTGGCCACTAGTCGGTGTGTATGACTGGTAATTACTAACACTGGCCACTAGGCGGTGTGTATGACTGGTAATTACTAGCACTGGCCACTAGGCGGTGTGTATGACTGGTGGTACACATACACGGACAAACCACAAAAAAAATATCGACTCGATGGGTTTACCATTTTTTCTTAGGTATGGTGCTCCGCTGGAGCTCCACTATTATTGTGTGTGTGTGTCTGTTTGTCAGAGAGCGAGAGAGAGAGAGAGAGAGAGAGAGAGAGAGAGTGTGTGTGTGAGAGAGTGTGTGTGCTCACAGATGTTGCATGTGCATGTGAGTGCATGTGTGTATGCATAAATATGCATATGACTGAGTGTGTATGAGTGTGCACAGAATTGTACATCATCAGACTTATGATATCCAATATTTTGTAAAGTTTCAGATTAATCCATCAATGAATTGAACATTTTTTTCCCCCCATTTCCTGCTTGGCCAGATGGTGGCGCTGTGCTAGGCATCTGAATTACACCACAATCATAATACACAATATTTTGTAAAGTGTCAGATCAATCAGTTAAGGCATTGCCAATTTCTGGCATATTTCCTGCTTGGCCAGGTGGTGGCGCTATAACAGACAGGCCCATTGGGCGTCAGGTTATCATAATAATCATCATATCTATTGAAGTAAGAAGTGTCTGACCATACAGTCAATGCACTGTGGCTTTCTGACACGTTTCCTGTTTATGTGGCAAGATATTAAAATCATAAGGCCATTTCAACATATCAAAAATCCCCTTGCAATTTAATATCAGCGGCATCTTGGCATCACGTATAACAAGTTTCGCATGAATCTCATGAACCTTCTAGAAGGAGCATGTTAAAATTCATCGTGTCAAAACACACATATTCAAAACCCTATTCTTTCCTTGACCAGTCGGTGGCGCTATACCAGACAGGCCCATAATGGCTAAAGAGTATCAGAATCAGAATCATATTACAAGATATCAAGTTCAACATTCAGCAATATCTTGGCATATTATATTTCATAATATTTCAACATACAACCCCAATTCCAAAAAAGTTGGGACAAAGTACAAATTGTAAATAAAAACGGAATGCAATGATGTGGAAGTTTCAAAATTCCATATTTTATTCAGAATAGAACATGGATGACATATCAAATGTTTAAACTGAGAAAATGTATCATTTAAAGAGAAAAATTAGGTGATTTTAAATTTCATGACAGCAACACATCTCAAAAAAGTTGGGACAAGGCCATGTTTACCACTGTGAGACATCCCCTTTTCTCTTTACAACAGTCTGTAAACGTCTGGGGACTGAGGAGACAAGTTGCTCAAGTTTAGGGATAGGAATGTTAACCCATTCTTGTCTAATGTAGGATTCTAGTTGCTCAACTGTCTTAGGTCTTTTTTGTCGTATCTTCCGTTTTATGATGCGCCAAATGTTTTCTATGGGTGAAAGATCTGGACTGCAGGCTGGCCAGTTCAGTACCCGGACCCTTCTTCTACGCAGCCATGATGCTGTAATTGATGCAGTATGTGGTTTGGCATTGTCATGTTGGAAAATGCAAGGTCTTCCCTGAAAGAGACGTCGTCTGGATGGGAGCATATGTTGCTCTAGAACCTGGATATACCTTTCAGCATTGATGGTGTCTTTCCAGATGTGTAAGCTGCCCATGCCACACGAACTAATGCAACCCCATACCATCAGAGATGCAGGCTTCTGAACTGAGCGCTGATAACAACTTGGGTCGTCCTTCTCCTCTTTAGTCCGAATGACACGGCGTCCCTGATTTCCATAAAGAACTTCAAATTTTGATTCGTCTGACCACAGAACAGTTTTCCACTTTGCCACAGTCCATTTTAAATGAGCCTTGGCCCAGAGAAGACGTCTGCGCTTCTGGATCATGTTTAGATACGACTTCTTCTTTGAACTATAGAGTTTTAGCTGGCAACGGCGGATGGCACGGTGAATTGTGTTCACAGATAATGTTCTCTGGAAATATTCCTGAGCCCATTTTGTGATTTCCAATACAGAAGCATGCCTGTATGCGATGCAGTGCCATCTAAGGGCCCGAAGATCACGGGCACCCAGTATGGTTTTCCGGCCTTGACCCTTACGCACAGAGATTCTTCCAGATTCTCTGAATCTTTTGATGATATTATGCACTGTAGATGATGATATGTTCAAACTCTTTGCAATTTTACACTGTCGAACTCCTTTCTGATATTGCTCCACTATTTGTCGGCGCAGAATTAGGGGGATTGGTGATCCTCTTCCCATCTTTACTTCTGAGAGCCGCTGCCACTCCAAGATGCTCTTTTTATACCCAGTCATGTTAATGACCTATTGCCAATTGACCTAATGAGTTGCAATTTGGTCCTCCAGCTGTTCCTTTTTTGTACCTTTAACTTTTCCAGCCTCTTATTGCCCCTGTCCCAACTTTTTTGAGATGTGTTGCTGTCATGAAATTTCAAATGAGCCAATATTTGGCATGAAATTTAAAAATGTCTCACTTTCGACATTTGATATGTTGTCTATGTTCTATTGTGAATACAATATCAGTTTTTGAGATTTGTAAATTATTGCATTCCGTTTTTATTTACAATTTGTACTTTGTCCCAACTTTTTTGGAATCGGGGTTGTATTACAACATGTCAAAAATCCCTTAGCAATTCAACTTCAGCAATATCTTGGCATCATGTTTGCCAAGTTTGACATGAATTTGATGAACCGTCTAGGAGGAGTACGTTAAAATGACTCACTCCAAATGGCCTTATGACATCACTCCAAAGTTCTACCCATTCATTTCAATGGGAAAAGGAAAAAGGGGCGCTACAGTGGTGTAGTGGTTAGCACGGTCGCCTCACAGCAAGAAGGTTCTGGGTTTGAACCCAGCGGCTGGCAAGGGCCTTTCTGTGTGGAGTTTGCATGTTCTCCCCGTGTCTGCGTGGGTTTCCTCCGGGTGCTCCGGTTTCCCCCACAGTCCAAAGACATGCGGTTAGGTTAATATGGGACAGCCTTGGGCTGAGGTGCCCTTGAGCGAGGCACCCAACTCCTGATTGCTCCCCGGGCGCTGTTAGCATGGCTGCCCACTGCTCTGGGTATGTGTGTGTGCACTGCTTCAGATGGGTTAAATGCAGAGAGGAAATTTCACAAGTGTGTGATGAATAAAGCTGTGCTTTCTTTCTTTGAAGTCCCTGGGCCATAAGTCTGTGGCTGAGTAGCGATGACAAATGACTGATGCGTGTATCAAATTTCATGAGTATTCAGCATGGGAAATGCCTCAAATAAGGCCAAACACGGCATAATAATAATAATAATAATCCTTCGAAAAACAATAGGGTCTCGCACCGAACGGTGCTCGGGCCCTAATAAAGGAGTACCGTACCAGTAATTGGGCGCGGAGAACACCGTGATGCACTTCCCTGAGTGAGTGACCTCATAGCCTTCAGCTTTCACCTCATGACTGCGCACAATGTACTGCAGCTTATTCTGTTCCAGGAAACGTTCGGTGACGTCAGGCCCGAACTGACAGCTCACGCCACGTTTACTGATGGACCGCCCGTTCTGAAACGCAATGTCACATTTTAAAAATTCAATTTGGCAAGACCATTCAATATCTGTGAATCAAATGAAGACAAAACATCATCATAGCACTCTGCCACTCTCATATCTACCACTGAGACCGGAAATTCAGATGACAAATTTGCCTGCATAGCCAGCATTCAAATAACAAATGCAAAGGTAACACATCAAATGACTAATTTTAGTTTATTCCCGGTTAGCTTTGCATTTGAATTTATTACGAGCTTGTTAGAAGGAGCTCAAGTAAGAACCATGACCTCAAGTGAAGTCAATTTAAATCGGTTATAATGATAATTTTGGGAAGAAAGTGGTTCCCTGTTGAAGATGGAACTGCAGCAAAAATGTCATCTGAATCAAGTCTATGAGTTGTGGATGCATAAAAATGACTAGAAAAAAAATCATCATATTAAAACAGCAAGCTGGGAATACGCTATATCCCACAAGTCAACTGTCAGCAGAGCTTAGCTTTATAATTAGAGCAAAGACTGACCTGAGGCTGAGGGTCTGACCACAAGAGATCACACATAGGACCTGAACAGTTGATGGATGTGATAAATGAGGTGAGAAAGGGGAAGAAGAGAGAGGGAGAAAAAAAAAAAAGCAGCAGGATTAGCCATCTTAAAATTTTTTTTTTTTTTGACTCATTCAAAGCAGCTGGATTTCCTACCGGAGTCTGGAGGCTGTCTGTTTCTGTCAATCTTTCTAAGATCATCTAAAGTTACACCATCTTCACTAAATAGTCCCCCGTGCATCACCTAAAAACACACACAGGTCACTTAACCAGAAGAACAAAAAAAGTAGCATGCAAAAGTTTGTACACCCTCAGGATAAAGTAATAAAGACAATCACAAGATCTCATTTTATTAAAACTCCTACACCATGTTCTTGTCAGATGTTACACACTGCCTTGGTTCAGCTCAGGCTTGGGGATTGAAAGCGTCACAGCAAGTGATTTCTTTCTTTTATCATTTTCTTTTGTCTTATGTTATGCTGCAGGATACAGCCACGGTTCAAAATAAATTAATAAAATGTGTCTTGTAAAAAATATGTTTTAAACTAGAAACTATAGCGGATGTAAAATTTTCCTGCTCAAATGCATAAAACAAACAAGCAATTAGACAAGTATGAAATATCCATCGGGATACGATCTATCAGTGGAGTTTCACGTTCAGTGCATTCTGCTAGTTCACTGAAGGTACAGTGCCTTGCAAAAGTATTCATACCCCTTGAACTTTTTCACATTTTTCCACCTTACAACCACGAACTTAAAAGTTTTTTATTGAGATTTCATGTGATAGACCAACACAGAGTAGCACATAATTGTGAAGTGAAACGAAAATGATAAATGGTCTTCAAAATTTTAAACAAATGAAAATCTGAAAAAAAAAAAAAAAAGTGGTGTGCGTTAGTATTCAGCCCCCCTGCGTCAATACTTTGTAGAGCCACCTTTTGCTGCAATTACAACTGCAAGTCTTTTGTGGTATGTCTCTACCAACTTTGCACATCTAGACACTGACATTTTTGCCCATTCTTCTTTGCAAAATAGCTCAAGCTCAGCCAGATTGGATGGAGAGCGTCTGTGAACAGCAATTTTCAAGTCTTGCCACAGATGCTCAATGGGATTTAGGTCTGGACTTTGACTGGGCCATTCTAACACATGAAAATTCTTTGATCTAAACCATTCCATTGTAGCTCTGGCTGTATGTTTAGGGTCATTGTCTTGCTGGAAGGTGAATCTCCTTCCCAGTCTCAAGTCTTTTGCAGCCTCCAACAGGTTTTCTTCCACGATTGCCCTGTATTTAGCTCCATCCATCTTCCCATCAACTCTGACCAGCTTCCCTGTCCCTGCTGAAGAAAAGCATCCCCATAGCATGATGCTGCCACCACCATGTTTCACAGTGGGGATGGTGTGTGCACGGTGATGAGCAGAGCAGTGTTAGTTTCCGCCACACATAGCGCTTTGCATTTAGGCCAAAAAGTTCAACTTTGGTCTCATCTGACCAAAGCACCTTCTTCCACACGTTTGCTGTGTCCCCTACATGGCTTCTTATGCCTGTCTTTCAACAATGGCTTTCTTCTTGCCACTCTTCCAAAAAGGCCAGATTTGTGGAGTGTACGACTTATAGTTGTCCTGTGCACAGATTCTCCCACCTGAGCTGTGGATTTCTGCAGCTCCTCCAGAGTGATCATGGGCCTCTTGGCTGCTTCTCTGATCAGTGCTCTCCTTGCTCGCTCTGTCAGTTTAGGTGGACGGCCATGTCTTGGTAGGTTTGCAGTTGTGCCATACTTTTTCCATTTTTGAATGATGGATTGAACAGTGCTTCTTGAGATGTTCAGAGCTTGGGATTTTTTTTATAACCTAACCCTGCTTTAAACTTCTCCAGAACTTTATCCCTGACCTGTCTGGTGAGTTCTTTGGTCTTCATGATGCTGTTTGTTCTTCAGTGTTCTCTAACAAACCACTGAGGCCTTCACAGAACAAGTGCATTTATGCTGAGAGTAAATTACACACAGTAGGACTCTATTAACTAATTAGATGACTTCTGAAGGCAATTGATTGCACTGGATTGTATTTAGAGGTATCAGAGTACAGGGGGCTGAATACTAATGCACACCACATTTTTCAGATTTTTATTTGTTTAAAATTTTGAAGACCATTTATCATTTTCGTTTCACTTCACAATTATGTGCTACTCTGTGTTGGTCTATCACATAAAATCTCAATAAAAAACTTTTAAGTTCGTGGTTGTAAGGTGGAAAAATGTGAAAAAGTTCAAGGGGTATGAATACTTTTGCAAGGCACTGTAAGAACAGTTTTGTTATAAACTCATGCTGTAACATCATGCTTTATCTATAGATGGGTGACAAATTAAAGGCAAAACTAACAAAGAAGGGTGAAGTTTAGGGGTTTTATTTAGGTTATCAGTGTTTCCCCTACCGTGATATTGTGGGGGTGCTACAGTGCTAACACCCCCACAAAATTTTTTTTTTTTAATTTAAAAAGCCCAGGTCCCACACACCCCTGAAAGTCCCCCCCACATACAAACATTTTACAGTCCAGGGGAAAAACAAAACAAAAAACAACAAAAAAACCACCATACAAAAAAAAAAAACCCCAGGACTGCAGTTCTGTTGTAAAAATTGTTCTACTTTTTGTTCTAAAATAAATGTGAAGACTTAAATATGACTCCTTTAACTGTTCGTTCAGGTCCAAATGCTCTGTAATAGGAGCCACGGAGAGGGGTCCTGCAGATGACCACACTCATCTAGCGCCCCCCCCAAAAAAACCCCAGTAAACTTAAAGTGCATATCACGGGCAAATTAAGGAGCAAGATCAATGTAATTCTCCTATTTTATATTAAACTTTGGTCAAATATCTGTCAATTTTTGCATTTTGTGCAATTTTTTTACCTTGCGCAATACCAGAAAAATTCAGTTGAAATCAAGCCATTTGAGGCGAATTGGTCCGCCTCTGAAAAAACTTGGCATTTGGATTTCCCGGCAAACATTGATTTTCGTGACGTTATCACATCATTATTAAAATGGTTAACAGGTGAAACGGAGGAGGGTGTAGCAACACCAATCTTGATGGGATTAGTACTCATCGTTTCCCAAAAGACCGGACAATGAGAGAGAAATGGGAGCGCTTGGTCTACACAGGCTGGGCACTGAAACCGTGCAAGCTCTCGCAGCCTGCTGGCGCTTCCGCAGGTTACGTCACGAATCATGGCCCCAGATTCCCTTGGGATTTTTCCAGACGCTTTTTATTTTATTTTTTTCTGCTGTAGACAGATGGCCTTGTGCAAAATTACCCTTCTGGATGAGTGTGTAAAGGGACATTCTTTCATATAAAAAAAACAAAACGAAATTGTTCCAGAATATGCACTTTAAGGGAAACGCTGTGTTACTGAAGATGAATGAATTAATAAACTTTAGTGTTCTCCACATTTTCAGTTCGAGATTAATTAATTGCGGACTTTTTTTTTTAAACCCATCTTTACTAAGGGTGCCAATAATTCTGGAACTGACTATGTGAAGATTAGGGCAGCATTTCACGTTCCACAAATGATGGACATTTGCAGATATAGGGGTTGTTCAAAAATGGACATAGTGTTGCTCACCAGCACTTTGTTGTTGATGCACTGTGCAAGCGGAAGCCACTGAAAGACCTCACTGAACAGCTGGAACATCTGTGCCGTGTACTTGGCCTTGACCTCGCCTTCGAAGCCATACATCTGATTCATGTTATCCGTTTCGTGGTTACCTAGGGATGAAGTGGAGGTTATGAATCCTTACTCTTGGTGTGTGTGTGTGTGTGTGTGTGTGTGTGTGTGTGTTGATGTGAAATACTGAAGGCAGAGCATACCTCTCAGTAGGTAGAAGTGGTCTGGGTAAAGGAGCTTGAAACCAAAGAGCGTGAGAATAACCTCCACTGAGAAGGAGCCACGATCCACAAAGTCACCGTTGAACAGCTGTGGTTTGCGGTTAAGACTCATACACATTGCAATAAGCAAGTCATTAAATAGAAAGTTATGCCTTTAAACTTCTTGTGAAAAGTAGGGATGAATCAGTACCCTTTCATATTGAGTACTAGAGCACTACTGATACTGAAATGACTAACATTCTTAATATTAATCAGTCAGGACCATCAAAGGATGTTATTTAGCTCAGTTTAAAAAGTTTCCCCGGTTTAATCAGAAGCCATTTAAAAAAAAAAAAAAAAGGCTACATGTGCGTTCATGCGCTTTGGCTACTACTCTCCTGCTTTATAATGTTAGCTAGATTATTTTAAACGTAGTTTAAAATAAAGCCTAGGTCACAACTGGACGTACGATTTTTTGGCCGTGCGATTTTTGGCGTTTCCCAAATTGCTGCGATTTTTTGTTCGTGGAGAAAGACGCACGTTGGCCGTAAGTTTATCTTGCAACCTGAAAAAAAACGTAAGCGCCCGTAGAGTTTGTTTGACATGACAAAGAACCTCTGCGGCCAGTCTACGGCTCGAAAATCAGCACGTCACACACGCGCCCTCCATGCGTTTCTTGCGTTTTTTTGCACGTAGACCGGCCGTAGGAGCACGTACGGCCGGTTGTGACTGAGGCATAACTGTGTCATGGCTTTGTTCAGCTGGAAGTCATAATTTTCTGTATTGTATTGCTGCAGTTCCTCCTCTTGACATTTTCACAAGCCACATTTTTCAATCTACTTTGATATGATTATCAGCATTACTCATAACACAAGTCCAGATCGCGGTCATGTTGCATCGCCTGTTCTTTACCGCAACAGCGTACTCTAATCTTATGTTACCAGGGCTGTGAAATAGAAATGACAAAATCCGAGGAAACAATTTTAGCAGGGGGTCTGGGGGGAGCAGCCCCCCAAGAGCCGGGGGCCCACAGGGCCCCAGAAGCTGAACAGATTTTGTGTATATTGATAGATTTGAAGCATCTCCTGAAAGCAAATATTTTCTCAACCATGCCATTTAATTTGAACTGTTTATTATTATTATTATTATTATAAATTGAATATATAAATGTGAACAAGATGGTCTACCTGGTAATCTATAGTTCGACAGCTTCAATTTCACCAATTCCGCATGTTTTTTTCCTTTAACATGGTCAACCAAACGCGTTCTTCCACCAGAACCGTACTTCACATCCTGATGGCACAAGATGCAGTAAGCTTTCCCCGGTTCTTTTATCTTCCGTATGTGCTCATTCTCTACCGACTTTAAACTCCAGCCATCGCCAATTCCATGGATTTTTGATGCCGTTTTCCTTGTCAAATGTTTTTGACATCGTCGGTCTCACCGTCCTCCCTCTGAACGATGTCCCTCCGTGACACGGACATACCGCAAAATTCTCCTTTTCAAAACCGTTGATATTGAAAGCATGTTTAAAGAGCACAAGATTCACGCCGTGGTTTGTAAGCATGGCGCAAATGCCGTAAACCGGTCTGTCATTGTCGCAAAAGAAACCTACCCCCCCCATTTTTATTGCAAAATTAGATGATTTACTAAAATGATATTTTTGGCGGCCAAATTTGCGGAATTCCGCGGATTTTTCACAGTCCTGTGTTACACAGTATTACATGGAATCAGGTGAATAGGAATAAATTAGTGCATGTATTGGACCAAGCTCCAGGTACTTCAGCTGTCGCGGTCAAATCAAAAGCAACGCACCACTAAATGCTTTTTCTCCCATCAGATTTTTGTCCATTGGTGCCAACCAGGGCTTTGAACCGGTTCAAGGAACGAAAATGAAAACCGGGAACTTTTTCTATTTCACATGGAACAGAAACGAAACCAGAAACTTTATTATTTTTTATGTTCCGGAACAGAAACGCTTATTAAAAATAATGGTAACCGGTTAATACCGGTTTTTATTTCGTTCCTCAAAGTTTCCATAGCCTACAAATAAAAAGGTCATTCTTCTCCTGCGCAAGTTTCTATGACCCGCTGGGGTTCACTTCCTGTGTGACGTTCGCTGACTGAATGGAGAGAGCGGGAGGGTGGACTACTATCACGTCTCCACATCTTAAATAAGAGGTAAATATTGCAGTCTATCGTTATTCAAAAACATCAATTTCAAACACGATATCAATATATTTGTCCACGTTAATGAGAGGCTCGCGAACATTAAATGAAGTTAACCTCTGTTAGCCTATCAATGCATAGGGCCTGACTAGCCTTTGGTAACACACTAAACGAACTATCTTTCATTTTTGGCACTTTTTCTGTTTGTGTAGATGGGAAGACATACTGAGAATCCAAATCGCCAACATTTGAAATAATAATTGTTTTGAATTATTTCTTGTCTTATTTAATGAAGGTTGTAATAGAATTAGCCTACATTTGGCTTAAGCTGGATGAGACAGAGACATAATTTTATAGCTATTTGTTAAACAGCTGACAGGGAACGTAATTAACCGTTCCGGGAACGAAATTTTTTTTTGTTCTAACCGGTTCGGGAACGTCTATTTAATGGTGGAACCCAAAACCAGAAACGTTAAAATTCCGTTTCTGTTCGGAACGAACCAATAGGAAAAAAATTCTGGTTCAAAGCCCTGGTGCCAACTAAACCTTATTAGAGCGAAATCTCACTGGCGAATAAGCATCTGCGTTAAATTCTTTAAGAAGACAGGAGAAGGATACGTATGGATTGGTCGGAGACGGTAAGCCGTTCAGCTCAAAGATGTTTAGAAGGTCGTAGTACTGGCCATGCGTGTCCCCACAAATAGTTACTTTCTCTGTCTGGAAGAGTCAGGAATAATTTGTGAATAAACGCAACAAGAAAACAATTTAGATCTTAATCCTAACAAAGTTTATTTTCTTACCTCTTTTAACGTAATTTCAACGAGGCTTGGTAATTTGGATAAAACGTCTTTTACTTGAACCAGTATCTGAAAAGGAGTTCACAAACACCACAATATGAAAACCTTCTGCATGTTAGAGTGGAGCCAAAAAGCTCCAAGTCCTGGTGCATTTGGCTACAGCACGTAGATGACAGTCACTGTGTGAGCAAATCTCACCGAGCTACCAGGGTTTTAGCCGTCTTTAAGCAGACTGACTGGATTCATCACCACGTCTGTTACAATGGCTCCTTATCCATCATGATAATTGCAGGAGCTTTCCATACAATTTGGTGAAATATATTTGTTTTTTTTTTACTTCAGTAGAGACCTTACAATATTAATGGCAGGGGGGGAAAAAAATTGGAGACTTTATTCTTTTACAAGTTACTTGAGTCATAATTGGGTGAATAAGAAAACTTAAGTCAAGCTGCTAGTCACAAGATGAGTAGCGAGACAGCAAATTACGGACTTGAGGTTTACCTGGTAAGCACACTTCCTGTGCAGTTTCTTCTGCTCCTTAAACCACTCCATCAGCTCCTTCATGAATTTCAACGTGACCTTACTGTCTTCCAGTTTTGGACCTATGTACTCATCCTCAATCGCTGTAAAGGAGAAAATTCATAACAAAAACATGTTGGAAGGTTATTCCATTACAGAGAACCTGCATCTTTTCAAAATAACGACCAAGTTGCAGAGACGACTCCTGACTTACTCATGTTCTCGATGTCTAACGAATCCACTACTGATCGTTTCAGCTCGTCACTGGCGATGGCTCTCTCGAAGGCCTTCTGCTTTACAATCTTGTTGCACTCTTGATATTTCAGCTTGGCATCCTTATCGTTGGGTCGCACCCGGACTACCTGTTCACGCCGAAGATGAGAACAAATGCAAGTGAAGCACGTTTGAACAGAGTCTGTGCAAAGATGAACGATTTCTCAAAGCTTATACTAAGTGTTTGGGCAGAATAATCTTATTGAATACATAAGTGGAGGGTGAAACAGCGAATCATGCAAATGAAATCAACCGCAAGCATCCTGCAGAAATATCTCTCGGCATTTTAAAGTCACTCGAGTTATTTGACTTCGAAAAACATTATTGCTCGTTACATAAAAATTTACATCTTTAACATACAGTGTGCTGCATAAGGATTTACAGCAGGTCCTACAACATGAAACTGACATGGACTAATCAGGAATATATGTGGGAATTTGCACAAAATAAACCCATAAATCTACAGGTTTAAAGTGAATGTAATGCCTTATTGTAATGCTTTAAAATGAATATATATCATTAGTAACGACCAAAATGAATTAATAAAGCGGGGGGGGGGGGGGGGGGGGGGGGGGGTGGGGGGGGGGGGGGGGGGGGGGGGGGGAGATAATATTTGTTATTTTATCATCAAGCACAAAACTACTGATAAATCACGGCTTCCGCATCCCCGGAAAAAGGCAGCCTTGCCCCAGGGCTAATCTCACGACGTCACACGTGGAACCTCGGTTATCTGGGTCATTTCGGTTCATCTGACTCTGTGCTTGTTTACTCGCTGAAATTGGATATTGTTGTTGGAATCTTACAAAAATAACGATGGGAAAGCGCTGCGTTGTGTTTGGATGGTCAAATCCAAATACAACAGGACATTCAGTTCATGAATTTCCAAGAAATGACACTAATCTAAAAAGGTGACAATGGGTGAGGTTTGCGCAAACAAAGTGACAGATTTCGTGTTGCCTACTAATAATAAATCTGATTCATCATGTGTTCATCACGACCAGAACGACCACACAGGAATTACTGGAGCAAAAAAGAAACCCATTTATTTAATAAACGACATTTAATCTGATATTTGGACAGTTCGTCGATTCCCCTATTATCGCCCACTTCATATTTTCTTTCAGTAATTACACTAAGTGTACGTTTTAAAGATTATATTTCTGCATTTATCGAGGTACATGTAAATATTTTCCCTATATTTTGCAGCGGCCAGCTTAGAATAAAAATCCACAAACCAATCTGTGTTTCCAGTTCTCTCTGGCTGGTGGTGCGCTATCGGCGCTGAGTGGGAGTGTCGTGAATTGGGTGAACTGGCAGTTTCTCATCTTAGGGGCTCGAAAAGATAACCATTTACTCCGGAATATCCTTGATAATCATCTGCCCCTTCGTCCGACATATAAGAATCCCAATCACGATCAGAATTCTCTCCAAAACGTGATTCCAAGGGAACGAAATTGATACCTGGATTGTTACACGTGTGACGTCACGCACCTCTTCGGGATCTTCCGGTTCAGTGAAAATCGGCTGATTTCATTGATTTTCCATTAATTTATAGCCTATGGATCAGCTATGGTTCAAAAACACATGGTCAAATCAACATAATTGCTGCTTTGTACAAGGGAAAAAAAAAAAAGTGAGATTTAGGGACATTAAATTCAGTTTAATTTGTACAGCACACTGGAAAACATCTACAGTGGGGCAAAAAAGTATTTAGTCAGTCACCAATTGTGCAAGTTCTCCCACTTAAAAAGATGAGAAAAGCCTTTAATTTTCATCATAGGTATACCTCAACTATGAGAGACAAAATCAGAAAAAAAAAATCCAGAAAATCACATTGTCTGATTTTTAAAGAATTTATTTGCAAATTATGGTGGAAAATAAGTATTTGGTCAATAACAAAAGTTCATCTCAATACTTTGTTATATACCCTTTGTTGGCAATGACAGAAGTCAAACGTTTTCTGTAAGTCTTCACAAGGTTTTCACACACTGTTGCTGGTATTTTGGCCCATTCCTCCATGCAGATCTCCTCTAGAGCAGTGATGTTTTGGGACTGTCGCTGGGCAACACGGACTTTCAACTCCCTCCAAAGATTTTCTATGGGGTTGAGATCTGGAGACTGGCTAGGCCACTCCAGGACCTTGAAATGCTTCTTAAGAAGCCACTCCTTCATTGCCCGGGTGGTGTGTTTGGGATCATTGTCATGCTGAAAGACCCAGCCACGTTTCATCTTCAATGCCCTTGCTGATGGAAGGAGGTTTTCACTCAAAATCTCACAATACATGGCCCCATTCATTCTTTCCTTTACACGGATCAGTCGTCCTGGTCCCTTTGCAGAAAAACAGCCCCAAAGCATGATGTTTCCACCCCCATGCTTCACAGTAGGTATGGTGTTCTTTGGCTGTAACTCTGCATTCTTTCTCCTCCAAACACGACAAGTTGAGTTTTTACCAAAAAGTTCTATTTTGGTTTCATGTGACCATATGACATTCTCCCAATCCTCTTCTGGATCATCCAAATGCTCTCTAGCAAACTAAACTTCAGACGGGCCTGGACATGTACTGGCTTAAGCAGGGGGACACGTCTGGCACTGCAGGATTTGAGTCCCTGGCGGCGTAGTGTGTTACTGATGGTAGCCTTTGTTACTTTGGTCCCAGCTCTCTGCAGGTCATTCACTAGGTCCCCCCATGTGGTTCTGGGATTTTTGCTCACCGTTCTTGTGATCATTTTGACCCCACGGGGTGAGATCTTGCGTGGAGCCCCAGATCGAGGGAGATTATCAGTGGTCTTGTATGTCTTCCATTTTCTAATAATTGCTCCCACAGTTGATTTCTTCACACCAAGCTGCTTACCTATTGCAGATTCAGTCTTCCCAGCCTGGTGCAGGTCTACAGTTTTGTTTCTGGTGTCCTTTGACAGCTCTTTGGTCTTGGCCATAGTAGTTTGGAGTGTGACTGTTTGAGGTTGTGGACAGGTGTCTTTTATACTGATAACGAGTTCAAACAGGTGCCATTAATACAGGTAACGAGTGGAGGACAGAGGAGCCTCTTAAAGAAGTTGTTACAGGTCTGTGAGAGCCAGAAATCTTGCTTGTTTGTAGGTGACCAAATACTTATTTTACTGAGGAATTTACCAATTAATTCATTAAAAATCCTACAATGTGATTTCCTGGATTCTTTCCCCCCATTCTGTCTCTCATAGTTGAAGTGTACCTATGATGAAAATTACAGGCCTCTCTCATCTTTTTAAGTGGGAGAACTTGCACAATTGGTGGCTGACTAAATACTTTTTTGCCCCACTGTATATCCAATAAATTGTCAAGTTAATCAGAATGAAAGATGTATTTACTTGTGACCAAGAAAAAAAAAAAAGTGAACCAGTGACAATTTTTTTTTTACACACAACAAGAGTTCATTTCAGGACCCTGCTTTTGAAAGTTGCCTGTTTAATAAGCATACCGTTTCGTAATCTTTAAGCGCGGCCTTGAATTTACCCAGCGCCATGTTAGAAGTGGCACGCCGGTAATAACCCTTGATGTAGTTCTTATCAATCTCCAGGGCACGGGTGGCATCTGCCAGGGCGTAGCCATAGCACTCTGTGCGCAGGTATGCCAGGCTCCGGTTACTGTAGTAGATGGCATTGGATGGATTCAGTTCCAGCGCCTCGGTGTAATACTTGATTGCATTCTCGTAGTCTTTTTCTGAAAAGAAGAGCCAAAGAGTGATCACCACAATCTGTCTATCTACGTTTACCTTTGTTCTTTCACGTCACGCTACGGAATGCTGATTCAACAAATGCTTTCGATGTTAACGCAATAAACATTCAATGCAGAACAAAGGGCAAACTACTGAAACCAGTGGAACATTTCTGATTATCTAGACACACTTGATGTTGGTCAGTAAATCCCTTGTCGACGACAGCAGCAGCAGGATTATAGAGCTGGGCTAAAGCAAGCCTTCCCATCAAACGCTGCTTTTCAGCCAACAGAATGAGAGACAAAATACACAGATCAGACATCAAATGTGTGTATCTGTATTGATACGAGGCTAAAATGCTGACTCAGGTTTTGCAAATCGTCAAATTAATTTGCTGCTGAACTTGAACATGAGCACAGGACTAAACTTGACCTGCAAAGCAGAGATGTGCATCAGGAACCGAGAAACAAAACATCATCAAAAAATATTGCAGACAGGTGCAAAGAATAGTAACTGTGGGAAGTGGGCAGGACTGGTCAGGGTTGCTTAAAGTTTCTGCAGGAACATTCCAGATTGATAAAGTGTATCTATGGGAAGGGGACAAAGTTGTTTTGATTTAAAAAAAAAAAAAAAAGTCTCCTGGAGTGGGTGCGATTGGTCAAACTTTCTACAGGTGCAAATAGAACTGGACAAATGTTCTTCAGAAGCAGAGACGATTGGTCAAAGTTTCTGCAGGACTGGGTGGGATTGGTGAAGAGAGTCTGAACATGCAAACAAGACTGATCACACGGTGGTGTAGTGGTTAGCACGGTCGCCTCACAGCAAGAAGGTTCTGGGTTCGAGCCCAGCAGCTGACGGGGGCCTTTCTGTGTGGGTTTCCTCCACAGTCCAAAGACATGTGATTAGGTTAACATGGTTAACCCCCCCCAATTGCTCCCTGGGTGCTGCAGCATAGCTACCCACTGCTCTGGGTGTGTGCTCATTGCTCATGTGTGTGTTCACTGCTTCAGATGGGTTAAATGCAGAGAGGACTTTCACAAGTGTACATGTGATGAATAAAGTTCTTCTTCTTCTTTCAGGGCTCAACGTTAACTTTTTAATCCACACGTCCAGTCGGACAAGCAGCAAGATGTTTCACTTGTCCTGACCATAACCGTTGTATTACTATGTATTTACTAGTTCAGTGGAAGGAAAGTGGTTAACAAAGTTTATCAAAAAGCAGGTATAGTTATGATAATCATTATACTTTTAATGACTTACCCGTATTTTCTGGACTATAGAGCGCACCTGTATATAAGCCGCATCCGCTCTATTTTTAAAAAAAATTAAAAAAAAGATATACAAGCCGCACCGGGCTATAAGCCGCAGATATCTATGTTGAAAAATTAGATATTTACTGCATGTACAGAACGATTTTGTACTGTAAATGTACATGTATGTACCTGAACAGATTTTTTCCGAACAGTGCCTTTTAACACGGCAGCAACTTTGCTGATTAAAACGGAACAGAACCAAGAGAAAATAACCGGTATTTATTTACCTTCATTTCTCCTGTGTTTGAAACCACAAGTCACTTTAATCATCTTCGCTGGATTTGAAAATAATTACCAGTTAGTAATTTGTTGTGCGTGTTCTATCTGCTAAAGATCTGCTAATTCTTCTTTGCATTGATTTTTCGTCTATCTTATTTTTGATTCTACTTCCGGTTAGAGCGCCCCTAGCGGTGGAAGAAAAATCCACAGAATAGCCGCACCTTTGTATAAGCCGCATGGTTCAAAACCTAGGAAAAAAGTAGCGGCTTATAGTCCAGAAAATACGGTATTATTTTTTCATTAAAACTAACTAGCAACAAACAAAAACTATCCAATGCCCCATTATGGTGGATGTTATTATTATAACCCATTACCTGATCTGAAATTTCAAGAGTTAGACTCAGCCACAGTCAAAGCTTCTGGAGGAAAAAAGTTAAATCTTGATTAATCCAGTAAAACTTGAAGTCTAAATTAATAATAATAAAAAAAGAAACCGAAGGAAAACAAGCTGGACATGATAAGGGTGACCAAATCAGGATGTGAATGAAAACAAATAGTGAGTTCAGCACGGTTATAAAACTTCCCCGGAATATTTTACATCATTTGTGATGGTTAATGTGAATCATACAAAACAAACAAACAAACGTCTGAATGAAATAAAGATTCACTACAGATATTTATTTTATTGAGGTATTTGATTGCCAGTTCAATTAAAGATCTAATCACCTATAATTAGATATTACGACATGGTTATTATTATTATTTTTTTTTTACACACGTACCTGTTTGACTCTGCTTCCCCAGAACTTCGTAAACAATAACATGGCTGGATCACTGAGGGGATTGAACTAGTTTTGTTGGAACTTTACTGACGTAACTCTTGAATAATTACTATAAAAATGGTGATTTTCAACAAATATTTTCTTGTCCCGTAGGACAGCCAGATGCGGATTTAACTTGTCCGGACCAAACATTTGGTTGTCCCGGACAGTCGGACTATCATTAATGTCGAGCCCTGGCTTTCCATGAGAGCGAGTAGGATTGGTCAAACTTTCTGCAAACCTGGATGGGATTGATTACATTTTCTGCAGGAGTGTCTGCCAGAAACCCTTCGGGAGCAGCCGGGAACGGGCTCAATCAAACCACATGCACATCATTCCTTTGAAGTTTTACATGACTTGGCAAAAAGTCAGTCAGCTTGGTTGCTGTGAGAACATTCATTGTGAATGTATAATCAGGAATCAGCTCTCACATAATTTCCCACCTTCAAAAAAAAAAAAAGGTGATTCAGGGTCTCTGTTTTTGCCAATGGGAGATAAATACTGTACCTTGAATTTAACCAGCCCTGGGTATGAGATCAGATGTGATAAGCTGGAGGGTCAATTCAAGTTACTCACCATGGACTGCGTATATGATGGTGTTTTTTTTAAAGGCAGGACAGTCAAAGAAACTAAATTGTCCTTTGAGAGAATAGGCTAAAAGACACTGATTATTAAGCTTTAATTCATTTTCTAACAATCACATGGCCAACTGTGATTATAGGCAACATGCTGAAGTTTCACACCACTGGACAAGACAAAGGGAAAGAGATGAGGACTACCTGCATATATGAGGGTTGCCAGTTAGAGAAAAAAAAAACATTAATTTCTGGATTTTTTACCCCCTCTCTAATTAAAGCATACTTTCTTTCATTGTTGTAAAGTTACAAAAACATTAGTCTTGTGAATAGCGTGACCAGACGTCCCGGTTTGACCGGGACAGTCCCGATTTTGAGTTGCGTGTCCCCAGTCCTGACAAAGGTCCGTCAGGATGCTGAAATGTCCCAGTTTACACCAAACACTAACAAAAACTGTCCAGGTTACAGCGATCATACATAGCCAACGAGATGTCAATAAAGCTTCTAGCAATTCAGCATCAATGTGCGTGTGCGCGCAGTCAACCTTACAATGTATCTATTTGTACAATGTTACAACATGGAGGCCGCGTTATAACGTTTTTTTCGCTAGCGGCTGTCAACTACTACGCGACAATGCCGAACGGATGAGCGCTGGGCGGAGATGTTCGCGTACTTCAAGAGTAGGGAGATTCCTCACAGCAATGTCAGCCAGCTTTGCCAGTTTGCCATGTACCTACCTGCACCAATGCTCCAGCTGAGCGAATATTTTCACTCATGAACAACACCTGGACTGATGAGAAGAATCGCATGACCATGCCTACTCTCGAAGCCTTGCTCATTACCCGGGCCAATTTCGACGATACTTGCTCGCAGTTTCACAGCAGGCTCTCGGGCAATAAAGCGCTACTGGAGCAAATTCACTCATCATGTAAATATATGCAATAAAATGGCGTCTTCTTTAGGGTGGGAGGGTTGGGTGGCTGTGTTTCTGAAACATTTTTTGTTGTCTTTCATCTGTCTTTAATCTGTATCACAGATTGTCTTGACTTGTTTGATGCTGTTGTCAACTCAGGGTTCACGGTTTCAAAATAGTTAATAAGCCTACACTGGTTAATATTAAACAGAGGCATTTTGGGTAAAGGTTCGGAGGTGACAATGATTAGGCTCATGCGCTCGTTCCTGTTACAGTGCATAGCCTGTTTAAAAAAAAAAAAGTTCATCGCATAAATATGGAATCAATTTTGTGCCAAAATGTTCATACAATACTTTTGAAATATCAAACAAAAACGACAAATCAAAATACAAAAAAAAGTCAATTTTTTTCAGACTGGCAAACAAATTATTCGTGTAATCGTGCAAAATATCAGTCTATTACTCTTCAGAAACCTTTTATTTTTGTTCCGTGTCTTTCTCAGTTTTGTTTGACGTAATTTATTTTGGTTGCGATTCCAGCTTTCTCGTTTGCACTCCCTGACTTTTTTCTTGCAGCTTTGACACAAACTTCACGTGTGGGTGGGCTGTCCAGGAATGCATTCCCATTGGGTAACTTGTGTTTGACTGACAGCTACGTTCAGCCATTCCCCCGGAAGCTGTTGCGGCCATTTCCTACTCAGATTTTGACGGACTGTTTGACGAGTGACTGATCCCTTGACGGTAAACAAGGATCGAGTGGACTTCAGTGGCGACTATGATATTGAATTAATTCAACAAAGTGTAAGTACGGGACAAATGTGTTGTATGTGTTGCAGTAGTACACATTATGCAGGTGTTTCGTGGCAAGTCAAATGTTAGACTTAGCTCCACTACCCAATATAATAGCTGTCTTGCTAACGTTAAACACGCCTGCATAATGTGTACTACTGCAACACATACAACACATTTGTCCCGTACTCGTCAAACAGTCCGCCAAAATCTGAGTAGGAAATGGGGGAACAGCCTCTGGGGGAATCGCTGAGTGTAGCTGTCAGTCAAACACAAGTTACCCAATGGGAATGCATTGGTCTTGGTGCTGTGACTTGTTGTCACCGACAACGCCAACAGATACTGGCAAGAGCGTATAGATGAGGCGAGGTGCATAAGGCTTCAGAAATTCTCGTAATTCGTAATAATTCTTCTTCCGGGTTTACAGATCCCAGTGTGCTTGCGGGGCGTGTGTGGGCATGTGAGGACACTCCTCCTCACCAATCAGTGCACAGGGGAGCGTCTCCTCACGCCCCTAGCCCCACTCGGCTCGGTTTGGCTCGCTTCAGCCCCACTCCAAAACCGTGCGAGTTTTGGGTGCTGAGTAGGGCTGAAGTGAGCTGAGTCGTGCTGCTCTGAGGTAGTCGAAACGCGAGCCGTGTCGGGCTGAAATGAGCTGAAAAAGGGTAGTGGAAAAGGGCCATATGTGTCAGCCCTGTGATGACCTGGCGACTTGTCCAGGGTGTACCCCGCCTTTCGCCCGTAGTCAGCTGGGATAGGCTCCAGCTTGCCTGCGACCCTGTAGAACAGGATAAAGCGGCTACAGATAATCAGATGAGATTTTGATTTATCGTTTTTGTTTGATATTTCAAAAGTATTGTATGAACATTACATAAAATGTTGGTGTTAATATGCAAGCAATGCATTTTCTTGGCGTTTTCACAAAGGTGAAATAAATCAGTTGACATTTAGGCTATTGGCCTGTTCCCTTTCATCACATCCGTTGTCTGATTTTCTTACTTTAACTGAATTATGATAGAAGTACATGTAGATAAGAAAATACTTGATTGTTCTCTGAAATGTTGATAAAAGTGAGCTTCTACAAAATGATAAAAGCACCTGTCTGAGCCATGGTTTGAGCCGGCGCATGTTTACATCAAAACGCGTGTGCGTGCACGAGTATCACGGCCACGCGCAAAGTGTCCCGGTTTTAGAAATCTGGTCACCCTACTTGTGAATGAATGGATGAATGAATGAACGCGTATGACTCTTGACTCGAACTGGAACAATAGAGCTAACATTCAACCACCAAGCAGCATGTGACTAAGCTGCTGAGCCTCCCCGTGTGTAACAGTAATCTTTACTAAATAATGGAAGCGGAATGAGTGGAACAACTTCCAGCAACCGCGCGACTCACCATCACAGCACGCTAGTTAGCACGTTGGCTAACAACACCACCGCATTACAGACTTAATTATTCACCAAACACGAACCAGACACGCTTTACAGCACAGTTCACCGAGCGGACATGTTTATGTCGGGTATAATTACACGGTACTGCGGGCTGATAATGGATTTAAGCTGCCTACCGGCTTCGTGACTTCAAAACTCACTAGCCAGGCTAACTCCTCCGCCTAACACATGCACCAAGCATTCTGAGAACACGAACACTTTTCGACCCATAAAATATCACACAGTTATGTAAATGTCGAACGACTATTAGTTTTAACTTTACCTTTAAAGTAATTATTCGCCTTCTCCTTGAGTTTCTCAGCCTCGGCACTCCGCTCCTCCTCCGCCATTTTCTTATTGTCGTAATCCGTTAGGATGGCCGTCAAACGTCGGAGCTGTCGTAAAAACTGAAGTTTACGACAGCTTGTTCACTTCTATGATCAATTCGAAAAGCTTTGACCTTTTTCTTTAAAAAAAAAAAATTATATCGCGAAATGAATATATGAATGAATGTTATAGCAACCCTAAGTCATATCATGGTCTGTTCATAGGATTGATATTTTTAATGCCTCATAAGTGCATCTCAAAAATTTGAGAATATTGTGAAAAAGTTCAATATTTTCCATCAGTTATTTCTCATCTCATCTCATTATCTCTAGCCGCTTTATCCTTCTACAGGGTTGCAGGCAAGCTGGAGCCTATCCCAGCTGACTACGGGCGAAAGGTGGGGTACACCCTGGACAAGTCGCCAGGTCATCACAGGGCCGACACATAGACACAGACAACCATTCACACTCACATTCACACCTACGGTCAATTTAGAGTCACCAGTTAACCTAACCTGCATGTCTTTGGACTGTGGGGGAAACCGGAGCACCCGGAGGAAACCCACGCGGACACGGGGAGAACATGCAAACTCCACACAGAAAGGCCCTCGCCGGCCACGGGGCTCGAACCCAGGACCTTCTTGCTGTGAGGCGACAGCGCTAACCACTACACCACCGTGCCACCATCAGTTATTTAAGAAAGTCAAAATGTTATATATTATAGACTAATTACACATAAACTAAAATGTTTCAAGCATTTTTCTATTTTAATTTTAACCAGTATGGCATACAGTACAAAAACATAAAAAAACCCATCTCAAAATATTAGAATATTTCATTTCGAGTTTGAGTAAAACAGTATGAACACAGTGTATGTCTCGGTCTAGTTCAGTACACACAACCACAATCATGGGGAAGACTGCTGACTTGACTGTTGTCCAGAAGATGATCACTGATGCCCTCCACAAGGAGGGTAAGCCACAAAAGGTCGTTGCTGAAAAGGGTGGCTGGAAAAGGTGCACAAGCAACAGGGATGGCCACAGTCTTGAGAGGATTGTCAAGAAAAGTTGATTCAAGAACTTGGGAGAGCTTCACAAGGAATGGACCGAGGCTGGTGTCAGTGTATCAAGACCCATCACGAACAGACATCTTCAAGAAAGGGGATACAACTTTCGCATTCCTAATATCAAGCTACTCCTGAGCCAGAGACAATGTCAGAAGTGTCTTATCTGGGCTAAGGAGAGAAAGAAATGGATTGTTGCTCAGTGGTACAAAGTCCTCTTTTCAGATGAAAGTACATTTTGCATTTGATTTGGAAATCACGGTTCTAGAGTCTGGAGGAAGAGTGGAGAGGCACAGAATCCAAGTTGTTTGAAGCCCAGTGTGAAGTTTCCACAGTCTGTGATGATTTGGGGTGCCATGTCATCTGCTGGTGTTGGTCCACTGTATTTTATCAAGTCCAAAGTCAACACAGCCATCTACCAGGAGATTTTAGAGCACTTCATGCTTCCATCTGCTGACGAGCTTTTTGGAGATGCTGATTTCCTTTTCCAGCAGGACTTAGCACCTACCCACAGTGCCAAAACTACTACCAAATGGTTTGCTGAGCATGATATTACTGTGTTTGATTGGCCAGCCAACTTGCCTGACCTGAACCCCATAGAGAATCTATGGGGTATTGTCAAGAGGAAGATGAGAAACACCCGACCCAAAAATACAGATAAGCTGAAGGCCACTATCAAAGCAACCTGGGCTTCAATAACACCTCAGCAGTGCCACAGACTGATCACCTCCATGCCACACCGCATTGATACAGTAATTCATGGTAAAGGAGCCCCAACCAAGTATTGAGTGTATAAATGAATATACTTTGCAGAAGTTGGACATTTCTGTATTGTAAATCCTTTTTTTTTGACTGATCTTAGGGAATATTCTAATAATTTGAGATACTGGATTTCTGATTTTCATGAGCTATAAGCCATAATCATCAAAATTAAAACAAAAAAGGCTTTAAATATTTCACTTTACATGTAATGAATATAGAATATATGAAAGTTTACCTTTTTGAATTAAATTATGAAAAAAAGAAACTTTTTCATGGTATTCTAATTTTTTGAGATGCACTAGTGTGTGTATATATATATATATATATATATATATCATCTCATTATCTCTAGCCGCTTTATCCTTCTACAGGGTCGCAGGCATGCTGGAGCCTATCCCAGTTGACTACGGGCGAAAGGCGGGGTACACCCTGGACAAGTCGCCAGGTCATCACAGGGCCGACACATAGACACAGACAACCATTCACACCTACGGTCAATTTAGAGTCACCAGTTAACCTAACCTGCATGTCTTTGGACTGTGGGGGAAACCGGAGCACCCGGAGGAAACCCACGTGGACACGGGGAGAACATGCAAACTCCACACAGAAAGGCCCTCATCGGCCACAGGCTCGAACCCGGACCTTCTTGTTGTGAGGCGACAGCGCTAACCACTACACCACCGTGCCGCCGATATATATATATATATATATATATATATATATATATATATATATATATATATATATAAAATTTTCATTGTTATCTGAAGCATAGCTTATTTTTCATACCATGATGTTATTTCTCTTTCAATGTTGCACTCCATCTTGAAACAAATACCTCACACAAGTCTATACAGACTAAGCTTATGTGAAATATGCCCATTACTATTTTCTATTTAAAAAAAAACATTGTCACTTATTTGTTATTATTTATCTTTTATTTTACACTGCAGGATCTGTGAGAACATCCAAACTTCATTTAATTGTGCTTTTGCAGGTGACTCAATGTTCTTGAATTTTATTTTAGTTGTAATTCTCATCTTGGTCTCTAGAGGGCGCTGCATCTCTGCTGGAGACAAGTCATGTTTTCATGGGCCATAATAATTCATCTAAACCACCTTTTTCATGCCATATAAAAGGTCAGGCCAATAACATACAATAAAAGCTTACTCAAATATCTTCTCATCAGAAAGCTTTCTGATTTAGGTTTTTATTATACGCATGTGGTTGTCTGATCTGGGGCTGCAATTCCGTGAAGTTTATTTACACTTTCTGTCCAGTTTTCCTCTCCATGTGGTATTTTTGGAAATAAAACAAAGAAGTTTGGGTCCAGTGAAAGCTGATGAAATGGGCCAAAGTACCGCAGGTGTCCAGTGTTACTCACAAACAACCGTGCCATCCAACACACACACACACACACACACACACACACACACACACACACACACACACCCTGCCCTCTTCTAGTGTTTGTCAAAAACAACACGCAACCTTAAATTAAAACCTCACAAACTCACTTGGGGCATTTCTCCTAAGAGCTTATTGTGCATCACAGCTGCAAAGACTAATGCTTTTGACTTGGGTATGAAATTTTTTCTTTCTTCCTTTTCCAAAACTTGATTCATGGGGTCTGATTTAATTAGACATTCGACTGTTTGATTCAGTTCACTCAAGCAAAAAAGGTGAGACATTGTTCAGCTTTCCTCTAGGGGATCCATATCATGACTCAAAGCAGCATGCATGCGAGACAGTCATTCAAACAGAAAGGAAATGTGCGTGTGCCGGTAGGGGGTCCTGTCATTTTGACTCACTAGGGGTATCCCATGCTGGAGTGATTCAGCCAGCCTCATCAAAAGACTTTAGAAGCAGATGTTTTGAAGTGCAAGTGAACTTTCGCTCACCGCCATTTGAGGAATGATTCTCTCTCCGCAGCATTCATTCCTCATATGGAGTAAAGAGAACTGGGCCCTTGATTCAGGTGAGAGACAGGAATGGAGGACTAAATGGAAAGGATTTCTCACAGGAAGCTGTAGAGCCAAAATGTAAGGCAAAGAAGAAAACTAGGAGTGAGACATGTACAGTCATCAAAAAGTCCTACGATTAAAAGAGCAGGAAAGAAATTATTATTCCTGTCACTGAAATGCCAAGGAATATTTGTTGACTTTTGTCTGCCAAATATGACATAGTATATAATATGACAAAGTTTAATATATTACTTCAAATGGGGATTTCAGTTTCTTTGTGCATACATTATTTTTATTTTTTATTTTTTCAAAATTCCAGTCCACTTATGGAATGGTTACCTCACAGCTCCAAGGTCCCAGGTTCGATTCTGAGCTTGAGTTACTGTATGTGTGGACTTTCTATGAATGTTCTCCCCATGTTTGGATAATGGGTCTCCTCCAGGTTTTCCAGTTTCCTCCCATTGGCTTAAAACACCACAAGAATCACTATAAAGTGAAGCTTGCGTTATAACGGCCAACATAAGCGATGATTATTGTAAAGTCTTCTTCTTCTTTTGGCTGCTCCCGATTAGGGGTCGCCACAGCAGATCTTTCGTCTCCATTGCTCCCTGTCTTCCGCATCCTTCTCTACCACACCTGACACTTTCATGTCCTCTCTCACCACATCCATGTATCTCCTCTTTGGCCTTCCTCGTTTTCGTGTGCCTGGCAGCTCCATCCTCAACATTCTCCTTCCCACATGCTCTGCATCTCTTCTCAGGATGTGCCCATATCATCTCAGTCTCATCTCTCTTAGCTTAATTCCCAAGCTCTCCACATGTGCTGTCCATTATCCTTACAATAAATGATGATTATTGTAAAGTACTTTTGTTTATTTCTTATATTTCTTTCTTTAGTTTCCCTTTTACATTTTTAACACTTCTGTGTTGTAAGCTTTTTCTTTTAATTATTTTGTAATACAGAGTGACCACTCTCCACTGTACATCGACGGCTCACTCGTGAAGAATGTCAAGAGCACCAAATTCTTTGGTGTTCATCTGGCAGAGAACCTCACCTGGTCCCTCAACACCAGCTCCACAGCCAAGAAAGCCCAGCAGCCTTCCTACGGAGGCTGAGCAAAACCCATCTCCCATCACCCATCCTCACAATATTCTACAGAGGGACTACTGAAAGCATTCTGAGCAGTTGCATCATGGTCTGGTTTGGGAATTGCACCGTCTCAGATCGCAAGACCTTACAGTAGATAGTGAGGACAGCTGAGAAGATCATCGGAGTCTCTCATCCCTCCATCACGGACATTTACACCACACGCTGCATCCTGAAAGCCACCAGCGTCATGGCCGACCCCACACACCCCTCACAGAATCTCTTCACCCTCCTGCCATCTGGTAAAAGGTACCGAAGCACTCGGGCCTTCACAGTCAAACTCTGTAACAGTTTCTTCTCACTGCCATCAGACTTCTCATCTCTAAGGGACTGGACTGATTCTCACGGACTGCTGAACACACCACTCACACTGCAATCTTTGCACAGTGGACAGTAATGCACTATTGCTTACAATGTTTACAATGTCTCTCTCTCACACACACAAGGTTTACATTTATTTATTCCCTTTCATATACTACCTCAGGGGCGGCACGGTGGTGTAGTGGTTAGCGCTGTCGCCTCACAGCAAGAAGGTCCTGGGTTCGAGCCCCGGGGCCGGCGAGGGCCTTTCTGTGTGGAGTTTGCATGTTCTCCCCGTGTCCGCGTGGGTTTCCTCCGGGTGCTCCGGTTTCCCCCACAGTCCAAAGACATGCAGGTTAGGTTGACTGGTGACTCTAAATTGACCGTAGGTGTGAATGTGAGTGTGAATGGTTGTCTGTGTCTATGTGTCAGCCCTGTGATGACCTGGCGACTTGTCCAGGGTGTACCCCGCCTTTCGCCCGTAGTCAGCTGGGATAGGCTCCAGCTTGCCTGCGACCCTGTAGAAGGATAAAGCGGCTAGAGATAATGAGATGAGATACTACCTCAGTATGCACACTCAACTCTGTACGTTATGTTGTTTGTGTCATTTATTGTCTGCAGTGTTGCACATTGTTGTATTGTAGATTGTAGTCCTGTGATGTTTAATGTAGCACCATGCTCCTGGAGAAACGTTGTTTTGTTTTAACTGTGTACTGTACCAATTGTATATGGTTGAACTGACAAATTAAAAAACAAAAAAACAAACCTTGAACCTTGAACATGTAGGGGTCGGAAATCAATCAGGGTTTCGCCTTATTCTTCCCCTGTCAGGAGCCGTTTTCAATTTTTCTCATGTTATTTTGCTATATCTTAAATTATTCTTTTGTCTTTCTTAATGTAACATATCTGACAAATCACTAAACTAAACTAAACTAAACTAAACTAAACTAAACATGCAGGTAGGTGGATTGGTGACGCTAAATTGCCCTTAGGTGTGAAGGAGTGTGTGAATGTGTGTGCGCAGAATGGGCTGGTGTCACATCCATGATGAATTCTCCTGCTTTGCGTCAAGTGTTAAATCAAAAGTGGTTCCTGATGATTATGATGATGATGATGATGATGATGATTTAATATTTGCAAAAATAAAAAAAAATCGAAAACAAAATTCATACAGCTGGTTTCCTTGACAAGATTGAATCCTAGTCTGGTATTAGTCATGTTACATCATGTCATGCAGCTCATGAATCATCATTTGAAATCCTTCTTAGTTTTCACTGCATCTGAAAAAATATATATATTCTGTCTGGATGATATATGAGTTTAAAATGTGCAGAGAGTGAATAATTAATAAAGAGGCAAATGCCTGATACGAAACAGACCTTTACCTCACCTTATGGAAAAGGAAAATTTACTTTTGAAGCTAAAAGTGTCAACTGCTTCATATGCCATCCTATGTAAGCATCTGACATCATATGACTGAGTGAAAGGGGATGTTAATGTTCAAGACAGTATATATATCATTTGTCTGAGGAGGATTGTTCAATAGCTAGTTTTTGTTTACAAGTATTTACATTTATTCATTATCAGATGGTATTACTCATAATATTGTAGTCATTAACAGTGTTGTAGTTGAGTCACTAAACATCGAGTCCGAGTCAAGTCTCGAGTCCCCAGTGTTCAAGTCTGAGTCAAGTCCAAGTCATTAAAGAAAATTTTGAGTCGAGTCCAAGAACAAGACTTCAACTGCACCATTTGATGGTGGCTGTTGCTGCCTTTATGTGAAAGCGTCTCTGCTACTGTGTTGGACTAACGTTACTGCTCGACTGCCCCATTTTAGTTAATAGGCTACAGATAAAAAGCTTGTTCATCGAACAGCAAGCCCTGCCCACTATCAACAGAGCAAATAACATGAGAGAGGGTTAACACTAGCTAGTTCATCAGTCAGAAAGCCCCGCTATCAACAGAGCAATGAACACAGCATGTCACTTCCTTTTCTGAGTGGAGTCTTGCCAAATGATGACTGAAGTTCGAGGTTGTCCCCGTCGTCTCCTCGATAGTTCTTCTACATATGGAACACATAGCAGTGCATTTTTCCCCACTGCATGAGAAGTTTGTATAAGCAAAGTGGATAATCCTAAGGGACTTCTCTCCAGGTATTTTAACACCATTAATGTTAATTTGTTCCTGAACATGATGTATTGAACAGGTGAATGTGCATTCACTTGCATGAAATTAGTACAAAAATGAATATAGATATAAATATCTTATGCCAAATTATTATGGTGTGTTACAAAAAATAAAGAAAAAATCAGAGTCCTTATCTCCAATTTACGAGTCTGAATGCACTTAATGCACGAGTCTAAGTCCAAGTCCAAGTCCAAGTCATCAGTGCTCAAGTCCAATTCAAGTCACGAGTCCTTAAAATTAGGGCATGAGTTGGACTCAAGTCCGAGTCCTGGACTCGAGTACAAGCCTGGTCATTAATACCTTATAATATTGTAGTCATTAATACCTTAAACCCTTAAACTCCCAAAACATGTTGCTTGGTCTAGAAGTGCTTCCCTCACTTTCATAACTACACACCGTTCCTATTCATTTTTGACCAATTTATTAGTTAGAAGTAGCACGTTTTAACTTCTACTCTTCCTGTCCTACAAATTCCACTGTCGGTTATTTAATTTTCTTTCAAGTTCACTGAAAGCAGAGTGTAAAGCATCAAATTCAGTTAATATATTGTATTTGGGGGGCGGCACGATGGTGTAGTGGTTAGCGCTGTCGCCTCACAACAAGAAGGTCCAGGTTCGAGCCTGTGGCCGATGAAGGCCTTTCTGTGTGGAGTTTGCATGTTCTCCCCGTGTCCGCGTGGGTTTCCTCCGGGTGCTCCGGTTTCCCCCACAGTCCAAAGACATGCAGGTTAGGTTAACTGGTGACTCTAAATTGACCGTAGGTGTGAATGGTTGTCTGTGTCTATGTGTCAGCCCTGTGATGACCTGGCGACTTGTCCAGGGTGTACCCCGCCTTTCGCCCGTAGTCAGCTGGGATAGGCTCCAGCTTGCCTGCGACCCTGTAGAACAGGATAAAGCGGCTAGAGATAATGAGATGAGATGAGATATTGTATTTGGGCAGCCATGGTGGTGTTGAACATGCTTAACATCCAATCTGTGGAAACATGTACAGCTATACCATTAGCTTGCTGAGTGAGCTAAACTAACTAGCCATATTTTGACAATACGAAAGCTCTGTATTAACCATAACACATCACTTTAATGTTTATTACTCATTGTCTGTTGTCTTAAAAATCTTAAATCTAAGCGCTGCTACAGCTGAAAACCAGGTAACACTCAAATTAATACACTGCAACCCTGCTATAACGAACTCTTTTACTATGAACTTTTGCATATAACAAACTACATTCATGTCCCCTGCCTTTAATGACAATGCGTCAGAGTCTTCAAAAAAAAAAAAAACCCACTAAGCCATGCATTCCTTTTCCTACCAGAGACAAACAATAAGTAATTAAGTCTGCAGTCAAGTTAACAATATGTGTTAACACCATAAAACAAAGGCTTAATGAGCCTCACTTAGGCATCGATGACTAACAATTATTGAGCACGGGGATCAGTGACCTCAGAAAATCCCTTAGAAGGACTTTATTTTATGAGCTAAAATCAGTTTTACTCGAGTCTTTACTCCGTAAGCACTGATGTCATGGCTACTCATAAACGTAAGATAATCTCCATCTGTCAGAAAATGCAGGCAATAGACAGACGTAATCACTGGAAGAGTTTTATTTAAAAACACACTGGCAAACAGATTCAAATCAGTGATCAAGAATCAGAATCAGAATCAAGTTTATTGCCAAGTACGTTCTCACATACAAGGAATTTGCTTTGGTGAATGGTGCTTGAACAGTTAAGACAGAAGAATTTAGCAAAGACAGAATGGTGCTTAAACATTTAAGATAGAAGAATTTAGCAAAGACAAAAGTAGCTATATACACAGAATAAAAATAAATCAGAGTCAAGAAACAGGCAATGGTCAAGTGAGGCACAGACAGGATATCAAAGGCAGAGACAAAGGGCAAAAACCAAAATCTAAAACAGAGTCGGAAACCAGAATATCAACACAGTGCTACAAAAGGCTTGGTAATGTGAGACACAAGGTACAGCATGTATATTTCGCAAAGGCTGTGTGTAGTGAGAGTCCTTATAAGTGCACGTGGTGAGTGCGCTGTAATCCAGAACAGGTGCATGGTAATTAGTCGTAATGGTGCTATGCATGTGCACATGAGTAGCAGTTTGAGGCGTGCTGCTGCGCACGGACGTGATACCATTCAAGACAAAATTTACATCCTGTGTTGTCTAAAGTGTAGTGAGAAAGCAGCAAATTTGTCTAAAAAACACAGTATTCTGAAAAGTTCAGTTTCAACTTTTAAAGCAAAAGAAAAAGAGCTCCAAGACTTCTATAACTGCAGTCAACATGGTGAGCTGAAAAGAAAGAAGATACAGCAAGCAAATGATGGCGAGTGTGACTTATTTCCTTTACTTAAGAGTGACTTATTTCCTTTACTTCGTAAATATGTGAATGAATTAAGTGTAAATATAAATTAAACACAGTTGATTTTGTTTTACGTAAGAGTGAGTGTTTGATGTGACAAGTGGGTCCATTTCAGTATTACGAACTTTTCGGTATAACAAACTATTTAGACGTCCCCCAAGGAGATCCTTATAGCGGGGTTGCAGTGTATGGAACTCAAAACATGTATGAATTAAAATGAGCTAGCTAGCTAAAAAGTCTAGCAAGCTAATGAAACCGCAACAGCATTTGGCTACTCTTGATGTTTATTCAAGTGAATTATTACTGGAGTAGCACTACTTTTATTGAGTGGGTTTTGTAATCTTTCAACCATTGGTTTCTCATGAATAATCAGTTCTGTGCTTGAACTTTTTTCATGTTTACTCAGCTCAAATCGATTCATCTGAAAAGTTAGGTTAAGGTTAGGGAAAAGGGATTTTTTTCTCCCCCCCCAAAAAAAATCTGTCCCTCTGAGTTACATGTCGGTCCTGGGATCGAGATGCTGACCTCTTCTGCTCCTCGAACCTGCCTGATCCATCCTGGTGCCCTGTGTCTGGTTGGAGTCTCATTGCATCACTCCTGTGGAGGGCGGCCCCATGTGGACAGTTGGGGGTCGCACCTGGAGGACGCTCTGGACTCTTGCAATGGTGCTTTTGTGGCTGGGGACTGCAGTTGACTTGCTGACTTTAGGACTGCAGTTGACTTGCTGACTTTGGGACGGCGGTTGTTGAAAAATGGTTGAAAAATCTCAAGGATTTAATTAACCAAAACAAGTAGCAATCAGAGGGCGGCACGGTGGTGTAGTGGTTAGCACTGTCTCCTCACAGCAAGAAGGTCCTGGGTTCGAGCCCTGGGGCCGGCGAGGGCCTTTCTGTGTGGAGTTTGCATGTTCTCCCCGTGTCCCCATGGGTTTCCTCCAGGTGCTCCGGTTTCCCCCACAGTCCAAAGACATGCAGGTTAGGTTAACTGGTGGCTCTAAATTGACCATAAGTGTGAGTGTGAATGGTTGTCTGTGTCTATGTGTCAGCCCTGCGATGACCTGGTGACTTGTCTAGGGTGTACCCCGCCTTTCGCCCGTAGTCAGCTGGGATAGGCTCCAGCTTGCCTGTGACCCTGTAGAAGGATAAAGTGGCTAGAGATAATGAGATGAATGAGATGAAATGTTTAAGTGTACTTGCCCTGTAGTTATGCTTCAGCATTGTCGACTCTTAGGTATGTCTGTGGTTCCATATAAGGTTTTATTATTATTATTATTATTATTATTAGGGCCCGAGCACCATTTGGTGTGAAGACCCTATTGTTTTTCGAAGGATTATTATTATTCTTATTATTATTTTTCTGTCGCGCTTGGCTTTTTTTGAGGCATTTCCCATGCACGAAAACTCATGAAATTTGATACACACATCAGTAATTGTAACCGCTTCTCAGCCACAGATGTTTGGCCGGGCATGGCCCAGGGACTTCATAGCACCCCTTTTTCCATTTCCTATTGAAATGAATGGGTAGAACTTTGGAGTGATGATGTCATAAGGTCATTTGGAGCGATGATGTCACATGGTCATTTTTAACGTACTCCTCCTAGACGGTTCATCAGATTCATGTCAAACCTGGCAAACATGATGCCAAGATATTGCTGAAGTTGAATTGCGAAGGGATTTTTGATATGTTGTAATATGTTGAAATGGCAATAATAGCCCAGGGACTTCATAGCGCCCCCTATGCATTAACCACGTCCAACAGGGTGTGAGGAAATTGGGCTTATATGCGTTTGGACACATAGTCATTTTTAATGTACTCCTCCTAGACGGTTCATCAGATTCATGTCAAACTTGGCAAACATGATGCCAAGATATTGCTGATGTTGAATTGCGAAGGGATTTTTGATATGTTGTAATATGTTGAAATGGCAATATTATGAATTTTAATACTCGCCACATAAACAGGAAATGTGTCATGAAGTCATAATACATTTAATGATTTGGCTGAAACCTTTCAGGTTATTAGAGAATGTGATTATTATGACATCTAGATGCCCAATATGCCTGTCTGGTATAGTGCCACCAACTGGCCAAGGAAAGAATAGGGTTTTGAATATGTGTGTTTTGACACATGATGAATTTTAACATGCTCCTCCTAGACGGTTCATGAGATTCATGTGAAATTCGTTATACATGATGCCAAGATGTCACTGATATTAAATTGCGAAGGGATTTTTGATATCTTGTAATATGATTCTGATACTCTTTAGCCGTTATGGCATCTTTATTAACAATCACAATCTTACACTTTATCTAGTCGCGGTAGGGAGAACTCTGAACTCTTTTAGGGCCCGTTTACACGAGGATGCTGTCGGGTAAAAACGACTAAATATTTTATCAGAAGTGCCTTTCATCTACACGGGGACGGCGTTTCTGAGGCTGAAAAACGGAAAAATTTGAAAACGCCTTCCAGAGTGGATAAGTTAAAAATGGCCCCCGTTGCATATCCGTCTAAACTACCCAATACGCGAAACTCTGCTCGGCTCTGCTCACGTCGGGTACGCGTTTACGTCATACATATGTCATATACTGTCCATGCCAGCCCGGGAAGTAAGTAAGAGCATGTCTGATTACATCAATCCAATGGACCTTCAAGCTGCTCTGGCAGCTTTAATAAACGTCCAGGAGTCCTTCGAACATCTATACCGAATCTGCACATATACCGTTAATGAACAGAGGCGGGTATGCAATTACCTTTATGAATTTTTGGATACACCATTTCGTTGGAGGCGTGCGAGACTGATTTGGACAAGACCCGGGAGAACCAGTCAATGGTGGGACAATTTTGTGAGAGGAGTAACAGATTACAATGCCTGGAGGGAAAACTTTCGCATGTCCAAAGCTGCTCTTGTGGCTTTAAGCGAAGAACTTCGACCCTACATCGAGGGTGTAACAACAAACATGAGAGCACCTGTCGGAGTCTTGAAAAAGGTAGCTTGTACTTTGTACTATTTGAGCGACGAGGGACGGCTAAGGAAAACTGCGAACGCCTTCGGATTATCCCGATCAACGGTGTCAGTCATTATTAGACAAACATGCAAGGCCATAACTGTCCACCTCGGTCCGAAGTATATCCAGTTGCCATTCACTGTGCCCGAAACAGAGCTGCTTGTTTCCGGATTCCTGAAGGATCATGGAATGCCCCAATGTTTGGGAGCAGTGGATGGGACTCATATAGAAATAAAACAGCCAGCCGTCAATGCCACAGACTACATAAACAGGAAGGGAAAGTATTCCCTTAATGTCCAAGCTATCTGCGACCACAAATATAGGTAAGATAAACGTTTTCTGCTTTTTCTGTAGCCCATGTAGGGTTCACTAAATTGCTATTATAGTATGCTATATTATTATTATTATTATTATTATTATGGTAGAAATATATATTGATATCATTTCACTATATTGTGTAGGAAAATACGAGTGTGGTTGTGAATGACAGGGCCAGAGTGTTAGTTGGGCAGGAGGGAGGAGGCACTGTTGATCGGGGTGGTGTGTGTGTGTGTGTGTTTTGGGGGGCATGGGGGGCTTCATTTATTGGAAATTACAATTAATGCTATTGACTTACAGATTCATGGACGTGGTCATAAAATGGCCTGGAAGTGTGCACGACGCACGCGTCTTTGCCAATTCAAAAGTGAACACCTACTTGAAGACAGGAAAGATACCTTCGTTGAAAAAGCGAATAGTGGATGAAGAGGATCCCATACCTGTCTTTCTGTTAGGAGACCCTGCCTACCCCCTTCTCCCTTACCTTATGAAGGAATACTCAGGTGGAAGCTCTAACCCATCAGAGCAATACTTTGGACTTTGTCTGTGCAGGGCCCGTATGGTAATTGAATGTGCATTTGGTCGACTCAAGGGCAGGTTTTCAGCTCTCAGACGGCCCATGGACATAAATCTCACCGATCTGCCAAATGTCATTTACGCTTGCTTTGTATTATACAATTACTGTGAGGCCTGGGGCACCCCTGTGGATCCCCGTGTTGAACAGGAGGCCATACAATCCGATAGGGATTTGCAACCTCCTACACAAACAAATAACTACCTGACAGACAGCAATGAGGGAAGTGGGAAGAGAGTAAGAAGAATTCTCACTAAATACCTTGACCCCTAATGGCCTTTGTATTAGACTCCACAGGTGGACTGTGATCAAGATGGCTGCCTATTGGCTGTATGTTCTTTACAGCTCCTTGTTACTTACTACATTCATCCTCACATTGACTGTTTAAGCTCAGGTGTGTTTCAATACTGTATGTATATTAAAGTGCCATATTAACCAAAGCATAGACTGTAAATTCTTTGTTTTTTATTCCAGGACACACTTACAGAAGTGTTTTTCACAGAATATACCCTGGTAAATAGAACAGAAACTACACATGTGAACAATACAATAAAAATGAAATGCTTTTGGGTTTATAAGTTGCCTATATGCTTAAACAGTAGTGCTAGGCAGGTGCTGAGCAAAAGTGTAGCAAAATGTAAACAATTATTTTGTATTACACCAAGTGACCCATATGCTTAAACTGTAGCACTAGGCAGGTATGGAACAAGTGTAATAAAATGTAAACAAGATCTTTATCGTACTGAGTGGCACACATCACTCAGCTGTCCACTAGTGAGCCTCTGGCTGCTGTTTAAGAAAAAAAAAACTTAAAGTGCTTACTTAAGTACTACCCAGGTACTAAACAAAAATAGTGCAAATTGTTTATGACACCAGATCAACGTCTTCCTCATCTGAGTGTCGCTCCAGTAATCGTCTGTAGGACTGAGGTGCAGGGCCCATCTGCTTAACTGTGTGCAAATGTGGTGTCCCTTACGAAAATCTACCATGGTTTACTATGGTTTTACCATGGTTTTTATGTAGTAACCATGATTCTACCATGGTATCTCATGGTTATTCTAAGTACTATGAACCAACCATAGTATTACTATGGTTCATCCATGGTAGTAACCATGGTTCTACTATGGTATTTCATGGTGATTCTAAGTACTATGAACCAACTATAGTATTACTATGGTTCATCCATTGTAGTAACCATGGTTCTACTATGGTATTTCATGGTGATTCTAAGTACTATGAACCAACCATAGCATTACTGTGGTTTATCCATAGTACTGCAGTAGCTGTGGTAGCATCATAGTTGTATGTGTAATAGGTCATAGTAACTACGAAATTAGTTTAAAAAGGGATAGTATGGTTTTTAAAAGGATGCACTAACTGTAGTATTAACATGCTTTCGTCCAACAGTCAATGCTGTAGAGAAGGATCTCGATTAACAGCCCAGATACATTAACATTTACTTAGAACCTAAAAATTTAAGTGAACATTGAGGCAAAATGCACCATGGTTTTCATGGTTACCCAAAAAACCATGAAAACCATGAATAACTATAAACCATGGTAAAATCATGGTTAGTTTTCATAGTAAAACCATGGTTAATTTTCGTAAGGGGTGTATGAATGTGCTGTGGCAATGGTTGGTGCTGTGTATGAATGTGCTGTGGCCATGGGTGGTGGTGCTGTGTATGAATGTGCTGTGGCGATGGATGGTGGTGCTGTGTATGAATGTGCTGTGGCGATGGATGGTGGTGCTGTGTATGAATGTGCTGTGGCGATGGATGGTGGTGCTGGGTATGAATTTGCTGGGGCCATGGATGGTGGTGCTGGGTATGAATTTGCTGGGGCCATGGATGGTGGTGCTGGGGATGAATTTGCTGGGGCCATGGATGGTGGTGCTGAGTAAGAATTTGCTGGGGCTGTGGATGGGGTTGTGTGTGAATGCTCTGGTGCTGTGTTGTACTGGAAAGGGGCGGCACAGTTTGCACGAGGTTGACACAAGTGTCTCACAAGAACATCAAAACTGTTGCTCAATCTGACATGAGCCTCTGCAATTGTGTCCAGCCTCTCACTGTTGCTTCTCTCAGCCTTCTCCATAATATCTACAATCTTCCTCTTTATGTCGAGCTCGGTCTGGACTGGATCCACACGAACTTTTTTCTGGAGCCTTTCACTTCTGTAGCTATTTAACTTTGCCTTCAAGAAGAGCAGGGAGAAAAATCGTTAGCAGCCGAAATGTTTAGTATTGACAGTGAAAGTAGAAATACATGGTTGAATATTCAGTTAAAATTAAAATAAGTCATATCCACTTATGGAAGTACAAAAGCAGGCCCAATTGCCTTCAGATGAAAGCAGTGCCGTATTAAGCCAATGCGGTGCCCCTGGGCACTATACCTCAAGTGCCCCCCCACACACACACACCCTGCACGCACGCGTTCAGTAACCTCCTGCACACACTCACAAACCTTGCCTTTTGCTGTCAAAAATAGTAGCATATACATAAACAATAGTACACATAAACAAGGTCATTCTTCCTCATTGAAAATGTATTAAGTAGGCTACATCAGCCCATCAAATTCACTGAAAACAACCAACGATATGCATGTAGGCATATTGAAATGTCTTATTCAAAAATGAACAGCATATATTTGTATGTCTCCCTCGGCTAACACTGGCTGTGGTTGTAGCATCTCCCCGGCTAGTGCTAGCAGGGTCATCTCCCTCACTAGCATCGCTGATTTCACTAGCTTCGGCTTCAGCGCTGGTAGTGACAGCAGTTGTCGATGTTTTTATAAAAAAAACGATCTAACACTGGAACATTTTTAATTGCAGCTACACGCCTGGAGCCTCTCTTTTTTTAAATTTTCTCTTCGCACAACCACTCAATTGATGTCTGTCCATTTTTCATTTCTACCGCGGTTTTAAAAAAATTGATACATTTCACCGTAGGTGGACTGGCTCAACTGACTGGCTCAATCAGGCCTTGGATGAAAGGTAGTTATTGTAATGTTAATGTCGACTTTTTTGGCTTTTGAAATGAAACGGGAAGACAGCACACCTTGATTACAGTAATTAAGCATACTCCACAGATCTAATTTCGAACAAAATAAACAAAACATACCTGCAGTAGACCTCTTCGTCTTTGGAGGGGGGTTTCGACACTCTGGGCCTGTTGGCTGTCACTTTCTTCTGTAGCACACGCTTGACTCTCGCTTGACTCACTAGAGTCATTCAAGGTATCGTCGTTGATCTCAGCTGTCTCCAATCCGAATTCTAGAGATGAGGTGGATGGCGAACCACCCCATATGTTGTTACACAAGTCAAAAAATAGATATATAACCCGACCATGGCCACTCCGTCGTTGTGTATCGACTGCATCCCTGTATTTACTCCGTATTGATTTCAGCTTTGCAGCAATTTGGGGTTTAGTGATGTCGGTAGGTGTATGAGGGTAATCACCTCTCGTCTCACCGTCTTTGGGAGCCGGGTACTGTTCAATGAATGAGTTCCATATATCTGCATATTTGGTTTGACAGGATTCCCAGTCAATTCCGTTTAGTGTTTTTGCTGTTTTGTAGTCCAACGTGGCTTGAAGTAGGAGTTCCACCTCCTCGTCTGTCCAGACGAAGTTTTTCTTCACCTCACGAGTAGCCATAGCCAGAGTAAAGTTTTCGCGGTGCAGATCAGACAAGACGGAAGACGTTGCGCATGCGTGCAGACATAGCAGAGGTCTTTCACAGCACCACCTAGCCGCCTGGCATGCACATCCAATTGAATTCCACACATTTATGCGTCACCGTATAGACGCAGATTTCCTCCTTGAAAACGGTCGTGTAGACGCGGAAAAAAGTGAGAATGAAAACAGACTTTTGCGTTTTTGTTTCAGACTGTCCCCGTGTAAAGCGGGCTTTAATCTCTTTACAAACATAACACGCCTGGGCATGTCCTAAACAAAATGTGGTGTCACAACATGAATTTCAGGCTTGTGACTTGTAACCCGCTGTGGTGAAAACAAAACGCTACACCTCATTAAACTGCATTACAATCACATATCACATATTGTAACTTCACAAAATATTGGATATCGTGAGTCTGATGATATAACATATACAATTCTGTGCACACTCATACACACACAGTAATATGCATATTTACGCATACACACATCAGTGGCGGCTGCTGGTTTTTAAAACAGGGGAAGCCCATTTTACGCATTCATTGTAAAACCTGTAGGCCGGTTATCAAAGCATAGAAAGGTGTGCCCCATTAGCATAGTGAACTAGACAACCCTACCTAGTGGCAGAAAGTATTTTTGCTTGTACATTTCATGTTATAGTCTGGCTTGCCAGGCTAGTGCCTCATATCCTTAATCAAAAATATCAAACATCCAAAAATCACTGGCTATTCAACGAAGAGCCTTGAACATCATACCCTGATATGCAACACAGAGTCTTTAACACAACACCCAGCTGTGCAACACATCCTTGAACATCTTCTGCAACACAGTCTGGAAATTCATAACCAGGTAGGCTATGCAACACACAGAACCTTGAATATTATACCCAGGTATAACCTATAACACAGAGCCCACCATTCTCTTAACATTACTGAACAATATACACACTTCAGATTCATGAACATGAACACTATTTATACACAAATTCTGCCCTCCGCTTATTTTCCAGAAAATGGTCTGTGACCCTGTCATACCAGCTGGTTGTGCCTTCCAGAGACTTTACCAATTTCTGTTAGCAGGTAGCACTGCAGATCCCAATAAGGCTCAAGCTAGCCTACAACCAGATTGAACTACAAATGAAATAAATGAGTGAATTCACAAATGATCAAACTGATAGAATGGATGAAAGTTAACGGAGCACAACGAGTAATATTTACATTTATTTACAGAGTAATGTACAGAGACATCAATGAGAAGAACCGTTTATATGAAAAGAAATTCGGACAGCACTTTAGCACATGACTACACTTTCTCGACATCCGCTAGGGACTGACTGATCATACGGTGGTGTTCCTCGCCGAAGTACTGCCCTCCTCATGTCTTTCAAACACTACCTCCAATAATCCTTTATCAGCCCGGCTTCTTGTCCCTCCCACTGTCTCGTTTAGTCCCAGAGAAGCCCGGCTTCCCTGGAAGTGACGATTTTGTTGATTTTAACCAATAACAACTAGCCAAAATTGGCTGTTCAGAGCCCTCTCATAGACTGCAACGGAAACCCGGCTGCCAGTCAGTGTTGCCAGATACTGCTGACATTTTCCATCCCAAAATATGTTCAAAACCCGCCAAAATGCACTTAAAACCGCCCAATCTGGCAACACTGCTGCCAGTCCATAGAGCCCATTGAAATAAGAAAGGTTACAGCCTGGCAGCAAAGGTGATTCTCGTAGCGAACTGCAAGTTCGTCAGACATCACTCAAATAAGTTATGAACATAAATACAATCTTGGGCATATATTATGTTATGCAAGTTATTGTTTTAATGAGAATTCAACGTTGTAGACGCCGCAGTTTGGGGAGAGAATTTTAGGGGAAGCTCGGCTTCCCTTGTTGTCTCTGAGAAATCGCCCCTGACACACATACACTCTCTCACGAGTACGCACTCACACTCTGACAAACACACACACACACACACTGCAGACACAGGAAAGCTAAGATGACTTAAGATTACAGTGTGAGATAGAGATAAGGAGGAGACACGTATAGTTTTGTACATATATAAATGTACATTTTCACACCACAGAAACACACACACACACACACACACACACACACACACACACACACACACACACACACAGTCTTTGTCTGTCTATCTCTCATCCGTCAAGCAGTCATGGCATTTGCAACATGCACATCACCTTTGAACATTTGATGAATATATGACATGTGACTGTTTTGTTGGGTGGCGAGATAGATGTCCTGGGTTGCAGAACCACATGTGCAAGGGCCTGTCAAGGCCGCTAGTGGCTTTAATTATTATTATTATTATTATTATTATTATTATTATTATTATTATTATTTCTCCTGAGTGGGATAATTACATTTTTTTAATTTATTTCTTTTTCTTTAGAGCTTGGACGTCAATTTCAGTTGCCATTGCCATGTTTTTATACTTTGGAATTTAATACAATGTTGCTTTAAATTTTGATTTTTAAAGAAAATGAATATGTTCCTAATCCTGAGTATCTCTTGTTACTTTGTGAATTCTTACCTTTATAACTTCAACAAACACTTAAGTTGTCTCCTGGTAGTTTGCATGAGGTAAGGGTTAGGGCTAGAAAACTAATAATATACCTAGAAGAGTAATTGCAGTATACTTCAAAACTAAAAAGTGGACTAGATGTATATAACCAGTAACTAATAATATACAGTTAGGTCCATATATATTTGGACACTGACACAAATTTTGCTTTTTTACCTGTTTACTGAAACATATTCAAGTTATAGTTATATAATGGACATTGACATAAAGTCCAGACTTTCAGCTTTCATTTGAGGGTATCCACATTAAAATTGGATGAAGGATTTAGGAGTTTCAGCTCCTTAACATGTGCCACCCTGTTTTTAAAGGGACCAAAAGTAATTGGACAATTGACTCCAAGGCTATTACATGGGCTGGTGTGGGCAATTCCTTCGTTATGTCATTCTCAATTAAGCAGATTAAAGGCCTGGAGTTGATTTGAGGTGTGGTGCTTGCATTTGGAAGATTTTGCTGTGAAGAAAACATGAGGTCAAAGGAGCTCTCCATGCAGGTGAAACAAGCCATCTTTAAGCTGCGAAAACAGAAAAAACCCATCCGAGAAATTGCTACAATATTAGGAGTGGCAAAATCTACAATTTGGTACATCCTGAGAAAGAAAGAAAGAAAGAAAGAAAGAAAGAAAGAAAGAAAGAAAGAAAGAAAGAAAGAAAGAAAGAAAGCACTGGTGAACTCATCAATGCAAAAAGACCTGGACGCCCACAGAAGACAACAGTGGTGGATGATCGCAGAATAATTTCCATGGTGAAGAGAAACCCCTTCACAACAGCCAACCAAGTGAACAACACTCTCCAGGAGGTAGGCGTATCAATATCCAAATCTACCATAAAGAGAAGACTGTATGAAAGTAAATACAGAGGGTTCACTGCACGGTGCAAGCCACTCATAAGCCTCAAGAATAAAAAGTCTAGATTGGACTTTGCTAAAAAAACATCTAAAAAAGCCAGCGCAGTTCTGGAAGAACATTCTTTGGACAGATGAAACCAAGATCAACCTCTACCAGAATGATGGAAAGAAAAAAGTATGGTGAAGGCGTGGTACAGCTCATGATCCAAAGCATACCACATCATCTGTAAAACATGGTGGAGGCAGTGTGATGGCTTGGGCATGCATGGCTGCCAGTGGCACTGGGTCACTAGTGTTTATTGATGATGTGACACAGGACAGAAGCAGCCGGATGAATTCTGAGGTATTCAGAGACAGACTGTGTGCTCAAATCCATCCAAATGCAGCCAAGCTGACTGGTCAGCGTTTCATAATACAGATGGACAATGACCCAAAACATAAAGCCAAAGCAACCCAGAAGTTTATTAAAGCAAAGAAGTGGAATATTCTTGAATGGCCAAGTCAGTCACCTGATCTCAACCCAATTGAGCATGCATTTCACTTGTTAAAGACTAAACTTCAGACAGAAAGGCCCACAAACAAACAGCAACTGAAAACCGCTGCAGTAAAGGCCTGGCAGAGCATTAAAAAGGAGGAACCACAGCATCTGGTGATGTCCATGAGTTCAAGACTTCAGACAGTCATTGCCAACAAAGGGTTTTCAACCAAGTATTAGAAATGAACATTTTATTTACAATTATTTAATTTGTCCAATTACTTTTGAGCCCCTGAAATGAAGGGATTGTGTTTAAAAAATGCTTTAGTTCCTCACATTTTTATGCAATCATTTTGTTCAACCCACTGAATTAAAGCTGAAAGTCTGAACTTCAACTGCATCTGAATTGTTTTGTTCAAAATTCATTGTGGTAATGTACAGAACCAAAATTAGAAAAATGTTGTCTCTGTCCAAATATTTATGGACCTAACTGTATTTCCAATATGCTATAAAGTATACTTTTATAAACTAAAAAGTGGACTAGAAGTGTGTAACAAGTAAACCAATAGTATATTTCCAATATACTACAAAGTATACTTTAGTAAACTAAAAAGTGGACTAGAAGTATAAAACAAGTAAACTCATAGTATATTTCCAGTTAAGTATGCTTTTGTTAACTAAAGAGTGGACTACAAGTATAGAACTAGTAAACTATTAGTATACAAGTTTACTTGTGGTATACTTGCAGTACAAAATAAAAAATACTAGTTGTATACTCAAAGTTTACTTCTGTTAGACTTAAATTATACTTTTTATAAACTAAAAGTGGGCCAATTTAGTCCCAAGAAGTATTAGATTAGTTTACTTACAAGTATACAGTAAGAACATTGATATCAGTATACTTGGTACACAAAAGTATACTTAAGGAAATCTACTTTAACTTTACTTAAGTATACTTAATAAAATGAACTTGAAGTATACTTCTTTTTGATAAGGGCCGGATCGATCCATGAGGCAGAACCTCTTAGGGCCTCTGCATGCTCTTGCGACAAGGCTTTCGCAGATAGCTTTTCGCAGACAGTTGTAATTTATCGTTGAGCGGGGAGTAATAGGCGTGCGCGATGTTATTCACTGCCACAACGCAAGGGGGCGCGAAGTCGCGAAATCGCTAGGAGTAGTTGGTGGGTGTGGTTAGTGGAGTGTTTATCCTCCGGTTACTTATAATGACTAGAACTGGAGTCGTATAGATGTACATACTTCCTCACTTCCTCGATCAACCACTCTTCGTGCTGCTCCATCTTCGCTTGTGTTTTTAAAAATGGCGGTCGTGAAAACAAACCAAACCAGGAAAGTAGGGAAGTGGAAGTGCGTGTACAGCGGATGTAGAGTGGACCAATCAGAGCCCTCTTGTCTGCGATGCTGTCTGCGAGGCTTCTGCGATGGTCACAATTTTTGGGAGGTGCGCGCAGAGCGTCTGTGAAGGGGGGGCTACGCAGACGCCATCTGCTACGCCATCTGCGAGGACTGCGTTGTCAGCATAAATTGGCCTTTAGGTGGCAGAGGTCTACGTTCCTAGATCATGCTTTGTCAATTCAACCTCCTTTGGTACAGACAGATCAAAACCTAACAAATATGGCCCTTTTCCACTACCCTTTTTCAGCTCACTTCAGCTCACTTCAGCCCGACACGGCTCGCATTTCGACTACCTCAGAGCGGCGCGACTCAGCTCGCTTCAGCACCCAAAACTCGCACGGTTTTGGAGTGGGGCTGAAGCGAGCCAAACCGAGCCGAGTGGGGCTAGGGGCGTGAGGAGACACTCCCCTGTGCACTGATTGGTGAGGAGGAGTGTCCTCACATGCCCACACACGCCCCGCGAGCATGCTGGGATCTGTAAACACCGTAAACCCGGAAGAAGAAGAATTACGAATTATGAGAATTATGAAGCCTTATGCGCCTCGCCTCATCTATACGCTCTTGCCAGTATCTGTTGGCGTTGTCGGTGACAACAAGCCACAGCACCAAGACCAGCAACACTAACGACTCCATGTCCTCCATGTTTATTGTTTACTATCCGGGTCGTGAGACTACCGCTTAAAAGATCACTGATGTCACTGTTTGCGCCGCCTAACGACATCACGTGACGTCCGCCCACTTTCGCTAACTCCACCCAATGTGTCCACCCACTCCCAGCCAGCACGGTTCAGCGCGGTTGTAGTCGAAATGCAACTCCAACAGCCCCACTCAGCTCGACTCAGCCCAACTCAGCATGGCACGGCTCAGCCCAACTCAGCCGTGTTGGTAGTGGAAAAGCGGCAATAGTTAGCTACAAAGTGATGGGCGACAAATGAATCACCCTTAAGAGGTGATGTTAGCAGTCATACCATTCCTCACATTAGCCTGGCTCAAACCTGACCTCTTGCAAAATGCATGCTGGATTGCGAATCACCCTTAAGAGGTGATGTTAGTCATATCATTTCTCACATTAGCCTGGCTCAAACCTGACCTCTTGCAAAATGCATGCCGGATTGTAATATCCAGCATGCATTTTGCAAGAGGTCAGGTTTGAGCCACACACTTTACACTTGAACAGAGACATATACTGGCCACATTGTCCCTGTAAACATATTATCATGCCCGTGTGTGTGTTTTAAGTGACAGCCTGTGGTTTGTACTGCAACATAAAAGCCTGGGTGTGGTCCTTTGGCCTGCTTCCCTCCCTTCAGCCTCATGTTTTCATTATCAGTAGTCCCTAAACTATGATACAACTTAAACGATAAGGGCTTGAAAGCAGTGAAAATGTGCAGCTTCCTCTTTATCATTAATGAGTAGATGACTACAGGGGTTCTGCTGGAAGTCCGGCGAGGGGGGTGCATTTTTTTGCAACCACATATGCTTTTGGAATGAGCTCAGAGAGGCAGCGAGAGAAACCTAAAAAAAAAACCCCACCAAAACCTTGAAGTCACTGCTTAAATAAATAGAAGTTGATTTGTATGGTCCCACCCTTCCGCCCCACACACACATGCACACACACACACACACACACACACACACACACACTTTCTCTACTAGTTTCCTTCCTCATTCTCTTCGTTGTGTTCCAGTGCTAGAGGGCATCCTGTCATATTATTTTGACTTGTTTTTTCCTCCCGTAATGGTATTCACTGACAATTTATGTTTTTGTGAGGTGATTGTTCCAGTGACTCATCGTGACTATTAACATTAACAGGTTTCTCGAGAATCATGCAGAGTAAAGTACTGTATAAAAGTGCTGCCTGTGTGTAAATCACCATTTAAAAAAAAAAAGTTCACTCAGGTTGTTTCAGTGTGACTGCAAGGATGGAAATTTGATATAGCGGAAAATACTACAGAATAACTACATACTTTCGTGAGCACTGCCTCCTTTCCTTTCAAACACACACACACACACACATTCAAACAGACACAGAGATAAGACAAAGACAGAGTGTGTTTATAATATACCAAGAGTCTGTTTACATTATTTCTCAAGCTGTTTTATATGAAGTACAGCTTTTTTAATCCCCTGTTGATGTTCTGAAATCCCCGAAAGCCCTAATTCCAAATGCCCAGTGGGGTATACACATTGATTTGATCTAATAACATTTCTTGGCAATTTTATTTTAACATTAGAACTATTTATAGTAACACTCCAACTTGACAAGATGATACTACACCATTATAATTGTGCTAGCAATGTTCCCATGTGACGTAAATAAAAATGTGGCTTCAACAAAGAGCTCAGTGCCAGAATCTCTACACTTTACAACACATTTCACAAATATTTTAAAGTCACAGACAGGATGGTTCAATGACATACAGCCAATAAAAACTGATACATAAAAATACTCCAGTGACTTTTTTCTTAGCACTTTTTTAACTTCACAATGCCTACATTGGCTGACATGACAACTGGCATAAATCTAAACATTTATTCCAGCTGCGTTCTTCAATTTTACATTACGTTATGTTACAGGCATTTAGCAGACACTCTTGTCCAGAGCAACGTACAAGGTACCCAGAGCAGCCTGGGGAGCACTTCAGCTATTCCTGCTGGCTCAGGGAATTGAACTGGCAACCTTTTGGTCCCAAAACAGCATTTCTAACCATTAGGCCATGGCTTCCCCCATGACATGTTAATGTCAAATTGACAAAAAACTCAAGTTGAAAGACATACATTTTCGTTGACATTTAGCTTGTGTTGGCGGCATGGTGGTGTAGTGGTTAGCACTGTCTCCTCACAGCAAGAAGATTCTGGGTTTGAGCCCAGTGGCTGACAGGGGCCTTTCTGTGTGGAGTTTGCATGTTCTCCCCAGGTCTGTGTGGGTTTCCTCTGGGTGTTCCGGTTTCCCCACAGTCTAAGGACATGCAGGTTAGGCTAATTGGTGGCTCTAAATTGACCATAGGTGTGAATGTGAATGGTTGTTTGTGTCTATGTCAGCCCTGTGATGATCTGGTGATTTGTCTAGGGTGTACCCCGCCTCTCGCCCATAATCGGCTGGGATAGGCTCCAGCTTGCCTGCAACCCTGTAGAACAGGATAAGCGGCTACAGATAATGGATGGATGGATAAACAAACTTGTTGTGAGGTTAATCACAAAATTGAACAAAGGTGACACAAAAGATGCTCTGAAGTTCTTAGAAACATTTACAGAAAAACCTGAAAATGGTTGCTACACAGTGAAAGTTTTGATAAAGACAATCATTGTAGTGTAAAAACTGTTATGTACTAGTACGTACATATATTTCCCCTCATCTTTAACTACAGGAAGTTTCAAATTTCATTAAGATTGTTCTGAATATCAGTGAGACAATCCATGAGTAATGTACTGTATATTTTTGCTGGCCCTCTTAAATGAGGGGCAACCATGGCCTAAAGATTAGAGAAGCAGCTTTGGGACCAAAAGGCTGCTGGTTTGATTCCCTGGATCAGCAGGAAAATGTGTGGGTGGATGAATGGTGAGTGAACAGCACTTGCACATCCATGGCTGAAGTGCCCTTGAGCAAGGTACCTAACTCCCAACTGCTCCCTGGGTGCTCCTGCCCACCGCTCTGGATATTCACTGCTTCAGATGGGTTAAATGCAGAGAAAGAATTTCACTGTGCTCTTATGTGCTGCTGCTGTCCGTTGATGACCAACGAAGACTGCCTAATCTGTGTGGAAGAAGTCTGAAGTACAACGTCTCCATGATGAGCAGTTGGCCACTAAGGAGGGCCAGGAGTCAAGATTTATTTGTAGATGCTTGAGGTTCTGCTTTATAGTGTCTTTATATTGTAGTCTTGGCCTACCCTTGCCTCGGCTTCCGAGTTCTTGACATTTACAGATAAGCTGCTTGCAAAGAGTTTAAGTGACACTAGCTTTTGCAAGTTACTAATGTCACTGTCTCAGTGATTGGGTTTGGTGCAGTAGGGCAAGGACATGCCAAGACAGCTACTACCGTTCCCATCATTGCAGTGGTTGGCTGAGGACTTGTACTTTGTAACACATCATTGCCCATTTGGGGTGATACCACAGAGCACCATAGTTATGTTGCTAAGTGGCTGTTGACTCTGACGAGTTCATCTGCCCTTTGACAAGTCTTGTTTTTCATCCTGCAGGGTGCTTAGCCACCCTCCTCACCAGGAAAACCTGGTGGGGTTGCCGGTTTAGTTGCCGACAACCCGACCATGTACAGGTGGTATTGGATAACATGGTTACCAGTAGCAGGTTTATGACCTGACCTAACCTGACCAGTGCTCTTATGTTTGTTTGTTTTATCTGTAACCGCTTATCCCATGCGGGTTCGTGGGGGGCAAGCTGGAGCCTATCCCAGCTGACCATGGGCAAGAGGCAGGGTACACCCTGGACAAGTCACCAGCTAATCGCAGGGCTGACACACACATAGAGACACAAACAACCATTCACACTCACAGTCAATTTAGAGCCACCAGTTAACCTAACCTGCATATCTTTGGACTGTGGGAGGAAACCCACGCAGATATGGGGAGAACATGCAAACTCCACACAAAAAGGCCCTCATTGGCTGCTGGGTTCGAACCCAGACCTTCTTGCTGTGAGGCAACAGTGCTAACCGCTACACCACTGTGCTCTTATGTATACAGTGGTGCTTGAAAGTTTGTGAAACCTTCAGAATTTTCTATATTTCTGCATAAATATGACCGAAAACATCATCAGATTTTCACACAAGTCCTAAAAGTACGTAAAGAGAACCCAGTTAAACAAATGAGACAAAAATATTATACTTGGTCATTTATTTATTGAGGAAAATGATCCAATATTACATATCTCTGAGTGGCAAAAGTATGTGAACCTCTAGGATTAGCAGTTAATTTGAAGGTGAAATTAGAGTCAGGTGTTTTCAATCAATGGGATGACAATCAGGTGTGACTGGGCACCCTGTTTTATTTAAAGAACAGGGATCTATCAAAATCTGATCTTCACAACACATGTTTGTGGAAGTGTATCATGGCACGAACAAAGGAAATTTCTGAGGACCTCAGAAAAAGCGTTGTTGATGCTCATTAGGCTGGAAAAGGTTACAAAACCATCTCTAAAGAGTTTGGACTCCACCAATCCACACTCAGACAGATTGTGTACAAATGGAGGAAATTCAAGACCATTGTTACCCTCTCCAGGAGTGGTCAGCCAACAAAGATCACTCCAAGTGCAAGGCGTGTAATAGTCGGAGAGGTCACAAAGGACCCCAGGGTAACTTCTAAGCAACTGAAGGCCTCTCTCACATTGGCTAATGTTAATGTTCATGAGTCCACCATCAGAAGAACACTGAACAACAATGGTGTGCATGGCAGGGTTGCAAGGAGAAACCCACTGCTCTCCAAAAAGAACATTGCTGCTTGTCTGCAGTTTGCTAAAGATTATGTGGACAAGACAGAAGGCTATTGGAAAAATGTTTTGTGGACAGATGAGACCAAAATAGAACTTTTTGGTTTAAATGAGAAGCGTTATGTTTGGAGAAAGGAAAACACTGCATTCCAGCATAAGAACATTATCCCATCTGTGAAACATGGTGGTGGTAGTATCATGATTTGGGCCTGTTTTGCTGCATCTGGGCCAGGATGGCTTGCCATCATTGATGGAACAATGAATTCTGAATTATACCAGCAAATGCTAAAGGAAAATGTCAGGACATCTGTCCATGAACTGAATCTCAAGAGAAGGTGGGTCATGCAGCAAGACAACGACCCTAAGCACACAAGTCATTCTACCAAAGAATGGTTAAAGAAGAATAAAAGTTAATATTTTGGAATGGCCAAGTCAAAGTCCTGACCTTAATCCAATCGAAATGTTGTGGAAGGACCTGAAGCGAGCAGTTCACGTGAGGAAACCCATCAATATCCCAGAGTTGAAGCTGTTCTGTATGGAGGAATGGGCTAAAATTCCTCCAAGCCGGTGTGCAGGACTGATCAACAGTTACCAGAAATGTTTAGTTGCAGTTATTGCTGCACAAGGGGGTCACACCAGATACTGAAAGCAAAGGTTCACATACTTTTGGCACTCACAGATATGTAATATTGAATCATTTTCTTCAATAAATAAATTACCAAGTATAATATTTTTGTCTCATTTATTTAACTGGGTTCTCTTTATTTACTTTTAGGACTTATGTGAAAATCTGATGATGTTTTAGGCCATATTTATGCAGAAATATAGACAATCCTAAAGGGTTCACAAACTTTCAAGCACCACTGTATGTGACAAATAAAAGCTGCTGCTGCTTCTTGTAAATGGAATCTCATTTATAACTTATGCTAGCAGGGTGGCACAGTGGTGTAGTGGTTAGCATTGGTGCCTCACAGCAAGAAGGTTCTGGGTTCGAGCCCAGTGACTGACAGGGGCCTTTCTGTGTGGAGTTTGCATGTTTTCCGGGTGCTCCGGTTTGCCCCAAAGACATGCAGATTAGGATAATTGGTGGCTCTAAATTGACCATAGGTGTGAATGGTTGTTTGTCTCTATGTGTCAGCCCTGTGATGACCTGGTGACTTGTCCAGGGTGTACCCCGCCTCTTGCCCATAGTCAGCTGGGATAGGCTCCAGCTTGCCCATGACCCTGCATAAGTGGTTACAGATAATGGATGGACTTATGACAGCATCATGAGATTGTAAGAACAAAGTTATGCATATTTTCTCTGACCCTATCAGCAGCATTGTGACACTTTTACAAAGTTTAGGTAGGTTTATGCCAGTTTCATGTCAGAAGTGGGAGGCTTACCACCTAATCCACTCTTCTTCACAAGATACACCCACTAGTGACTACAAAACTAAATAAGAAGAGACAGAATGTGGGATGGGATGGATGAAGCAATCCAAAAGAAGCAATTCTCAGATGGCCTGGCGAGAACCTACTCCCAGAGAAGTACAAAGTGTGGTCACTGAAAGTGTGTGAAATCCCCATAACAACAGCAAGAGAATGGATAGCAAAGCCAACTTGTACATCTGAAAGTGGCTGAGACTACCAAGATGTCTCTCTGAAGATTGGGCCCCACTGGGAGGAACATACTTCTACTTCCATTGCAATCGTACATGCAGGAAGAAGCCAGACTGGTCCTGGAGCTGATGGAGTCCACTGATCCACTAGTGAGGTCCATAGATTCCCCAAGTGCACACTGGAAATAAGTGAACGGAGAGATCAGCACCAAGAAGTCATTGGTTCCAGCCAAGGTGCGCAGAGCTGGGTCATGGAGAAGCTCTGCAGCTCTGGTCCAAAGCAAATAGAAAACAGTAGAAGAGTTGGTCTTGGTAAAGGTGGCAAGGATGGAGGAAGAGCAGTAAAGGCTGTGTCTCAAGACCTTAGTTAGTACTCCAATTAATTGGTTTAATCTGTGGAGAATCCCACAAGCCCAGTTCGTTTTCCTGATTAAATCCACTTATGATACACAACCTCATCTCCACAACCTCCACCAGTGGTTTGGCATAGAGGAGTTCCAGTCTCTGTAATGCTTTCAACCTTCAACCAGAAGACTTTCCAGAGTAAGTGAGAGGCTGTGTTTTAAATTTGTTCATTTTCAATTATTCAAAATTATTACAAATTATAAATATGCATAAATATTATGTACTAAAATAATTGGGAGGGCAAGTAAAAAAAAAGTGCCCATTCATATTTGTACTTATTATAGGACTTTAAATTTCAAAATTCCAAAAGTAAAAAATTAACCCTTTTGATGAACAGTTAAACAAACTGCTCAACAACATTTATATGTCTTATTTTCTCATAATACCCTATAACAGTATGAATTAGAAAGGCACTTGGTAGAGTGCATACCTCCGCCAAACCACATATTTGGATTTGCATCAAAATCTAATCAATCTTTCATTAGCCCATGGCTCACCTTTCCTCCAAATTTCATCAAAAATCAGTTCACTACTTTTTGAGTTACACTGTAAATAAAATAGTTATTTCAAATTAAAAAAAGTGAGTAACCTGGTTGCAGCGGCACGGTGGTGTAGTGGTTAGCGCTGTCGCCTCACAGCAAGAAGGTCTGGGTTCGAGCCCCGTGGCCGGCGAGGGCCTTTCTGTGTGGAGTTTGCATGTTCTCCCAGTGTCCACGTGGGTTTCCTCCAGGTGCTCCGGTTTCCCCCACAGTCCAAAGACATGCAGGTTAGGTTAACTGGTGACTCTAAATTGACTGTAGGTGTGAATGTGAGTGTGAATGGTTGTCTGTGTCTATGTGTCAGCCCTGTGATGACCTGGCGACTTGTCCAGGGTGTACCCCGCCTTTCGCCTGTAGTCAGCTGGGATAGGCTCCAGCTTGCCTGCGACCCTGTAGAACAGGATAAAGTGGCTAGAGATAATGAGATGAGATGAGTAACCTGGTTGCCTTAAAATTTTGATTTCATTAAAACTCATATAGTAAGTTAGCATAAAAAGGCAATCAAGTTGCACTGTGCTAACTTACTATATGAGTTTCAACAAACTTGAAATTTTAAGGCAACCAGGTTAATCACTTTTTTAAGTTCATCTCATTCTCATCTCATTATCTCTAGCCGCTTTATCCTTCTACAGGGTCGCAGGCAAGCTGGAGCCTATCCCAGCTGACTACGGGTGAAAGGCAGGGTACACCCTGGACAAGTCGCCAGGTCATCACAGGGCTGACACATAGACACAGACAACCATTCACACTCACATTCACACCTACGGTCAATTTAGAGTCACCAGTTAACCTAACCTGCATGTCTTTGGACTGTGGGGGAAACCGGAGCACCCGGAGGAAACCCACGCGGACACGGGGAGAACATGCAAACTCCACACAGAAAGGCCCTCGCCGGCCCCAGGGCTCGAACCCAGGACCTTCTTGCTGTGAGGCGACAGCGCTAACCACTACACCACCGTGCCGCCCCTTTTTTAAGTTAACACAACAAATTATTTTTTTACAGTGTACATTGGGAACACCAAAAAAAAAAAAAATCCTGGAGCTGGATCCTGGATCCGCGTACATATCTGGATTTGCATTGAAATCTAATTAATTGTTTCTTGGCCCATGGCTCACCTTTCCTCCAAATTTCATCAAAATAAGTTCACTACTTGTTGAGTAACATTGAGAAAAGGCAAACAAATGAACAAACAAACAGAGGCATAAACATAACCTCCTCCAATAAAGCAAGTGAAGGTAAAAAACTAATGTTCAAATGATGGTGAATTTCCATTCATCCATCATCCATAGCCACTTATTCTGTACAAGGTTGTGGGCAAGCTGGAGACTATCCCAGCTGACTATGGGCAAGAGGTGGGGTACACCCTGGACAAGTCGCCAGATCATCACAGGGCTGACACATAGAGACAAACAACCATTCACACTTACGGTCAATTTAGAGCTACCAATTAGCCTAACCTGCATGTCTTTAGTTTGTGGGGGAAACCAGAGCATTCGGAGGAAACCCAAGTAGACAAAGGGAGAACATGCAAACTCCACACAAAAAGGCCCCCATCGGCCACTGGGCTCGAACCCAGAACCTTCTTGCTGTGAGGCGACAGTGCTAACCATTACACTGATGGTGATTTTCAAAAAACAATTTCAAGATCGTCCTGAAATTTCACTTTGGAAAAGAGAAGAAATGATTCAGAAAGTTGGAATAGTTGACTTGGTGTTGTGGAAGGGTAAAGAAAATGAATTCGCACTCTTCTATTTTAATCTAATCTCCAAAAAGTCTGTTTCTGTCAAGGTCAGACTTTCTACACTACATCAGGACATAGTGCTAGTGTTCAAAAACTCCTTACTCCAGTTCACGAGGACTTCTCATCTGTTTTTATTCGAGTAATCAGAATGGCTATGGGGATGATAAGCAATGGATGCCAAATTATACCACTGGGTCCATTCTCATGATTTTTAGCCAAACTTTCGATTTTTTACTTTTTTTGGCCTTTAACTTTTTCGAATGAAAATTTTAATTCAGAAAACTCTAAATGACTAAATAAGGAGTGCATAAAGTCCATGTGAGGAAAAACTTTAACATTGGTGGAGATTCATGGCTAGTGCATTATTTTCTCATGAATGACATAAACATCCCTCCTTAACTGTAAAACTTGACTTAATGACTCTTTTTCCACCAGTAAAAATTTCCCACTTTTGCAGTGATCCATGGATATACAAACTGTCCAGTGCCTCATTAGCCTTCCCACATGGACGGAGTGGACAAGATGACCTGACAAAGTTCATGGAATATACTTTTTCCCCCTCTTGGCTACAGCCTGGAGTTGATATCCTATTTAACCTATAATCAGCATACCAGATGTAATGAGTGAAGGGGATTAGTGAGCTTTATTGGATTAAGTCATTATGGCCATCTCTTGATTCACTGGCACCACAGTTTCATTAAAAGGGATTAAAAAAATTACTGGCTAAGTATATAATTAACATTAATAAAATAAACAGAGTGGAAGAAAATGTTTGCCGCTTCTCCAAACCCAGCATGTATCAGCAGGAATGTAGTATTTGGGGATTTGAGACTTTTTACCCTCTGTGTTTTAAAACATGCCGAGTCATTGTCTAGCTTTGAAGATGATTGGGAATTTTTGTAATTAGCCCCTGTGATTCTTGGCCCTTCTTTTTCTGTCCATCTTCCTGTCCTCCTTCTCACTGTTTCCCCTTAAATTGTTTGAGTGGTTTATCAGCCTTCACTTTCTCCTTCTCCCATATGTTTCCAATACTATCAGTACTGGGTTGGAGGTTTCACCCGAGATGGTTCTCCGTCTCGTTGTTCCCTTCCTGTACTCCCTTGACTCCTAATTCTCTCTCCCACTCACTCATTCTCAGGCTGCCACTTGGTCCTCTTGGAGTCAAGCTCCCTCCTTTCTCTTTGATGTGTGTTGGACAGAAGAACAAAGGATGAGGTACACACCCTAAAACAGGAAATGAGAAATTCATGTTAATCAGCCAATGCCTTCACGAATGCACAGCACATCTCAATTAAGGAGGAAGCGAAAAAGAAGAAGCAGATTTTTCAGAGGAAAGAAAATGAGAGGAAATGTAAAGAAAGCGTGATGGCAAAGGTCAGTGAAGTGAATTCTGACCTGTTTTTTTTTCAATAGTCATGTTAAAAAACTTTTTAGTTAGGTTGCATAGCTACCGCTTTAGTTTTCCCAATGTAATCCACCCGAACCTCTGTTTACGGCTATGAAAAGGCCATGTCCGTCCACAGAATCAGAGGAAAACGCCCAACCACCTCTCACTCACCTTCTCTAGTGTTTTATTCCCATTCAGGTAAACACTGCCCCGTTTATTTGCTTCCTTTGCCTGGCAATGTCTGTTCTGGGCCAACTCTAGCATCCACCCCACACTGGCTCTGGTAATGTGTTGGCTCACCAGTTGCTAGCGGTTACTGAGTGTGGCCCATAAAAACAGCCACCGTCTCAGCCTCAGAAGTTTCCTACAGAACGGCGAAGCAGAAACGAGTCTTTCTTTTTGCTAGTTGGTTTCATCTTGACATGCGGCTACTTTACTCACGCTACTTAACGGTAGCCACAATGTCTTGTGGTGGGTAATTTGCGTGTTTTCTTGTACTGGGTTTATTTGTTTATGGGCAATCGGTGTTGGCAAGGGCACATATGGTTTACCTAACCCACAGCAAGAATCCACACAATGACTGAGTCAGTTAGTGAAGCATACAGACTTCAGCTGAACTGTGTAGGAAAGCCATGAGAAAATGATCCACTGCAGGGTGTTTCAGACGTGTTATTAGTGAGTCTCAGGTCATGACATATATGAGACAAGAAGGTTTTTTAACAAGAACTCCCACGTGAAATTTTGTCTCACGAACAGTCAAATGTACACAATAAGCCTTCTGTGCTGTGTGACGCAAACGCTAATACATACCCAAACAGAAATACTGAAAATAAATCCATGACTCAAAATGGATTTCTTACACGTTTCCTGTTCCTGTTTCTCACTGTTATGAAACATCCTGTTGTCTTAGGTTAGAAGTTATGTTTGTACAATGAGATATAACAACATGTAAAAATGAGTCAATGCAAACCTTGTATTAGCAATACTAGGCTTTATGGTGCTACTGTAAAAACACATTTAAACTGAAAAAGGTTTATTCCTCCTGCTGATATAATTTCCTCTTTCCTGGGTGGCCTGAGACAGGAGGTTCGAGAATAATTGCTTATTGTCAACATAACAGGACAAACACTAAGCATAGCCAGACAGTTTATCATTCACTGAGGAATTAAGCATGATTGTAATTCCACATTACCATGAAGTACAGATGAGATTAAAAAGTTTATCCTGAGTCTGTAAAGATTAGCATGATTGAACCGAGTCCTCAAAGAGCAACACCAATGAGCACTGTTATCATGTCATCTGTTTTCTCATGTCATCTTTCTTAATATTGCAAAGAGAGGGACTCGGGAAAGTAGTGTGACTCTAAATGTGGAATCTTATTTAGGGGTTTTCCATATCCTGAGCCTGGGAATAGACATGTCCATTAAATAATGCATGCTAGGATCTTAACTAAAAACAATCACCAGGACTTTCGTAAGCAGGGACGGTTCATCCAAAGCAGCAGTCTTCGTAAAGTCTTTCCATCACACTCTCCCTTATTCAGTACACATTTTTTTGTCTAGCTTTTATTTTTTCTGAAAACTCTCAACCCTGGTTAATGCTATTAACTCTAATGTGTTTGTTTCACATACTGGATATTCACCTGCTGTGTAAACCCTGTTGGAAAAGGTATGTCTAATATCTCTCAAAACAAGCTGCAACTCAAAACTGTATGCTGGAAGAATGTATGCTGTCAAATGTCAACTACCGGCTCTCAATTAAGGGGTTGCAAAAAAAAAATGCACTAAATAATGAGATGAGAAGTCACATGTGAGAGCCTCTTGGCTTAATTTTATCATGCGTTGTCATTATTAATGCCATCCTGCCTCACCAAACTCTAAGGTCACAAGCTGCTGCTGACAAATCACAGTAAAATTTTCATGAATTTAGGACCGATTGACCATTTTTTGTTGCTGTGCTGAAATTATGTGACTGTTTTGCTAGTCAGGGTCTTTTCCCCATAATGTTTATTGCAGTGCAGTGGGAACAAAGAACAGGAGCTCTTCCCAGAAGTGTGGAGTTTAATTTCAGTTCTTCAAAATGTTCCAGGAACATGTGCAATCATTTGACAGAGCACAGGACAGTAAAAAAAGAAATGACAGAAAGCAATGACCAGATTAGCAAATTGGAAAGGCAAAAATGTGAAAGCATATGCAAAGAGGGCTTCCTAATATTCTAATCAATACTTGACTGCTAGGAAATTCCTGTTTCCTTCATCTAGTAAACTTGAATCAATCCACCATGTTCACCATCTTTAAGGAGATATAGACAACACAAGACACTGAAATAAGAAGTATGACACATGTGGTACACTGGTGGGTATTTCCAGCTTGTATCTCGTGCTCAGAATATGGCTGGAAGTCATATTTGCACAAAAAAAAAAAAAAGAGTCGATATGAACCTTACATTAGCAATATGTTGCTTTATAGTTATACTGTGAAATATATTTCAACTGAAAATGGTTTATTTCTCCCCTGATATAATTTCCTTTTCCCTGAGTGGCCTGAGAGAGAAGGAACTAGAAGAATTGCTCATTGTCAAGATAACAGGACCATTATTAGAAGAAGAATAACTTTATTTATCACACGTACACTTAAGCACAGTGAAATTACTCTCTGCATTTAACCCATCTGAAGCAGTGAACACACACATGCACACACATGTGAGCAATGAACACACACACACACACACACACACACACACACACACACACACACACACACACACACACAGAGTAGTGGGTAAATGCTACAGCACCCAGGGATTAGGTGCCTTGCTCAAGGGCACTTCAGCCCAAGGCTGCCCCACGTTAACCTAACTGCATGTCTTTGAACTGTGAGGGAAACTGGAGCACCCAGAGGAAACCCACGCAGACACAGGGAGAACATGCAAACTCCACACTGGGCTTGAACCCAGAACCTTCTTGCTATGAGGTGACAGTGCTAACCACTACACCACCATGACGCCCTAATTAGAAATATACACCAATCAGCCATAACATTATGACCACTGATAGGTGAAGTGAATAACATTGATTATCTGTCTTGGCCAGGATGCTTTTGTAAAAGAGATTTTAATTTCAGTGAGTCTTTCCTGGTTAAATAAAATAAAAATAAAATAAACTCATTACAATGGCACCTGTCAAGGGGTGGGATATATTAGGCAAAGAAGGACAACCAGTGAACTGGCAACAGGGTCATGGGCAGCCAAGGCTCATTGATTCACATAGGGCATGAAGGCTAGCCCATATGGTCCAATCCCACAGAAGAGCTACTGTAGCACAAACTGCTGAAAAGGTTAATGCTGACACGTTTCTTTTTTAGCCAGCATTAACTTTTTCAGCAGTTTATGCTACAGCAGATCTTCTGTGGGATTGGAACATATGGGCTAGCCTTCATGCCCCATGCGAATCAATGAGCCTTGGCTGCCCATGACCCTGTTGCCAGTTCACTGGTTGTCTTTCCTTGGATCACTGTTGGTAGGTATTAACCACTGCATACCAGGAACACCCCATGAGATGTGCCATTTTGGAGATGCTGAGATCCAGTCATCTAGCCATCACAATTTGGCCCTTGTCAAAGTCGCTCAGGTCCTTACACTTGCCTATTTTTCCTGCTTCAAACACAGCAAATTCAAGAACTGACTGTTCCCTTGCTGCCTAATATATCCCACCCCTTGACTGGTGCCATTGTAATAAGATAATCAATGTTATTCATTTCACCTGTCAGTGGTTATAATGTTATGACTGATCAGAACATTATAGACAGTTGATAATTAACTAGGCAAATAGAAGTGGTTGTAATTCCCCATTATCTTGAAGTACAGATTAGATTATAAAGTTCATATTGGTTCTCTAAAGATTAGCATGAGTGATTACAGTCAAGTTTTTCCACTCCAACCTTTTCAAACCTTCATCATAGAGCTTGCTTTGTGCACAGGTGCATTGTCATGTTGGAACAACTTTGGGGTTTTTAGTTCCAGTGAAGGAAATTTCTAATGCGACAGCATACAAAGACATTCTATATGATTGCATGCTTCCACCTTTGTGGCAACAGTTTAGGGAAGGACAAAGGCGAACAAAGTACCCAACTTCATTACGTAAGTCAAAGTACAGATCCCACTGGCCAAATGTTACTCCAATACAAGTGAAAGTTGTACAGTCAAATTTTTACTTAAGTTAAAGTACTGAAGTATTTGCTTTTAAAAATACTTAAGTATTAAAAGTACATTTTCTGTCAACACATTGTTGTATTATTACCACAGTGCTTACAAAACCTAATGCCTCTGAAGCAACCGACTGTATCTACTGACTAGCTTGTAGAACCTGTAGAATAAATGCCTGGTAGAATGTTACAAAATGAAACACAACTGAACTGAAAAAGAGCCGTTGTCATTTTCATCTCATCTCATTATCTCTAGCCGCTTTATCCTGTTCTACAGGGTCGCAGGCAAGCTGGAGCCTATCCCAGCTGACTACGGGCGAAAGGCGGGGTACACCCTGGACAAGTCGCCAGGTCATCTCAGGGCTGACACATAGACACAGACAACCATTCACACTCACATTCACACCTACGGTCAATTTAGAGTCACCAGTTAACCTAACCTGCATGTCTTTGGACTGTGGGGGAAACTGGAGCACCCAGAGGAAACCCACGTGGACACGGGAAGAACATGCAAACTCCACACAGAAAGGCCCTCGCCGGCCACGGGGCTCGAACCTGGACCTTCTTGCTGTGAGGCGACAGCGCTAACCACTACACCACCATGCCGCCCTTGTCATTTTCATATTTTTTTTAAATTGTAACACTCCTCCTCACCCCCACAAAGCAGCATGGTAGTATTCTGACCCAGCTCAGTGTGTGCACATATGTACGTGTATGTTAATCAGGAAAACAGTGGAATAGCTGTAAATGCAGCTTGCTCAGAAAATAAAAATGACAGTCCAACCTACTTAAAACCCAGGTCCACACCTCGAGCTTAATAACTGCCCAACAGCAACACTGCTTAAACAAGACAAAACAAAGTACAAGACCATCATCTGACATCAAAATAAAAAAATTCCAGCAATTTGTTGTGACTGACTAGTACAATACTGTCCATCTCACAGGCCTCATGTGTGCACATGTGCATGTATTCATGCACATATGAATCTGCCTGTGGAGTCATGGTGGTTTAACAATAAGCTAGCTAGTCAGTGAAGCTCCACCTGACATGCTAGCAAAATCTTTTCAAACTTGAAATCATATTGGGTAGCTAACGTTACTAGGAAAGAAAGATTTCTACATTTTGTTTATTTGGCAAGATTATGCTAAAACATTTCTGAAAGGACTTCAGATAAGTTAACATTATTCATGTTCATGTAACTCCATTTTTACATGCTAACTAACAGTGTCCAAGTTAACTAGTCATGGACAAGGCTATGACAACTTGGCGGGCAAATCCATAGAAAGTCATTTGACTAACCAGACTGCACAGCTAGCGCAACGTTATCGCTCACTCTAAAAGCACAGACAACTTCATTGCAAGCTTTCTCTTGGAATAAAACGTTTACATACCTCAATATGCTTCCACAGGTCAGACAGCAAGTTTTTGTAGGCTGTGATGTGCTCCGTTTTAGGCAAACAAAGCAAACATTTAAAACGAAACAACTCTATTCCTTTCAGAAAACTGAAACATGGGTTGTAGCTATAGCCATGAGAGCATGCATTCCCCAAAAGAACTGTTTCCTTCCATTCTGCCATCAACTGATCGTGTTAAACAATACTGTGGAGAAATTATTCATCTTGATTTTATCTAGTCTATGGCTGTGACCTGATCCTAGACTGGTTAAAATCAAGATCAATGATTTCTCCGCAGTATTGTTTAACACGATTAGTCAAGACTGATAGGCTGTCTCAATGTCACCTGTGAAAAAAACAATCACGTTTTAGAAAAGAAAAGAAAAAAAACATCCACTTTCAAAGCCACTTCACAGTAACGAGGACCTTGATAGAAATGTAGTGGAGTAAAAAATACGATCTTTGTCTTTCAAATGTAGTGAAGTTAAAGTCATAAGTTGCCAAAAAAATTAATACTCAAGTAAAGTACAGATACTCAAAAAGTGTACTTAAGTACAGTACTCAAGTAAATGTACTTTGTTACTGTTCACCTCTGGGGAAGGAACACATAAATGTGATGGTCAGGTGTTCACATACTTTTGGTCATATAGTGTATAATGTGTACAATGTAGGGCATTTTGAAAAGTATTGTTGAAAACAATTCAGTGATCTCAGGAGGTTGAACTACATTGCTTTAGTCTGCTTATGTTAACCAAACTAAATGGCTAATAGTATTGAATGCATGGATCTGTCATTGTGTTTTTGTTCTCTATGGCATTGCCTGTGTATTATGTGCAGACACAGAAGAAGTGGACTTTACTTTAGATGGTAAAATTCCAGTGATACCACATAAAAATCCTCCTTTGTTATTATTATCTGATGATGTAATGGTGGGGGAAGCATACAGTATGTCATTTCCTAAGCAGAAGCAGACAGGTTATCAGAGAGAGAGATAGAGAAGGGAAGTAAAGCTAACTACAGTAAAAAGTCAACTTTTTTGAATGGCAAAGTTTCATAATAACTAGACATACCACTCAGAATGTAGCCTTGTGCCTAGCTTCGTTGCCCTCAAGTGTCAGTGGAACTATTAGAGCTATGGTCAAGTTCACAGACCCCCCTCTGTGAAGCCATGACCGTTACATAAACTGTGACGAATGTGAGACACTTGAAAGCTGGTTTGTTCATATGTACGAACAGACCCATGTATTGGTTACAGACTGTGAGTTTATGGAGGTGTTGGATCGTTCCGAGCCATTACATTGTTCCATGGTGAGACGCCCAGAGGAGACATGAACCAAGAGATGTTTTTATTCTTAGGCACCAATTCTTTGCCAGTTTAGCTGCTTTACATGTCTGTTTCTGAGTGTCTGTACGAACAAGATAATTTACCTTTCTTTCTTTCTTTCTTTCTTTCTTTCTTTCTTTCAAAGATATCTTTGACTGTGTGAAATGCCCATAAGTGTGAGGTTCATTGCGCATGTGAACTTTCAGTGGCACATAATTTAGTGCCCTTGACCCTTCCCAGACTGTCCTCCTCACAGGAAATGGCCATCAAGAATGACTCAGCCTTCAGCAATTCCATCTCCCTTTCCATGGCATTGTTAATTGGGGCCGCCACTTGTTTGTATTTTAGTCTTTCACTAAAATCTCTCTCTCTCTCTCTCTCTCTCTCTCATGACTCACAGCTTTCTCCTCAACCCATCCCTTTCTCCCACACCACTTCTCTCTGTTCTTGTGATTGAGCCAGTCCAGACTGCATGTTGATCAGTAAGAGGGAAACAGCTGTGCTTGCTGCTTTCTCATCTTCATGCAGGTGTGTGAAAGATCATACATTTTAATGCTCTGTTGTTGTCCCATCTTTTTTTTTTTTGTCTTTTTTGCCTGTAAGACGATACGTTTGAAAATGCTGCTTAGGCCCTGTCAACACCAAAATGCCATTTTGGTTAATGAAAATGTATGTTTATGGAAAAAAAACCCAACCAAACAAAAAACACTGATGTCACAGTGCGAACCTGTGTGTATCCATTGCAGATTTGCGGGTGTTATTAATATGTTAACTCTTCATGGTCAAACAGGGAGGGTGAAGGCTAAGACCTGCTTCTTCCAAGAGATGTGAAGCCAACCAGCCATGTCTTTGCTAACTATATAGCAAGAAACGTACGAATTAAAGTGAGCTAGCTATCTAGCTAATCAAGTAGAAGCTACTGAAACTCCAACAGTATTCGGCTAAGTTAGTGAACCAGCTAATGTTAACTGCTATTTTGAAAACAGAATAGGGACTGAGTGTAATGATGTAATAGTCTGTATTTGATTATGAAGATTAAGTTTAATTTATACTGAAAATCAACTGCCTAATACACAGTACAGAACAAGTAGCAGTGCAGCAGATCCTCTGTGTTTTGCCACCTCATAGCTTTGTTAGCAAGCTATGTTATTTATTTTAGCAGGACTCATAATTAACGTTTGCAAAAATTAGTTAGTTAGCTGGTATTGACCATCCCTCTGATGACAAAGAGGTTTTTCTGATGAAAAAAACTAGGCTAGTATCACTCTGACAGAGTAGACAGTAATGCTATCCCTCCCACTCAGAGAAAACAGCTAATTTTGATCTCTAGACTCCCAGCCACAGATGTCTATGGCATCATCAGGATTCACAAAAAGAGTTTCAGAAAGACTTTGATGCTCCAAAATGGTATTTTAATGTGGGTGGAAGGTTAAAACAAAAAGAAAAGTTTGCAATAGTACAGGATAGTGCTCCTCCTCATCAACAGAAGTCACCTTCTCCTGAGTTCTCATTTCCTCTGCTCATTTCCTGTTTTATCCCTACTTCTTGGTTCCTTTGCCATCCAAAGTATGTCATGCACTGGTACAACGCGAAGTCTTGCTATCGCAAGTTCTAAGCTGTGTTTTCCTGTTGGACTTTGTCATGCCATGACCTTTTCGCTATGACCCGTTTGACTAATCTTTAGGATTGTCCTTGTTGGTTTTAATGTTGGATGCCACTACAGTGTATGACCTCTACGATTACAATTTTGTATTGTGATTTAATAAAACACCAAACATGGATCATAACTACTGTACTTTGTTGAGCCTGATGCAGTAAAAATAACTGTAAATTATATAAATGGAAATGTAAAAAAATAAATGGAAATGTTAAAGCAAATGACAAAATATATCCGTATTAGTGTGGACAAAACATTCTTTCTTTGAATACTTCTATAATTTGTTTATGTGATACTTGCTTACATGTACACACACTCAGGAGTTATTTATGTAGTGAGATGAAAGCACTGAAAGTCAGAGATAGCTTGGGAAAGAGAAGGAATGTTCAAGTCCATGGGGAACTAAGAGAAACCCGCAAGAGGGAAAGTCTGTGCAGAAGAGGAGGGGTGAAGAGAACACGAGAGAGAAAGAGGCACAAGGGGACCTTCAAACGGTAATGGGATCTACAAGGCTGAGTTTCACTCCCCTCCCTATAGCCATCAATTCTACCACACCGCCAGTGACTGGCAGCCTGAAGAAATATGGATACCAGGAGGCTAATCGAAAACAGAGTATGCACTCTCTCCAACTATAATCCCCTGATAACGTCAAGGGATAACCATGATGTCTTGCAAAGAGGTCCAATTACTGTTCAACAACATACTTATGAAATGTAGACCTCAGCTTATAAGTATGAAGGTTCTCAGAATTGCCAAATATTTGACCACATACTGTATTTGTACACACAAAGGCAAAACCTGATCCTAGATCAGCTTTACTCTGGGAGTATATATGATATCACATGCCTGGGCCATAGCACGGTCAGATCTGCCAGTCAAATCGCTTTGCAATCAAGCTAGCAAAACAAGTACTGTATATCTTTAAAAGCAATAAATATTACAACCCCAATTCCAAAAAAGTTGGGACGCTGGGTAAACTGTAACTAAAAACATAATACGATAATCTGCAAATCATGGAAACCCTATATTTTATTGAAAATAGTACAAAGGCAACATATCAAATGTTGAAACTGAGAAATTTTATTGTTTTTTGAAAAATATATGCTCATTTTTAATTTGATGTCAGCAACATGTTTCAAATAAAGTTGGGATGGGGCATGTTTACCACTGTGTTGCATCACCTCTACTTTTAACAACACTCTATAAATGTTTGGGAACTGAGGAGACCAATTGCTGTAGTTTTGAAAGAGAAATGTTGTCCCATTCTTGCCTGATATACAATTTCAGTTGCTCAACAGTTCAGGGTCTCCTTTGTCATATTTTGCGCTTCATAATGTGTCAAATGTTTTAAATGGGAGACAGGTCTGGCCTGCAGGCAGGCCAGTTTAGCACCCAGACTCTTTTACTATGGAGCCATGTAGTTTTAATATGTGCAGAAAGCAGTTTGGCATTGTGTTGCTGAAAGAAGGAAGGCCTTCCCTGAAAAAGATTTTGTCTGGATGCCTGCATATTGCTCGGAAAAGTGTATATATCATTCAGCATTAATGATGCCCTCCCAGATGTACAAGCTACCCATGTCATTTACACTAATGCACCTTCATACCATCACAGATGCTGGCTTTTGAACTGTGCTTTCATTACAAGCCGGATGGTCCCTCTCCTCTTTAGCCTGGAGGACGTGGTGTCCATGATTTCGAAAAAGAATTTCTTCTTTTGATTCATCAGACCTCAGGACAATTTTTCACTTCGCCTCAGTCCATTGTGAAAGAGCCCGGGCCGGGAGAAAGTGGCTGTGTTTCTGGCAGAGGTGGACAAAGTACCCAACTTCATTACTTAAATCAAAGTATAGATCCCACTGGTCAAATGTTACTCCGATACAAGTGAAAGTCGTCTCATCTCATCTCATTATCTGTAGCCGCTTTATCCTTCTACAGGGTCGCAGGCAAGCTGGAGCCTATCCCAGCTGACTACGGGCGAAAGGCGGGGTACACCCTGGACAAGTCGCCAGGTCATCACAGGGCTGACACATAGACAAATGAAAGTTGTACAATCAAATTTTTACTTAAGTTAAAGTACTGAAGTACTTGCTTTTAAAAATACTTAAGTGTTAAAAGTACATTTTCTGTCAATGCATCGTTGTATTATTGCCACAACGCCTACAAAACCTAATGCCGTTACCAAAGACAGAAATGTGAATTCACAAAATGAATGCATGCTGTACATCATGGTGGTTTAATGTTAAGCTAGCTAGTCAGTGAAACTCCACCTGACATGCTAGCAAACTCTTTTCAAACTCGAAATCATTTTGGGTAGCTAACATTCCTAGAAAAGAAAGATTACTACATTGTTTATTTGGCAAGATTATGCTGAAGCATATTTCTGAAAGCACTTCAGATAAATTAACTTTATTTAATTTAGCATAACTCCGTTTTTACATACTAACTAACAGTGTCCAAGTTAACTAGCTATGTGTTAGCATTAGCCATGGACAAGGTTATGGCAACTTGGTGGGCAAATCCATAGGAAGTCATTTGACTAACCAGACTGCATAGCTATTGCAATGTTACCGCTAGCTCTAAAAGCACAGACAACTTAGTTGCAAGCTTTCTCTTGGAATAAAACGTTTACAGACCTCAATATGCTTCCACAGGTTGGATGGCGAGTTTTTGTAGGCCGTGATGTGGTTCGTTTTTGGCAAACAAACAAACATTTAAAATGAAACAAATCTTTAATCCTTTCAGAAAACTGAAACATGGGTTCCAGGTAAAGCCATGGGTGCACACATTCTCCAGAAGAACCGCCTCCTTCCATTCTGCCATCAACTGATCGTGTTCAAATAATGCTACTGGGAAATCATTGAATTGATTTTATCCAGTCTATGGACGTGACGTGACCCTAGTGATTACTGATAGGCTGTCTCATTATAACCTGTGAAAAAACCAACCACATTTTAGAAAAGAAAAGGAACATCCACTTTCAAAGCCGCTTCATAGTAATGAGTAATGAAGACCTTGATAAAAATGTAGTGGAGTAAAAAGTACGATATTTGTCTTTCAAATGTAGTGAAATTAAAGTCATAAGTTTCCAAAAAAAATAATACTCAAGTAAAGTACAGATACTCAAAAAGTGTACTTAAGTACAGTACTCAAGTAAATGTACTTCGTTACTGTCCACCTCTGGTTTCTGGATATTGTTTATATCTGGTTTTAACTTGCATTTGTGGATGCAGTAATGAACTGTTTTCACAGACGATGGTTTTCTGAAGTGTTCCTGAGCCCATACAGTGATTTCCACTACAGACACGTGTCTGCTTTTAATGCAGTGTCGCCTAAGGGCCTGAAGATCACAGGCATCCAATGTCAGTTTTCAGCCTTGTCTCTTGCATACAGAGATTTCTCCAGATTCTCTGAATCTTTTAATGATATTATGTGCCATCGATGGTGTGATCCCCAAATTGTTTGCAATTTTATATTGAGGAACATCATTCTTAAACTGTTACACTGTTTGCCCACACAGTCTTTCACAGAGTGGTGAACCCCTCCCCATCTTTACTTCTGAGAGACTCAGCTTCTTTGGGATGCTCTTTTTATATCCAATCATGTTCCGGACCTGTTGCCAATTAAACAAATTAGGTTTTTTTTTAGCATATTACACAACTTTTTCAGTCTTTTGTTGCCCTGTCCCAACTTTTTCTGATAAGGGTTGTTTTACAATCAGGGTACAAAGTTTGTGTCACAGGGGTCCAAAATTCAAATTGATTCAAACTGGTTCTTGTACCATCAAATCTGCACTTTTGGAAATTAATACACATATGAACATAGGCATGTGTAATAGTTTGTATTATAACCAGATTAAGTGTAGCTTTAAGCAGGGCTGGGAGAAACAAATGAAGTGATTCTCAGAGAGGACATTTTTTTTGACAATTCAGAATCCACTACTTCCATAGTGCTTTTAAATATAAGGCTGTAAGCTTTGTGTTAGTTGTCACTAATATTTATGTCCCAATATCTTGACCACATTTTAGGATGAAAATAATCATTTTAGATATTTTATATTGAAAAATTAGCTGTCTCAGAGAGGACATTTTTTTGACACAATTACATACTAATTTGATCAAAATAGTCTGAAAACTTACTGGCATTCAACATTAAAACTTAACTATGTTTCCAATGATATGGAACCAAATATTTGTTTTATGGTATAAAGAATGATTTAAGTGCATCCCTTTTGGAGCTACCTGTGGTCAAAAAAGCACTTTTTCTAAATGACACGAGTAATTTTGCTAAATATGACATATATTGCCATACATTCACCAAAAATAACGTTATCACCAAATTTTTTTTTGCATGGTAAATAGCGCTATCACAGGGCTACAATAAACAACCAAGTTTATTTAGTCAAGCCTTTTGATATTGAAGATAATAAGTGTTAAATGTGATTTTTAGCTTGCATACCCTGATTGTAAAACAACCCATATACCATTTCAATACTTTGCATTTACAACCCTAACTCCAAAAAAGTTGGGACACTGCGTAAACCATAAATAAAAACAGAATGTGAAGATTATATATATATATATATATATATATATATATATATATATATATATATATATATATATATATAGAGAGAGAGAGAGAGAGAGAGAGAGAGTAACTATATGGTTAATGTACTATCATTAGAATATTCATTCTAACTTTCCAATGAAATGAATAATCCAGGACGGTTTGGTGGATTCCAGCTTTGCGCTTTGATATCTGAAAGATCTATGGCAGCTGCTTTAAGATTATACTGAGCTCCTGTTCATTAATAATTTCATTATAATCTTTACAATTCAAGGAAATGGAATATTGATATCAGAATATTGAGAAGAACAGTACTGAGCCTTTTCATGTGATTATATCATTATAACAAGTTTGGAGAAGACTTTTTCCGATGATCTTGGACCATGCAGAACTCTTAAAGTGTCTTCATATTATTAGGTTTGTGCAAGTAGATTACCTTTTTCAATTCCAGAGAATATTTGCACACTAATTCCTTTGCTAAATTCTGTAACAGTGATTGATTTTTGGTGACATTTTTGGTATTTTGATTGGGTTCAGTTGGTTGCATGCCCCAACTATTTTACAGGATGCCAAATTGTTTTGTTCTCTGATTGGACAGGAATTTTACCTGGTGTGCTTTGTTCTTATTGGTTATCAGTAAGGATTGGTTTTCATCTACAGGTCTTGAAAGTGGATTTTTATACGATATTATAAAAATATAACATTAGAAAAAATAACATACAATTCTGGAACTTTTTAAAGGCTCATTTTTGTATGCCAATACCCATAACTTGAATTCAACAGCTTCTGGTTTTCCTACTAATGCTTATTGAGTTATTTTAGACCAGTGTTTATGGTACATTGAAATGATAACATTGTCTTTCAAATGGATTTAACCCACTGAAAGGAAATCAAATGCATGTGCATTAAACAATAGTATAAAGGTGGTCTTTGTTTTGGTATTAACACAAAGAATCATGTGCTGAATTTTGTGTCTGTCATTTTCTCTGCTCACAGTGCTGTAAATGGTGCATATCGGGCAACGGACTAGATTAGATCACATTTTGGAGCCATAATTAAAATATAATTTGAGCCAAAAAATGACATAATTCAAAATGTAACTAACTTTATGAAAGGGATCCTTTTCATGTAATTTTGGTGTGGATCATTGTAAAACCATGTTCTCATACTGTTCCTCTGGATAAAGATGAAGATCCTGAATACAAGATTTGACAAAATGACCCAAATTAAAGGAAAGTTTGTTTGGTCTGTACCAAGCAAGCTAGATAAGCCCAGAGATGGCCATTATATAACAGATTTTGTGTCCTGCAACTATTTCTGGGTTGATTTGGGGTCACCTTCTTGTTGGAAGATCCAATCTAAAGGTTTAACCTCCAGGCAGGGTAAGTTGAGGGTTTAACCTAAGATGAATGATCCATTATATTTTACAGTAGGTTTGGAGAATCTTCTTTGTATGCAGCTGCTTTCTTCTTCTTTTTACTTTTTCCAGATGGTGTGCATGACCAAGAAGTTTGATTTTGTCTCCTCGGACCACAATAGCTGTTTCCAATTGTAGCTCCAGTGACGCTTGGTAGAGTTCAGGTGCTACTTCTCTCAACATACTTCTATCCCCAAATCTTGGCAAATGTCCAATTCTTCCACACTTTTTAAAATTTGAAACTACTTGTCCTTATTTGTATCCCCATAGATGATTGTAGCATCATTGGAATTTGTGATCTCCAGCTGATAAGTCAAATGCTTTCTTGTTCTATTTTAATGACTTTTATATATGGGTCTGTCTCAGAAACTGGGTACTGGGGTACCCCACTAAATATACTCACAGTCAATAAACTATATGGTTTTGAATGTTGATGTTGGTTTTAATTTGAAGTAAAATGATGATACAGATAAAACTACTATGATACAGATAAAACTAAATCTTTGATGTGAATACTCTATTCAGAATTTGGCAAAAATTCTGCAACTTTGTGGAAAAATGGCGGCTTGATCTGGGGCATGATAAATGGTTGACTACATCGCATTCCCTTAAAAAGGTTGTAGTCCACTGAAAAGTCTACAGTTATCACTAATTGTATTTTAAGTTGTTAACTTTATACACCTAAGGATTGGTGCACTCACAGAATAATCATAACCAGAATAAAACATCATGCAAAATATTTGATCACCATCGTAACTCCATTTTCCGCATACCCAAAACCAATACGATCGTGTGTTTTGATCTAAACGGAAAGTCTCAGGGTCAAGGTCACTACCTCACCAAAAGTAGTAACTTAAAATCACTACGCCATATAAAAATTTAGTTATAAATCTGTGATTTTTTAAAAATGAAAGCTGAAAGTTAGGTATAGAATATGCTTCTTACAGAATATGTTACGATGGTAGCTGGTCTTGTACCGGTATGAATTTCTGAGCTATAAAATGAGTTGTGGTCTATTTTTTACCATAGCATGTTATTTGTGTGCGTGGAAGGACACACATTAACAATTTGCATGTGTAGAATGGAATTTTCCACTCCAACAGAAGTTGATCATGCTTCCATTTGCGGCCTTTCTGTTACGCGGGTCGATCTGTTCCAGTCAATGCTGACTTACCTGCGGTTCCTGCCACTGCCAACTCGCCTGCCTCCACGCCTGTTGTTCCTGTCACTGCCTCCTTGTATTTAAAGCCCCTCTTTCACAGATTATAGGCGAAATTGATTGAAATTTCATATCAAGGAAAAATCACATATATTTATTCTATATCTCAGTAGTTCTTTGTATCAGGGATGAGAGTTTTCCGCTTTTCGGCGGATTTCTGATTTTTCTGAGTAAAAAACGACCTTTTTATATTATGCCAAATCCATTGAGAAATTTTTTTTATTAATTGAGGGGGGTTGGGGTATGTTCCTTCATGTTGTTCAAACGTAATTAACTCCAACGATGTTTACACATTATTTGTAAGTCGCCATCTTTAGTCTTGTTTAATCTCGTTGAATGTGATGTAAAATTCGTATTATCTACATTATTATTGGTCAAAAAATCGATGTTGAAACTATAATAGACAATCAAAACAGTTTTTACAAAGATACCCACATCTGTTTTCTTTTATCAAAACTTACACATGTTCGTGAGCTGCATATCAAAAATACATTCCTCTAATCGGCGTTTTTTCTCAAAATGCTGAATACTATTGACAAGCGAGATGAAGCGAAGGTACGTGAAATTGATGCTGGTATAAAAAACAAGTTTAGCAAAGCAAAAGGAAAGCAAGAGAGGAGTGTGAGAGAGAGCAGAAGAGAACTAGGTTAGGGCATGTAAAAACACAGGAGGACCGAAAGAAAAAGGAAAAAAGAGAGGACTGATAAGCTTTTGGCTTTGGCCAAGAAGCTGAAAAAGAAGTCTAAATGATCTAATGAAAATTTGTTTCAAAAATAACTGGGAACTGTAAATAACTTTTAACTGTAAAAAGTGTAAATAGACATTTTCCTTTTGAAGAAAACATACAAGTGATGTGGACAATAAGATGAAGACAGTCCCCATGAAATATGCATTTGTTTGATTCAATACATTGAATATATGATAATTTGAATTATAGCTGACAGTGTTGATAACTGTATAACTTTAAAGTTTAAATAGACATTGTGAAGAAATCATATACAAGTAATGTGGACATTAGGAAAAGGTCAGTCTCTATAAGATATATAAATGTTTTTATTTAATTCAATATATTGAATATATGAAAATTTGAATTATTAATGGAACTGTAAATAACTATGAATTTTAATGGACATTTTTTAGAAAAACAAGTGATGTTGACAATGAGTAATAACCAGTCCCCATAAAATGTAGAAATTATTTTAAATTAATGCAATACACATATTGATTTTGATACACATTGTTCTATATAATAGTGTTTTTATTTCAATAAGTATGAAAATAGGCATCAGGTGTTTTAATTAACTACAGCTCAGATTGCAGGAAATAGGGTGTGTAAGGTCTCATTTTGAAAACAATTTCATGGGGGGTGTCCCCCTGGACCCCCCCCCTTATTACTTCGGGTGCCTTTGACACCCTCAGGACATTTTATAGATTTTTTGCTTTTTTCATCAGGACCCACTCTCATCCCTGTTGTATGTAATCGATAGGGATGAGAAAATGGATCATTTTGATGGCATGCATTATTGAAAGGGTCATTTTTAACAGCATCACTGATACTGCTTATATTTCAAGATTCAATAGTTTATTGCCATGTCAACACAGTTGATAGGAATTTGTTTTGGCACATCCCCAACATCAAATACATATGAAAAAAAACAACAACAGAACACATACCTAAGGGCAGACAGCCATGGGTAAAACAGACAAAGACAGTGAACAGTAGTGGGGTACCCAGTAGTCATTGGACAGCAATAATGGCTAAAAATAAGTTGCATTTAAAGTTGCATGATAAAGTGCATCTTAGAGTGTTCCAATGGTAAAGTGCATACCATGCATATAGAGTGCTACGTATCATGGCAGTCAGAGAAGGTTCAGATGTCTGATGACTAGTGGATATGTGCTATCCCTAAACCGTGATGTTGAGGTTCTCAAACTTCTATATCTCCTTCCTGATGGGAGGAGATTAAAAAGATGGTGTGCTGGGTGGGAGGGGTCAACTATGATTTTTCTTGCCTTTCTAATTAACCGCGATGAAAAGAGGGAGGAAAGTGAGGGGAGGTTGGCGCCTATGATTTTGGATGCTCTGCGTACAACCCTTTCCAGCCTTGTCTTGTTCCATGAGGTGGTGTTACCGAACCAGACAAGGATGGAGAATGTGAGAACACTTTCAATTGTAGCTCTGTAAAAATGAATCATGGCTGTCTGACTGACTTTAAACTTCCTGAGCTGCCGCAGGAAGTGAAGTCGCTGATGGGCTTTGCTGATCTTGATGTTAAGGTCCCATGATAAGGATTCATGAATAGTAGTCCCAAGGAACTGGAAGTGAGTGACCCTCTCCACCTCCACCCCCTTGATAGAGAGAGTGGAGAGGGGGCCAGAGGTTTTCCTAAAGTCAACGACCAGTTCCTTGGTCTTAGAGATGTTAAGAATCAGGTTGTTCCTATCACACCAACCCACCAGCTCGTCCACTTCCCTGCGGTAGTCAGATTCATCCTTGTTTGTGATGAGGCCAACAACTGATGTATCGTCTGCAAACTTGTACAACAAAACTGAATTGGAGTGAGACTGACAGAAATGTGTGTATAGGGAGTACAACAGAGGAGATAAGACACAACCTTGTGGTGCTCCGATGTTTTGGAGCATGGGCTGTGAAAAGTAGTCACCAATTCTAACAACCTGCTTTCTATCACACAGAAAATTAAAAATCCATCTACAAAGTGATGTACTGACACCCAGCTCTTGCAGAGTGTTAATCAACTTTACAGGTACAATGGTGTTGAATGCAGAGCTAAAATCAACAAAGAGAACACGGGCATATGTACATTTCGATTCCAGATGTTGGAGGATGGAGTGCAAACAGAGGGATACTGCATCATCCACGCTTCTATTTGTTCTGTAGGCAAATTGCTGGGGGTCTAAGGTAATGCTGGACAGGTGCTTACAAACCAGGCGCTCAAAGATTTTCATAATGACAGATGTTAGGGCAACAGGCCTATAGTCATTAAGACAAGTGATTTTATGTTTCTTTGGGACTGGGATAATCACAGCAGATTTGAAACAGGCAGGCACAATAGCAAGTTGGAGAGACCAGTTGAAAATACAAGTGAGGACAGGGGTGAGTTGGTCAGCACAGTGTCTAAGTGTAGCAGACGCCACACCATCAGGCCCAGATGCCTTCCTGGTGTTTTGCTGGCACAACAAAATTCTGACGTCATGTTCAAAAACAGTGGGTGGAGGGCCACCTTGTTCTTTGTAACAGGGGGCAGGCAGCTGAACACCGTCGTCAAAGCGGCAGTAAAAATTATTAAGCTTATCAGGGAGGGCTGGGTCGCTGACTGGAGCATGATGTTTTGTTTTAAAGTCAGTGATGTCCTGCAGCCCTTGCCAGACACCTTTAATATCATTTGCCTGTAATTTTTTTTTTCAAGTTTAGCTTTATAGGAAGCTTTGGCATTCACCACAGCTCGCTGAAAATCATATTTCAATTTTTTGTAATTAGTCATGTCACCACATTTGAAGGCAGAGTGTTTCTTCCTACAGAGCAGTCTTAGTTCATTATTAAACCAGGGCTTACTGTTATTAAAGACAGTCACAGTTCTCACAGGAATGCAGACACTCTCACAGAATTGGATGTAGGCTGTGACAGTATCAGTGAAGGAGTCAATATCATCTTGGCCGTCAGACCAGAAGTTGCTCCAAACAGTGGAGTCCAAGCAGTCTTGTAATGTTTCTATGGCCTGTGGGGACCAGCACTTAAAGTGTTTGACAGTTGGTTTAGATACCTTCAGTTTTTGACGGTATTTGGGAATCAAGAGAATAGAGTTGTGGTCGGACTTACCCAAGGGGGCCCTGGCCACAGCATGAAAAGCCTCGGGGATTGGAGAATAACACTGATCCAGTGTTTTATCCAACCTGGTGGCGATGTGGGTGTGGGGTTTGTATCTGGGTAAGACTTTTTTCAGGGTGACGTGGTTAAAATCACCCAGCGCGATCATAGCCGCATCTGGGTTGCTGTTTTCCACCTCCATTATATGATCCGCCAGTTGTTGCAAGGCAGAGGGCGCAGAGGCGTCGGGAGAGATGTAAACAATGATCAGGACAACGGCAAAGAATTCTCTTGGAGAGTAGAAGGGCTTGCATATCACCGTGAGAGACTCCAACTCTGGGGTGCAGGTTTGTGACAAGATCTTGTAGTCAGTACACCAGTTGCTGTTGATGTAGCAGCCAACACCACCCCCGCGTTGTTTCAGTGAATTTGTGGTGCGATCTGCACGATGAAAAGAGAAGCTGGGTAGTTGTAGCGAAGAGTCTGGGAAACTTCCATCGAGCCAGGTTTCAGTTAGGCAGATAGCAGCAGCATCCCTGAAGTCTCTCTGTGAGCGGGTGAGCAGGGAAAGTTCATCCATTTTATTCATTTTATTTATTTATTTTATTCGCTGTCATTTTGTAAGCAAACAGTCCTATTTCGCCATATCAAATACCCAAAATGTATCATATTATTCATATTTAAGTGAATAATCAATTCAGTCATCATAACTTGGCATTTTTAACCCAAGCAATCAAACAGAGGAAATTTATTCAATATTTTCACTCATCTGTGAAGGAGGGACTTTAATTCTTCATGATGTAATTTTATATGTAAATCAATTTTACAAAAACATTTGAATTGTAATCAAAATATAATTTAACTTAAAGTTGTGAGAATGATTACATTTTAATGCAGTGTATAAATCTGCAACTTGTTCAGATGTGATATAAGTAATGATATCTTCACTGTAAAAAGAAACTAGTAAAGAAAAAAAATGTGTTTCCATGTTACGTTAGTGATGAAAGAAGCAAATAATTGAATAAATCAATGGGATATTGTGTGACAGTTTCAAACTTTTGTCTGTGTATTATTATTATTATGCTAATTGATAATTTAGTACAAAATAAGGGGTGTATCTACATGACATCCTGCAGGCACAACAAAGTAAAGTTTAATAAAATGTATGATAACTGATGAACATTCAAAACTAAGGAGTAAAATTTAAAAATAATAATAACAAATATGTTTTTGTTTTTCTGTCCAATAATTGCATTTAAAGAAACAAATATATGTACAGAAAAAGATATTCCTTGGTTATTAAAGAGGGTTTTTAAATGCATACGTGTTTCCATGTTATGCGAGTGAACTTCAGAACATCGTTAAAATTTTCCACAGTGGAGGTCAGATAAAGCAAGATGCTATCTTTATTCTTATGGAACATGACAAAAGAAACATTGAGTGTTAAGTAAATGCAAAAAAAATAGTAAAATTTGAAAATTTATTTTTTACCATAATGTCCCAAATGAGAGACCAGTTTCTGAGACAGACCTATATATATATATATATATATATATATATATATATATATATATATATATATATATATATATATATATGTATGTGTGTGTGTGTGTGTGTGTGTGTACGTATGTAGTTGCATTATCTGACTTGTACAGATTAACAACCATCTGTAAAGTGTCCTGCAAAAGTATTCATTCCCTTTGGTGTTTGTCCTGTTTTGCCGCATTACAAGCTGGAATTAAAATGGATTTTTGGAGGATTAGCACCATTTAATTTACACAACATGCCTACAACTTTAAAGGAGAAAATTGTTGTTTTATTGTGACACAAACAATAATTAAGATGAGAAAACAGAAATCTGGAGTGTGCATAGGTATTCACCCCCTTTCGTATGAAACCCCTAAATAAGAGCTGGGCCAACCAATTCAGTTCATAAGTCACATAATTAGTTGATTAAGATCCACCTGTGTGCAATCAAAGTGTCACATGATTTGTCACATGATGTCTGTATAAATCAACCTGTTCTGGAAGGACCCTGACTCTGCAACACTACTAAGCAAGCAACATGGAAACCAAGGAGCCTCCAAACAGGTCAGAGACAAAGTTGTGAAGAAGTATAGATCAGGGTTGGGTTATAAAAATATCCCAAACTTTGAATATCCCATGGAAGACCATTAAATCCATTATAGCAAAATGGAAAGAATATAGCACCACTACAAACCTGACAAGAGAAGGCCACCCACCAAAACTCACAGACCGGGCAAAGAGGACATTAATCAGAGATGCAACAAAGACACCAAAAATAACACTGAAGGAGCTGCAAAGATTCACACTGAAGATGGGAGTATCTGTCCATAGGACCACTTTAAGCTGTACACTCCACAGTGTGGGGCTTTATGGAAGAGTGGCCAGAAAAAAGTCATTGCTGAAGAAAACACATTTGGAGTTTGCCCACCAGCATGTGGCAGACTCCCCAAACAAATGGAAAAATATTCTCTCGTCAAATGAGACTAAAATTGATATTTTTGGCCATCATGGGAAACACCATGTGTGGCGCAAACCCAACACCCTGAGAACACCATTCCTACAGTGAAGCATGGTGGTGGCAGCATCATGCTGTGGGGATATTTTTCATCTGCAGGGACAGGAAAGCTGGTCAGGATTGAGGGAAAGATAGATGGCGCTAAATACAGGGCAATTCTGGAGGAAAACATGTTTGAGTCAGCCAGAGGTTTGAAACTGGGATGTAGGTTCACATTCCAGCAGGACAATGACCCTAAACATACTGCTAAAGCTACACTGGAGTGGTTTAAAGGGAAACATTTAAATGTCTTGGAATGGCCTAATCAAAGCCCAGACCTCAATCTAATTGCGAATCTGTAGCATAAGTTGAAGATTGCTGTCCACCAACTCAACCCATCTAACTTGAAGGGGTTGGAGCAGTTTTGCCTTGAGGAATGGGCAAAAATCCCAGTGGCTAGATGTGCTAAGCTAATATAGACATACCCCAAGAGACTTGCAGCTGTAATTGCAGCAAAAGGTTGGCTCTATTATTGACTTTGGGGGGTGAATACCTATGCACACTCCAGATTTCTGTTTTTTCATCTTAATGATTGTTTGTATCACAATAAAACAACAATTTTTACCTTTAAAGTTGTGGGCATGTTGCATAAATTAAATGGCACTAACCCCCAAAAAATCCATTTTAATTCCAGCTTTTAATGTGACAAAACATGATAAACACCAAGGGGGATGAATACTTTTGCAAGACACTATCTTTTTGTGTTGAAAGTCCTTTGGCTTTGGATGATGGATAGCAAAAAACCCTCATATATAGTCAAAGGCTGCAACAAACTTTCTGGAATGCCACTGTTTTGAGAGACGATATTGTATGAGGTGAGATTTTGATAGATGAATTTCTCAAATTATTTAAATGAAAAATTTGAATTAATATTCTATTACTTATTTTATACAATCACAGTTGTGATTTTTTTTTGAAAGATGGTGGTAGTTCTGGAGTTGACTGTAATTTTGTCTAGCTCTTTTCTAACTACGGTACATATAAACCATAAATCTGTGTAAGATGAGGTTTAGATCAGATAATTCATCATTGTATAATGCTGGCTATTTTAGCTTTCCAGTAAGAGCATATATGTTCAAGAAAACAAACAACAGACTGCGAAAATTATTCTGCTTTTGTGGAGGGTTTATTCAAATTATTGTTTGCTTTTCATATTAGAGGTTATCAATACCAGGAATCCATGATGCGCCTCACGCTCATGAAATTCATGTTGCTGTAGTCCCTGAAGTTACGGTACTCTCCGGGCCTGAAGTACCACATCCTGCCTCTGTAGTGGGGATGCTCGTACATGAGCCAGTGGCCATCCATCACATGGCATGAATGGCACCCTCCAGACCAGTGGTAGCGATCCATGATGGAGTCGCAGTCGTCGGTTATCTCATTCATCTGACCCATGAAGTTATCTCTCTCATAGATCCTCATTCTGTAGGGGCCCCTGTACTGTTTTGACGAAGATGAACATAACATTTATGCATAGTTTGCTGAGGCAGGATTATAGTTCATTAGTATACCATGAGATGATCAGCTTACCATGGGGATCATGCGGCAGGACCTGATGTAGTTGCTGCCCCAGCCCCAGTTGCTCATGTAGTCAGGGTACTCGCCCCTCCTGATGAAGTATTGGTTTCCCATGAAGTTGGGGCGATCGTACACCATCCAGCAGCCGCCCTCCACCCTGCACGAGTGGCAGCGGCTCAGGTAGGAGGACATGTCGGAACAGTCACTGCTGCACTCATAAGAGCGGCCCATGAAGTTCCTGTCCTCATAGAAGATGACCTGTTTGGGTCAAAACGACAACAAAAAAAGGGGCATATAGTATAGTTAAGCAAAGATAATGGACAAAACAGTAGAGTCAATTATCAAAATCATTGCCATCATGCTTGACCCTTACCCTGCCCATGATTTCAAAATGGGTTCAACACAGATGCTTCGATTGTCGAATCCGTTTCCAACGGGTGAGCTGATACTGTGCTGGGTTTAACCCCTTGTATTTATACCTGATACTAAACCCAAAGGACATGTGCCATCTATTGTATAAACTGCTAACCAAGCAACATAGCACAGAGACCCAAAAAGAGCTGAAGGGCTTTCCATTTGATTCGGCCTCCAGAAAACTTTAGAATTGGAGCTACAGGCAAAACAATGCAGCAGTACTGTATCCTTTTTTTCTGTACATGCTGGATTAGTGTATCTGTTGTGCACCGAAAGACCTTTGGCCCTGGCTCAGTAATATGCTTTTTATCTCATCCAGTGTTGACGACATAAATGGTTCTGCTTTTTGCACAGTTATAACCAATGGACTTATTGATTTAATTAACTGACAGAATTTCCCCCCTTATTTTCTACCATGCACTTTATTTTATATTAAATGTAAATTTCAAATAAACAATGCAAATGAGACTGAATAAGAATGCATACTGTTTCAAAACAACAAATTCTTTGTTAATAGTCAGTAGCAAAAGCTGTATACTAATATTTGAACAGATTTACCAATCTTGTGGGTTTGTTACTGTTGTACATTCCAGTAAGATTAAAAAGTTTTTGCTGGATTGGATTTTTACCTGGGATGCAGTGCTGTTGCTCATCAAAATGGAGTCCTTTAAGCATGTATTCTAGTGTGTTTGTAATATGATTTTCCAGGAAGGGTTTCTTGAAAGAAAAAAAAAGATGTAGAATATTCATTAAAAAAACAAGTGCAAACCCTAGCAGAGATTTGCTGTCCTTTGACAGTGTCATCTCATGGGTTTTTAAATAAGCAATACACAAATTCATCAGTATGACTTTATGATATATTTATTTATGCAACACTTAAGAATGTGTTATGTAGGCCCAGTGTATGTAACCTTATGTAATAATAAAGTGTTATTGAAAAGTTTTAAACAAGTTAAGTGAAATAAAGCGATTTTGGGAGCCAAGCTTGATTTCATGTTCACATGAGCAGCAGTGGCGGCACGGTGGTGTAGTGGTTAGCGCTGTCGCCTCACAGCAAGAAGGTCCGGGTTCGAGCCCCGTGGCCGACGAGGGCCTTTCTGTGTGGAGTTTGCATGTTGTCCGTGTGGGTTTCCTCCGGGTGCTCCGGTTTCCCCCACAGTCCAAAGACATGCAGGTTAGGTTAACTGGTGACTCTAAATTGACCGTAGGTGTGAGTGTGAATGGTTGTCTGAGTCTATGTGTCAGCCCTGTGATGACCTGGTGACTTGTCCAGGGTGTACCCTGCCTTTCGCCCGTAGTCAGCTGGGATAGGCTCCAGCTTGCCTGTGACCCTGTAGAACAGGATAAAGCGGCTAGAGATAATGAGATGAGCAGCAGTCAGGTTTCTTATCAGTATCACTGCTGAGTAGAAACAGTAGCTATGCTTCTCTTTTAATCGTGACTCATTATCTTATCTGACTGTAAGCGTCAATTGAAAACACACTAATTTCAAGTCATACATGGAATCTGTTGCTCAGAGCAGACACACACGCACACACGCTGAACCCTAGTCAGAAGGTCAAGTCTAAAGGAGGTCAACACACGCACACAAACACACACACACACACTTCCCTGAATGACCTCAAATAAATCCACCCACTCTCTTACCCAGAGCGTTTTCATCTCATAAAATGGTGGACAAGGATGAGATTAGTTTGTCTGTTTATGCGTCCTAATGACCTTCATTCTTCTTCTTCTTTGAGAGAGAGAGAAAGAGAGAGAGAGAGCATCCAAATAGAAAAGGAACGAAAGGAAAAGGGGAGGATGTAGGATGAGAAATGGACAGATATAATTGGGAACGTTCTTTTTTTAGAAAAATGATCTCACTGAGGCCAAGCGAATGAGTCATGCTTGACCAGGCCTTTCGGACCAGACGAGCTCGAGCTGACTCACTACAACACCAGCACCAGTCATAGAAATACATGTACTTATGATAAACACAGCCAGACATCATGCATAAGATAGAATAAGTTCTCTACACACACTTTCTTGCTCAAGGCAGTTGTCATAACCTCATTAGACACATTGCACAATAGTCTTACTGTAAAAGGAAATTGATGTTGTACCGAGACGCTAATGGCAGCTTTCTTTCTCTCTCTCTCTCTCTCTCTCTCTCTTTCTCTCTCATTCACACACACACACACACACACACACACACACACATCATATTAAAGTCATTCTTCATCTCTGATTTGCCGTTTGATCTGAGGACTCTGGTTTCCTTTCACCAAAGTTCAAAGAGATGTCACTTTGATCCTCAGCATAAGAATTTGTGATATCTGCTATGACCAACACAGCCTAGTCTTCAGAATGGATATTAAGAGTCTGCGCTTCTTTCCCACACCAAATAAGACCTACTTTATGAATCATTCTCACTTTCCGTAGCATACATTACGAAAAGAAGATAAACAACTCCTCTGTGGTCATCTGGTGGAGGTGTGTGTGGTCCTGTCTCCTTGCTTTTGCCCTCCCTTTCTTTTCCTTTCCTTTCCCATCCTTCTCTCTCACTCATCCCCTATCATGTATTGTGTGCAGAAGACAAAAGGCCAGAGAGCATCTTCAAAGTCCCCTATCTGTACTGTTGAAAAAAAAAGTAATGCTCTAGTTGAGCTCTACAAAATTTTGATAACCATCTTTCCATCGAGTGTGCAGGTGTAAAAGAGAGAAAGATGGAATGAGTATAAAAGAGGGTTAGATGAGAGAGACAGGCATGAGGCAACGTTTAGAAAAATCTTTTGGAGCCAAGGATCTTGAGATGTTTTATATGATCGCTGATAAATAGTACTTTTAAAGTGTGTGACCTGCGACATGGTCAAAGTTCACACTTTTCAATAAGATGTGCATAATGAAGTCCTGTCAGATTTCAGAGTTTTATTGATGATCTCACTTATTTGGGTCTTGCTTTCGGATGTACAGTAGTGTGCAAAAGTTTTAGGCACATGTAAAGAAATGGTGTAAACCAAAAATGGCTCGAAAATAATGAAATTAAATGTTTCAACATTAAAAAATTACTATAAACAGTAAGCAGTAAGCCATAATAAATGAAACAAAGTCAATATTTGGTGTGAGATGACCCTTTGCTTAAAATAAATAAATAAATAAATAATAGTACAACCCCGATTCCAAAAAAGTTGGGACAAAGTACAAATTGTAAATAAAAACGGAATGCAATGATGTGGAAGTTTCAAAATTCCATATTTTATTCAGAATAGAACATAGATGACATATCAAATGTTTAAACTGAGAAAATGTATCATTTAAAGAGAAAAATTAGGTGATTTTAAATTTCATGACAACACCACATCTCAAAAAAGTTGGGACAAGGCCATGTTTACCACTGTGAGACATCTCCTTTTCTCTTTACAACAGTCTGTAAACATCTGGGGACTGAGGAGACAAGTTGCTCAAGTTTAGGGATAGGAATGTTAACCCATTCTTGTCTAATGTAGGATTCTAGTTGCTCAACTGTCTTAGGTCTTTTTTGTCGTATCTTATGTTTTATGATACGCCAAATGTTTTCTCTGGGTGAAAGATCTGGACTGCAGGCTGGCCAGTTCAGTACCCGGACCCTTCTTCTACGCAGCCATGATGCTGTAATTGATGCAGTATGTGGTTTGGCATTGTCATGTTGGAAAATGCAAGGTTGTAAGACTTTGAGCGGGGGGGTGGAGCACAGAAGTACGGCAGGCCAGAACTGAGTTGTCAAAAACTCTTTTATTGTGTTACTTTTCAGTCACACACAAATTCCCAGTCACCCAGACACACGCGCACACACACATTAGTCATCTGGTTTGGGAGAGAGCTCCCTTCCTTCTCTCTCTCCCTCCTTATATAGGGCGTGGTCACTGGGGAAGACACACAAACACAGGTTAATTGACATCAGGTGTAGTGATTCTGCCACTTACCTTCCCTGACTCCGCCCTCCAGTCACAGACCGACGCTTGACCACGCCCCTGCTGCCACATACCCCCACCGCCCGACTCAGGCCGGGCAGCTGTCCGGCCTGCAGCCGACTCCCCCCCCCCCGATGGGAGAGGAAGTCCGCCACGACCATCTGCGCCCCCAGCCTGTGGATCACCTTGAAGTTAAAGGGCTGGAGTGCCAGATACCAACGGGTGATCCGCGCGTTGGCATCCTTCATGCGGTGAAGCCACTGGAGGGGCACGTGGTCTGAACAGAGGGTAAAAGGGCATCCCAGCAGGTAGTAGTGGAGGGCGAGGACCGCCCACTTGATGGCGAGGCACTCCTTCTCTATTGTGCTGTAGCACCCCTCACGCACTGACAGCTTCCTACTGATGTACAGCACGGGGTGATCCTCCCCTTCCATCTCCTGGGACAAAACAGCCCCCAGCCCTCTGTCCGACGCGTCCGTCTGCAACATAAAGGGGAGAGAAAAGTCAGGGGAGTGTAACAGTGGCCCCCCACACAGTGCAGCCTTCACCTCAGAGAAAGCCTACTGGCATTGCTCCGTCCACTGGACCGGATCTGGTGCCCCCTTTTTAGTGAGATCAGTCAGCAGGCTGGTGACGTCCGAATAATTAGGTATAAACCTACGATAATAGCCAGCCAGCCCCAGGAACTGTCTCACCCCCTTTTTGGTCTTGGGCCTTGGGCAGGCCGCAATCGCTGCCGTCTTATTAATTTGGGGACGCACCTGCCCATTGCCCAAGTGGAAGCCCAGATACCGTACTTCCACCTGCCCAATCACACACTTCTTCGGGTTGGCCGTGAGACCCGTTCGCCTCAGCGACCCAAGGACAGCCCTCAGGTGTTGTAGATGCCGCGGCCAGTCATTACTATAGATTATAATTTCGTCCAAGTACGCGGCCGCATAGGTGGCATGGGGGTGGAGGACCTTGTCCATAAGCCACTGAAACATAGCGGGCGCTCCAAACAGCCCAAAAGGGAGTGTGACAAATTGGTATAAGCCAAACGGTGTGGAAAAGGCTGTTTTTTCTCAGGATAGTGGAGTCAAGGGGATCTGCCAATAACCCTTTGTCAAATCCAGTGTCGAATAAAAGCAAGCCGTGCCTAGTCGATCCAGCAACTCGTCAATACGAGGCATTGGGTACGCATTGAATTTAGACACCGTGTTGACTTTTCTATAGTCCACACAGAACCGGACCGACCCATAGGCCTTGGGAACCAAGACCACTGGGCTGCTCCAGTCACTGTGGGACTCCTCAATGATGCCCATTTCGAGCATGGCCTCGAGTTCTTCCCGAACCACCTTTTTTTTTGTGTTCGGGTAGCCTGTAAGGGCGGCTGTGCACTACCATCCCCGGGGGCATCTCAATGTGGTGTTCTATGAGGCGGGTGTGGCCGGGCAGGGGCAAAAACACGTCCAAAAATTCGGTCTGCAACTGGGCAACCTCTGTGAGTTGGGTCGGGGAGAGGTGGTCTCCACAGGGGACCGGAGAGGTATGAGATGTCAATGTTCCCTTTTGAACCTCTGGCCCCAGCTCCGCCTTCTCCGTAACCAATGACACCAACGCCACGGGGACCTCCTTGTTCCAGAGTTTGAGTAGATTGAGGTGGTAAATCTGTAGTGCCCCACCCCTGTCCGTTCGCCTCACCTCATAGTTAATGTCCCCGACTCGCCGTGTGACCTCAAAGGGTCCTTGCCACTTGGCGATCAATTTGGAGCTCGACGTGGGCAAGAGTATGAGTACTTTATCTCCCGGTGCGAACTCCCTAAGGTGCGTACCCCTGTTGTACAGGCGGATTTGTCGTTCTTGGGCCTGCTGCAAATTCTCCTGGGTTAGGTGTGTGAGTGTGTGGAGTTTTGCGTGCAGGTCAATAACGTATAGGATTTTGTTTTTGCTCGGGGAAGGTACCTCCTCCCAATTTTCCCGCAGTACATCTAGGATGCCGCGTGGCTTACGCCCATATAATAATTCGAATGGGGAGAACCCCGTGGAGGCTTGGGGGACCTCTCACACTGCGAATAACAGGGGTTCGAACCATTTATCCCAATTGCGTGTGTCCTCACTTACGAATTTTTTAATTATATTCTTGAGCGTGCGGTTGAACCTTTCGACTAAACCGTCTGTTTGTGGGTGATAAACGCTAGTGCGGATCGGCTTAATTCCCAATAACCCATACAGTTCGCTCAGTGTGCGTGACATAAACGAAGTGCCTTGATCAGTCAGAATCTCTTTGGGGATTCTGACTCGGGAGATGACGTGGAAGAGTGCTTCCGCAATACTGCGTGCTGAGATATTGCGAAGAGGCACTGCTTCCGGGTATCACGTTGCATAGTCCACCAGAACTAAAATAAAGCGATACCCTTGTGTTGACCGATCTAATGGCCCGACGAGATCCATCCCAATTCTTTCGAACGGGGTCTCAATTAATGGTAGAGGGCGGAAAGGCGCTTTTGGAATGGCCGCTGGATTTACTAACTGGCATTCGCAGCACGCCGTACACCACCTACGGACATCGCCGCAAATCCCTGGCCAATAGAACCGGGCCATTATTCGGGCTAGTGTCTTTTCCTGCCCCAAGTGTCCAGCCATGAATGGATTCAATTATTATATACTGACCCGGTAGCAGAAATTGCGACTAATAACCAAATTTCTAAACCTTTTAATCTCAGTAGATCTACGCGCCAAGGCTGTCCAATGAGCCCTCTATTATTTTTATTTGCTGTTGAACCTTTGGCCATGGCAATCCATCAGTCATCTGACATTACAGGCATGACTATTGGTAAGACAGAACAGCGTTTGTCTCTTTTTGCAGATGATATTGTTTTATTTTTAACAAAGCTAGGAACCTCACTCAGGGCTCTCAGCCATCTGCTGAAAATATTCGGACAATTCTCAGGTTACAAAAACAACAATAAAAAAAGTGCTTTGCTAATACTGAACAGGGAAGAGAGAGAAGGTCCCCAGATCCATACTCAGTTTACTAATACCCCAGAAGGATTTACTTACCTTGGCATTAAAATATCACCTGTCATTGAAGACATAATACCAATCAATTATAACCCACTGGTTAGAGCCATAGGAGAATCTCTAGAGAAATGGAGTTTAATGCCCATCTCTATGATAGGATGTATAAACATTACTAAGATGTCTGTCCTGCCCAAGTTTTTATATCTTTTTCAGGCAATTCCACTTCCACTGCCAGCCTCTTTTTTTTTCCACTATTACGAAAAACTTCACCTGCTTCATATGGAACAACAAATGCCCTAGACTGCATCTTTCTCTCCTTTACCTGCCTTATGAACGTGGCAGGCTTAAACTGCCTGATTTGAAGCTCTATTACTGGGCAGCCCAACTCCGGGCAGCCATATATTACTTCCATACCACAGAGGTTCCAGCTTGGGTGAACATAGAAAATGATACAATAGAGCTTCCACTATGTCTGTACCTTTATTTGTCACAAACTAAATACTTGGAAAATGCACACAAAATCCATTCCTCAAAAACACTCTGACAATATGGCATGAAGCCCACACCTTTTTAAATGACACCCCCAAACTTTCTTGTTTCACACCTACGCGTATATGGGGAAATGAAAACTTCACTCCTGGGAGGCGCGACATGGGATTTAGACAGTGGATGGAGAAAGGACTAAGCAAAATAAAGGATCTTTATGAAGAAGGTACCCTTGTCATTCACACAATTAAAGGATAAATTTGACCTACCTGGGAAACATCACTTTAAGTACATGCAATTAAGAAGCTTCATATACTCCCAAATTAAAACCACCTCAGAACCCTCATTATCCACCATTGAACAATCCATGGTAAACCACTTACATGGCAGGGGTCAAATATCCGTCTTTTATGGTTTGCTATTAGCAGGTTCTAAAGAAAACTCTCTTTCTTATCTATCTGCATGGGAAAATGATCTTCAGACAGACATCAGTGTAGAGGACTGGGAGGAGGCATGTCTTCTGGCCCAAACTCAAACTATAAATACAAGATGCAAACTCCTACAGTATAAATGGTTGCTTAGGACTTATATCACTCCTGTTAAATTGCACCACTTTGATCTCAATATTCCTGACTGCTGCATCAAATGTATGGACGAAGTTGGTACCCTGCTACATTGTATGTGGAGCTGTAGAAAACTGCAAGTATTCTGGAAAGAGGTTCTTGACTTAATCTCTAAGCTGACAGAAAGGGTTATTCCAGTTGAAGCTAAGATATGCTTGTTGCACATATGTCCTGAAGATTTCCCAGTGACTGTAGAGGAACGAAAACTAATTAATTTCTGTCTGCTACAAGCTAAATGTGTAATTGCCTTAAGATGGAAGGAGATTCAGGGACCTACCTCTGGTCAATGGATTACAGAACTGTCATCTAATTTGGCACTGGAAAAACTGATCTACATGGCAAGAGGAAAAGTTGAAGACTTTTACAAGATGTGGTCTGCTTTCCTAACCTTCATGAACAACTTAAATATTCAAATGCCTGGACAAGGACTGAGGCCACCACCTTCATGACCCCTTTATTTACCGTAGATCCTATTGGAGTGTGTGGGTGGGGTTGAGGGGTTTCTGTTTTTGAGTGTTGTATTGTTGTGTTTGTGAATGTATGTTCATTAATATGGAAAATCAATAAATAAATTGTGAAAAAAAAGTGTCCAGCCATGGGATTAAAGTGAGCCACCTGAAATACCAATTGCCGCCGGCTCTTTGGGATCAAACGCTGCGTGATCTGCTCTTTAGTCTGAGTGTCCTGCGTCACTCGGTATAATCTATCTTTCATAATAGAGAAATAGGGGAAGGACGGGGTGACGTTTGGCTGGAGCGTTTGACCATCAATTACTTTCACTTGGTCAAACACATGCCGCAGAGTCTCGTCTTGCGACTGCTCTAACGGGAAATCCGCGAGGGATTCCCCAAGAGAGGGAGGAGGAGCCTGCTGCTCCTCACTCTGACGCAGAGATGACGTAGACGGCTCTGTGACAGCTGCTCCTGCCAATGCCACACCGGGACCTCCCCCTGCTGAACTATGGCAGGACCCACTCTTCACTAAATGAGTCATTAACTCCCCAAATCCCAGCCAATCAGTCCCCAAAATTATCGAGTGGGTAAGGCGAGGATTAACCGCTGCCTTTACACTAAATTTCTCCCCTCGAAATAGAATGTGGACCAACACTAAAGGGTAGTTGTGAACATCCCTGTGCACACACAACACCTTCACTAATTGTGCTCCCCCCAATGCCTCGTCTTGCACCAGGTTTTGGTGGATTGAGGTCTGATTACAGCCAGAGTCCACCAAAGCCTGATACGTATCCCCTTGGACACTCCGATATGCTCTGGCCTGATCGAGGGCGGTTCCTGGCGCGTCGGGGATCTGGACCACCGCTCCCACCTCCATTACCATGCACTGATGCCGGAGGTGCCCCGGCTCCTCACAGCGCCAGCAAACCGGCCCGGGCTCTCTCTCTGCACCAGCGCTCTGGGGCTCACTCACCTGAGGGGGGGAGAGACAGACACGGAAGCGGGAAATGGGAGGGCACCGCGGGTGTGGCAGGCCGGCTGTGAGGGAGCTGGCCCCCGCCTCCATGGTGGAGGAACGGGGCGAGGACAAGACACAGAAGGGGAGGGAGAGAGAGAGGAGAGAAGCGAAGAGGGGATCTGTGATCCTGCCGTGGGAACAGTCGCCAAATGATCCTCTGCCAACTTGATGGCCTGATCCAGCAACGCTGGGCGATGGCACTGGACCCACTCCCTTTGGGAAGTTGTGCGATGAACTGCTCCAGTGCCACCAGATCAACGACTCCCTCGGCGTCACGGTTGTCAGCCCTCAGCCACCGCTGGCAGGCGTCCCGGATTTGCTGGCCAAACGCGAACGGGCGGCCGACCTCCTCTAGTCGCAGAGCACGGAAGCGCTGTCAATGTTGTTCGGGGGTGTGCCTCACACTCTGGAGGACGGCCTGGAAAGGGAGGTCCACATAGGCCAGCCAGCTGTCAGCGGGGAGCTGTAGCGTGGCCAACTGCACCTCACCCATTAGCAGGGGGAGGAGGCGCACCGCACGCTGTTCCACTGGCCAGCCCGAGGCCTCTGCTGCTTGTTCGAATAGCGCGAGGAAGGCCTCGGGGTCGTCGTGCGGGCCCATCTTCATTAGGGTGAGGTGGGGAGGGTCCGCGGCGGTGGAGGTGGTGGACCCCGCTGACGCGAGGAGATGCCGGAACACCTGATGATCTTCCTGTTGCACCAGCACCAGGGCCTCGAACCTTTGCTCTAGCTCCTTTTGGAGGGCGACCAACGCCTGGTGCTGGCTCTGTTGGGCCGTGGTGAGGGCATGGACCAGTTCTGTGAAGGGGGAGGACTCCATGGGGCTGTTCTCCTCTGTGCTCCGTCCCGGGTTTCAGCACCACTGTAAGACTTTGAGCGGGAGGGTGGAGCACAGAAGTACGGCAGGCCAGAACTGAGTTGTCAAAAACTCTTTTATTATGTTACTTTTCAGTCACACACACAAATTCCCAGTCACCCAGACATGCACACACACATTAGTCATCTGGTTCGGGAGAGAGCTCCCTTCCTTCTCTCTCTCCCTCCTTATATAGGGCGCGGTCACTGGGGAAGACACACAAACACAGGTTAATTGACATCAGGTGTAGTGATTCTGCCACTTACCTTCCCTGACTCCAGCCTCCGGTCACAGACCGACGCTTGACCACGCCCCCGCTGCCACAAAGGTCTTCCCTGAAAGAGACGTCGTCTGGATGGGAGCATACGTTGCTCTAGAACCTGGATATACCTTTCAGCATTGATGGTGTCTTTCCAGATGTGTAAGCTGCCCATGCCACACACCATGCAACCCCATAACATCAGAGATGCAGGCTTCTGAACTGAGCACTGATAACAACTTGGGTTGTCCTTCTCCTCTTTAGTCTGAATGACACGGCGTCCCTGATTTCCATAAAGAACTTCAAATTTTGATTCGTGTGACCACAGAACAGTTTTCCACATTGCCACAGTCCATTTTAAATGAGCCTTGGCCCAAAGAAGACGTCTGCGCTTCTGGATCATGTTTAGATATGGTTTCTTCTTTGAACTATAGAGTTTTAGCTGGCAATGGCGGATGGCACGGTGAATTGTGTTCACAGATAATGTTCTCTGGAAATATTCCTGAACCCATTTTGTGATTTCCAATACAGAAGCATGCCTGTATGTGATGCAGTGCCGTCTAAGGGCCCAAAGATTATGGGCACCCACTATGGTTTTCCGGCCTTGACCCTTACGCACAGAGATTCTTCCAGATTCTCTGAATCTTTTGATGATATTATGCACTGTAGATGATGATATGTTCAAACTCTTTGCAATTGTACACTGTCGAACTCCTTTCTGATATTGCTCTACTATTTGTCGGCACAGAATTAGGGGGACTGGTGATCCTCTTCCCATCTTTACTTCTGAGAGCTGCTGCCACTCCAAGATGCTCTTTTTATACCCAGTCATGTTAATTACCTATTGTCATGTTCCTACCTGTGGGTTTCTCTCTTCAGGTTACATCTCCACTCAGCATTACCAGCCACGCCCACACTCACTTCCTCTTATTATCTTTCAGTGACTGTCATTGGCTGTTGCCGATCACCTGCTCTCCCCTTGTGTGTATTTAAGCTGCAGTTAAATCTGACTAGCTCTGACTAGCTCCTGTGTCAGATCGTCTGCAACTCTCAGCCTGATAACCTGCTCTGTGTTCCTACTACTCTGACTCCTGAAGATTTCCTGTTCTGTCTGACTCTGTCTGCTCCCCAGCCCCGGTAACCTGATCTGCCTTCTCTTCTGTCGACTCTGCCTCTTGCCTGCCCCTTCTGTACCTTCGCCTGATCTCCAGCTCGCCCAGCCCTGCTGCTCGCCTGCCTCTCCATCTGCCTGGTGTGAGCTACCCTGCCTGGAGCCCTTCTCTTCTGCCCTGGTACCTGACCCTGCATTTCTGCCTCCTATCTTGCTACCTGATTTGTGACTCTGTGTTCCAGCCTGCTCTCTATCTCCTGCCTGCTGAGGAACTGTTTGCTGGGAGACTGCCTGTAACCCTAGCGCTATCAGCCCTACAGCCACACCTCTCTGACTTCGCCTGGTCCTGTCTCATCTCTGAAGCTAAGCAGGGTTGGGCCTGGTCAGTACTTGGATGGGATACCTCAGAAGTCACCACCAGCCATCCCTGCCTCTCAGTTCTCCTGCCACTGGACTTCACCCACACACACACATTCTTCCAACTCCCCTTTCCCCTATTATTAATAAACTGTGGTTTGAGTGCATTTGATCTCCTCTCCTGCCTGTTCCGTGACAGAACAATCTGACCAGCATGGAGTCAGTGCCTGAACCCTCTGCCCTAGACCGGCTGCAGCGCACCGAAGGGGATGTCAGCCGGACGTCTGCCAATGTTACAGCCCTGATCCAGCATGGGCAACAACAACAACTGGACCAAGCACTCCAGCTGCTCACCGCCCTAGCACCCCCTGGGCCTCCAGGAGGTGCTCCTGCTGCACTCGATGCCCCGGAACCCAAGGTCGGCAGTCCGAAGCGCTTTGACAGTGACCCCTCCCAAGTCCGTGCTTCCTTGACCAGCTGCCGGTTGATCTTCGACCTACAGCCCAGAACCTTCGCATCGGAGGCAGCGAAGGTGGCCTTCATCATCACTCATCTGACTGGCCACGCCCGCCTGTGGGGGACTGCTGAGTATGAACGCTGGACACCGGCGTGTGCCTCCTTCTCCCTGTTTGCTGCGGAGATGATTAAGGTCTTCGACCGGGGCTCGTCATCAGTAGAGGCATCCAGAGAACTGATAAGTATTCACCAAGGCAGACGTACAGTGGCTGACTACTCGATCGATTTCCGGACCTTGGCCCGGCGCAGCAAGTGGAACATGCAGGCGCTGGTGGACACCTTTCTGCACAGCCTGGCCGACTACATGAAGGACGAATTGGTCTCGTACGAGCAACCGTCGACACTCGACAAGGCCATCGCCCTGGCCGTCTGCATTGACCACCGGGTCCGGGCCTGCCGGACTCAGCCAGTCATCACCGCACGGAGAAGCCAGAGCTCACCGGACATAGGAGGGGCCCGGTTGGGTTCAATGATCCTCCAATCCTCCACCAGCCAGAAACCTATGCTCCAAGTTTGCCTTCATCTGTCGGATTCCACCCACACCCTGGCCACCCTGGTTGACTCTGGCGCCGAGGCTAACATCATGGACACTGAGCTTGCATGCCAGTTGGGCCTGCGAAGCCACCACCTATCCTCTCCCGTTCCAGCCAGGGCACTGGATGGCCATCTCCTTGGCACCGTCACCCGCCTCACTGCCCCTGTTCCGATGACTCTGTCAGGCAACCACCACGAAACCATCCAATTTCACCTGCTCCGTTCCCCCGGCCAACCTCTCATCCTGGGCTATCCATGGCTCCGCCAGCACAGTCCTCACCTCGACTGGGCCACTGGAGAGATAAGAGAATGGGGCAAGGACTGCCATCGGACCTGCTTACGAGCCGCCATCCTAAACACCCATACTCCACCTGCCAGCTCTGCTCCCAACCTCACTAATGTCCCAGCGTGTTATCACAGCCTTTGGGAGGTATTCAGTAAAACCAAGGCCACTTCCTTGCCTCCTCACCGGCCCTATGACTGCGCCATTGATCTCCTCCCAGGCACTGTACCACCCAAGGGTCGTCTCTACTCTCTGTCCGCCCCGGAAAGGAAGGCTATGGAGACCTACATCAGTGACTCTCTGGCTGCCGGCCTTATCCGTCCATCCTCTTCTCCTGCTGGCACTGGGTTCTTCTTCGTGGAAAAGAAAGATGGATCCCTGCGCCCCTGCATCGATTACAGGGGTCTCAATGACATCACTGTCAAGAACCGATACCCTCTCCCACTGCTTACCTCCGCCTTTGAGCTGCTCCAGGGAGCCACGGTCTTCACCAAACTCGATCTCCGGAATGCCTACCACCTGGTTCGGATAAGGGAGGGAGACGAGTGGAAGACTGCGTTCAACACCCCCACCGGTCACTATGAATACCGGGTGATGCCGTTTGGCCTTACCAATGCGCCAGCGGTATTCCAGGCTCTGGTGAATGATGTCCTGCGAGATATGTTGAACAAGTTCGTGTTCGTTTACCTCGACGACATCCTGATCTTCTCTAAATCCCTGTCCGAACACACCCAGCATGTCCAGCAAGTGCTCCGTCGTCTCCTGGAAAACTCCCTCTTCGTCAAAGCAGAGAAGTGTGAGTTTCACGCCAAGTCTGTGGGGTTCCTGGGGTACACCGTGGCAGAAGGGAGCATCCAGATGGACCCTGCCAAAGTCTCTGCAGTTACTTCATGGCCAGTACCAGAGAGCAGGAAGCAGCTTCAGCAGTTCCTGGGCTTCACAAATTTCTATAGGAAATTCATTCGTAATTACAGCACCATTGCATCACCCCTCACTGCCTTGACCAGCACCAAACAGTCCTTCACCTGGACTTCGGCCACCAACGAAGCCTTTGCCACCCTCAAGGCTCGGTTCACCACTGCTCCTGTCCTCCAGCTGCCTGATGAGGAGCGGCAATTCATCGTTGAGGTGGACGCCTCGGAAGTGGGAGTCGGGGCAGTGCCCTCACAGAGGCCTGCGGATGACAACAAGCTCCACCCTTGTGCGTTCTTCTCCCGCCGGCTGTTGCTGGCCGAACGCAATTACGACGTAGGCAATCGGGAACTGCTGGCGGTCAAGCTCGCCCTGGAGGAATGGTGCCACTGGCTGGAGGGATGCGTAGTCCCATTCCTGGTCTGGACAGACCATAAGAATCTTGAATACATCCAGACCGCCAAATGACTCAACCCCAGACAGGCCCGCTGGGCTCTCTTTTTCACTCGATTCAATTTCACCCTTTCATACCGGCCCGGATCTCACAACACCAAGCCTGACGTGCTCTCCCACCAGTTCCAGAAGGGTGATGCCCCCTCCAAGGACCCGGCTCCCATCCTGCCTGACCCCTGTATCGTTGCTGCGCTGACCTGGGACATCAAAGAACGAGTGCGGGAAGCCCTCCGTGACCAACCCAGCCCCAGTGCATGCCCCGCAAGTCGCCTCTTCATTCCTGCAGACCTGCGATCCCAGGTTATACAATGGGGACATGACTCCCGTCTAACCTGCCACCCTAGTTCCACTCGCACCTACCACCTGCTCACCCAATGGTTCTGGTGGCCTACTATGGGCAGGGATGTGCGAGACTTCATCCAAGCCTGCCCTACCTGTAACCAAAATAAGTCCTCCAGCCGGCCTCCTGCCGGTTTGCTCCAGCCTCTGCCCGTGCCTATGCGACCCTGGTCCCACATCTCCCTGGATTTTGTTACGGGTCTACCCCCTTCTAACGGGATGACAGTCATACTCACCATCGTGGACCGCTTTAGCAAAATGGCTCACTTTGTTCCCCTCCCTAAACTACCGTCAGCCAAGAAGACTGCCCAGATCATCTTGCAACATGTCTTTCGCATCCATGGGCTGCCCAAGGACATCGTTTTGGACTGGAGGCCACAATTCGCCTCCTCTTTTTGGAAGGAGTTCTGTCACCTACTCGGGGCCACCGCCAGCCTCACCTCTGGATTCCGACCCCAGTCCAACAGCTAGTCAGACCGGACAAACCAGGAGTTGGAGAAGGCACTTTGGTGCATGGCGTCAAGCAACCCTAGGGCCTGGTGCGAGCACCTGCTGTGGGTGGAATACTCCCACAACTCCCTCACCAGCTCAGCCACCGGGCTGTCCCCATTCCACTGGGTGTATGGCTACCAACCACCCCTATTCCCCAGCCAGGAGGGAGAGGTCACCTGCCTGGCTGCCCTCACCTATGCACGCCGATGCCGCCGCACCTGGTCTCAAGCCCGCGCTGCACTCCTCAAGTCAGTCACCAGCTACTCTACTGGCGCCAACCGGCGGAGGACGCCTGCGCCCACCTACCAGGTGGGCCAGAAGGTGTGGCTATCTGCCAAGGACCTGCCCCTCCAGGTGGAGTCTCGTAAGCTAGCACCTCGGTTCGTCGGACCATTCCCTATCCAGAGGATAATCAGCCAGTCTGCTGTCCGGCTTCGACTGCCCAAGTCCATGAGAGTGCACCCCACCTTCCACGTCTCTAAGATCAAGCCAGTGCATGAGAGCCCGCTGGTCCCAGCTGCTCCTCCTCCTCCTCGTCTCATCAACGGTGGCCCGGTCTACTCCGTCCGGCGACTGCTGAAGTCACGACGCAGGGGCAGAGGCCTCCAATACCTGGTGGATTGGGAGGGCTATGGCCCTGAGGAGAGGATGTGGGTTCCCGCTGGAAGGATTCTGGATCCGGCCCTCATCGCCGACTTCCATCGGCTACACCCCGACCAGCCCTCCATCCGACGGGGCCGATGTAGGGGTTCTCACCGTGCGGATCCACTTCCGGACCCTGCCCCTGCTCTGGCGCCTGAGCCTGACACCGAACTGAATCCTGGGCGGGGGTCCTTGGATGACGATTCTTCTGACGGTGAACAGGGTGCGGAGGCTATGGACACTGACAGGTCTGAGGAGTTCTAACCCTCCACCGGTATTCCCCCTCCTCCCGCCCATCTTTGGTGATCTGTGGCTAGGGACTTCTGGAGCCGTCCCTTGAGGGGGGGGGGGTTCTGTCATGGTCCTACCTGTGGGCTTCTCTCTTCAGGTTACATCTCCACTCAGCATTACCGGCCACGCCCGCACTCACTTCCTCTTATTATCTTTCAGTGACTGTCATTGGCTATTGCCGATCACCTGCTCTCCCCTTGTGTGTATTTAAGCTGCAGTTCTCCCTAGCTCCTGTGTCAGATCGTCTGCAACTCTCAGCCTGATAACCTGCTCTGTGTTCCTACTACTCTGACTCCTGAAGATTTCCTGTTCTGTCTGACTCTGTCTGCTCCCCAGCCCCGGTAACCTGATCTGCCTTCTCTTCTGTCGACTCTGCCTCTTGCCTGCCCCTTCTGTACCTTCGCCTGATCTCCAGCTCGCCCAGCCCTGCTGCTCGCCTGCCTCTCCATCTGCCTGGTGTGAGCTACCCTGCCTGGAGCCCTTCTCTTCTGCCCTGGTACCTGACCCTGCATTTCTGCCTCCTATCTTGCTACCTGATTTGTGACTCTGTGTTCCAGCCTGCTCTCTATCTCCTGCCTGCTGAGGAACTGTTTGCTGGGAGACTGCCTGTAACCCTAGCGCTATCAGCCCTACAGCCACACCTCTCTGACTATGCCTGGTCCCGTCTCATCTCTGAAGCTAAGCAGGGTCGGGCCTGGTCAGTACTTGGATGGGATACCTCAGATGTCACCACCAGCAATCCCTGCCTCTCAGTTCTCCTGCCACTGGACTTCACCCACACACATTCTTCCAACTCCCCTTTCCCCTATTATTAATAAACTGTGGTTTGAGCGCATTTGATCTCCTCTCCTGTCTGTTCCGTGATGCCAATTGACCTAATGAGTTACAATTTGGTCCTCCAGCTGTTCCTTTTTTGTACCTTTAACTTTTCCAGCCTCTTATTGCCCCTGTCCCAACTTTTTTGAGATGTGTTGCTGTCATGAAATTTCAAATGAGCCAATATTTGTCATGAAATTTCAAAATGTCTCACTTTCGACATTTGATATGTTGTCTATGTTCTATTGTGAATACAATATCAGTTTTTGAGATTTGTAAATTATTGCATTCCATTTTTATTTACAATTTGTACTTTGTCCCAACTTTTTTGAAATCGGGGTTGTAGTCTCAGGTACAATGAGTGCAGTTTTATAAGGAAATGAGCTGTAGGTTTTACTGAGCATCTTGCAGAACCAGCCACAGTTCTTCTGGACACTTTGACTGTCACACTCGCTTCTTCATTTTGCACCAAAACCCAGAAGCCTTAATTTTTTTCTTTTTTAATCTGAAAAATGGTCTCTTATGTAATATGCTGCTCAGATAAATTTTTTTTTTGGCCTGTAATGTTTAATTTTGTGCTGGAAAATTAACGTTTGGAATTCTAGAATGTTTTTGTACTGACTTGATAATGTAGAAGTGCTAAAATAAAAATCTATAACAATATAAAAAAAATAAGGTGCCTAAGAGTTTTGCACAGTACTGTAAGTCAACCACAAGTTACTATATACTGTTCCTTCACATACAATTATACATCACAACGAAACTATTTTTACACAGTTCTGAACCACTTCTGTGATTGAGAATCTTTCAACAACAACATCTCATGATAAGACTATGGATGACTGGATAGTCGAGATGGCCCACTGCATCTAAAGAGTATATAATAACTCATTTATTCATTTTCAGGACTAACACAGAACAGGTGAATACCACTGGATAACAAACAGAATGACAGGGCATGGATGGAGACAGGACTAGAACAGAAACAAAGGTATATGGCATAATAAATAAAAGAACACAGGGAATAACAATAGCAATACACTAGACATGACAGGGCAGCATGGTGGTGTAGCGATTAGCACTGTCACCTCACAGCAAGAAGGTTCTGGGTCTGAGCCCAGTGGCTAACAGGGGCCTTTCTGTGTGGAGTTTGCGTGTTCTCCCTGTGTCTGCATGGGGTTCCTCCGGGTGCTCCAGTTTCCCTCATAGTCCAAAGACATGCAGGTTAGGCTATTGCTGGCTCTAAATTGACTGTAGGTGTGAATGTGAGTGTGAATTGTTGTTTGTCTCTAAGTGTCAGCCCTGCGATGACCTGGTGACTTGTCCATGGTGTACCCTGCCTCTTGCCCATAGTCAGCTGGGATAGGCTCCAGCTTGCCCGCGACCCTGCACAGGATAAGCGGTTATGGATAATGGATGGATGGATAGTACATTCCTAATACAATATACAGTATATCCTGCAAAAGTAACCCTAATAATAAAAGTAATACATAAACTAAAATCATATTATAAGTCAGGAGCTATGAGATTCTGTCCTTCTCAAACTTTAAATTACACTTACGTCACTCTGACCAGTCCGTCTCATCTCTGTGCTATGACATAAACAAGCTCTTTTGGGACAATGAGCAGCTCATGTGCCAAGAATCCCAATTAAACAAAGAAATAATTGCACTGTAGCTGTTGCGGTTGTTCAGAGAGAAAGGATTCTGGACGTTTTTACAGGGCAGGATGACATTCACTTTCTAGCCTTTTAAAGTTCTTGAAAGCTGAAAGAGTGCAAATGTAATTAGCAGTAAAACATGTCAAGCACTTGGTTTTCAGTTGGTTTTTAAAAGGTCTAATAGGTTTAACAGAAGGAATCAATTGAAATACAAATGAAAGTTGCGGTTGATGTTTAAAATAATTTAGCGTACTCATATTGTTGTGGTCAGTGTTTGCGAGTGAACATTTCTCTGACCAAGTCGTGACCTTGGGATTATACATAAGATTGCATCTGCCATTTCAGCCAGCGAAACCTTAAAGTTCTGTCATCTGCATTTATGGTTCGACAACAGCTACACTTTTAGCTGACTTCAAATTTATCAAAATTTTGAGACAAATAGTGTCTATTAATCAATCTATTAAGAAGAAGAAGAAGAAGAAGAAGCCTTTATTTGGTCACATGTACACTCAAGCACAGTGAAATTCCTCCTCTGCATTTAACCTATCTGAAGCAGTGAACACACATATGCACACACACAAGTGAGCAATGAGCACACACACATACCTGGAGCAGTAGGCAGCTATGCTACAGCACTCAGGGAGCACTTGGAGGTTAGGTGCCTTATTCAAGCGCATTTCAGCCGTGATACAGAGGGAGGGGTAAGTGCTGTTCATTCACTCAACTCCCCTCCCATTTTTCCTGCTGGTCCCGGGAATCAAACCGGCAACCCTTTTGGCCCAAGGCTGTCCCCATCCATGGCTGCCCCAATTAATCCCATTAAATAATAAATACAGTGGCGCTTGAAAGTTTGTCAACCCTTTAGAATTTTCCATATTTCTGCATAAATATGACCTAAAACGTCATCAGATTTTAACACAAGTCCTAAAAGTAGATACAGAGAACCCAGTTAAACAAATGAGACAAAAATATTATCCCTGGTCATTTATTTATTGAGGAAAATGATCCAATATTACATATCCTTGAGTGGCAGAAGTATGTGAACCTCTAGGATTAGCAGTTAATTTGAAGGTGAAATTAGAGTCAGGTGTTTTCAATCAATGTGATGACAATCAGGTGTGAGTGGGCACCCTGTTTTATTTAAAGAACAAGGATCTATCAAAGTCTGATCTTCACAACACATGTTTGTGGAAGTGTATCATGGCATGAACAAAGGAGATTTCTGAGGACCTCCTAAAAACCGTTGTTGGTGCTCATCAGGCTGGAAAAGGTTACAAAACCATCTCTATAAAGTTTGGACTCCACAGTCAGACAGATTGTGTACAAATGGAGGAAATTCAAGACCATTGTTACCCTCCCCAGGAGTGGTCGATCAACAAAGATCACTCCAAGAGCAAGGCATGTAATATTTGGCGAGGTCACAAAGGACCCCAGGGTAACTTCGAAGCAACTGAAGACCTCTCTCACATTGGTTAATGTTAATGTTCATGAGTCCACCATCAGGAGAACACTGAACAACAATGGTGTGCATAGCAGAGTTGCAAGGAGAAAGCCACTGCTCTCCAAAAACAACATTGCTGCATGTCTGCAGTTTGCTAAAGATCATGTGGACAAGCCAGAAGGCTATTGGAAAAATGTTTTGCGGATGGATGAGACCAAAATAGAACTTTTTGGTTTAAATGAGAGGCGTTGTTTGGAGAAAGGAAAACACTGCATTCCAGAATAAGAACCTTATCCCATCTGTGAAACATGGTGGTGGTAGTATCATGGTTTGGGCCTGTTTTGCTGCATCTGGGCCAGGATGGCTTGCCATCATTGATGGAACAATGAATTCTGAATTATACCAGCAAATTCTAAAGGAAAATGTCAGGACATCTGTCCATGAACTGAATCTCAAGAGAAGGTGGGTCATGCAGCAAGACAACGACCCTAAGCACACAAACTACTCTACCAAAGAATGGTTAAAGAAGAATAAAGTTAATAATTTGGAATGACCAATTCAAAATCCTCACCTTAATCCAATCGAAATGTTGTGGAAGGACCTGAAGCGAGCAGTTCATGTGAGGAAACCCACCAACATCCCAGAGTTGAAGCTGTTTTGTACAGAGGAATGGGCTAAAATTCTTCCAAGCTGGTGTGCAAGACTGATCAACAGTTACCAGAAACGTTTAGTTGCAGTTATTGCTGCACAAGGGGGTCACACCAGATACTGAAAGCAAAGGCTCACATACTTTTGCCACTCACAGATATGTAATATTGGATCATTTGCCTCAATAAATAAATGACAGAGTATAATATTTTTGTCTCATTTGTTTAACTGGGTTCTCTTCATCTACTTTTAGGACTTGTATGAAAATCTGATGATGTTTTAGGTCATATTTATGCAGAAATATAGAAAATTCTAAAGGGTTCACAAACTTTCAAGCACCATTGTAAATTGAAAAATTCAGCCAATTAAGACTACATTGTAATTCTATCTATTTTTCAATAATTTTTGTTTTGGCATGTTCAAAAGTTTGGACAACCTACTAAGTCACTTCTTAATAACATCCCTATAGTAGATTACATAGATTACAAGTGCCTTTTGCAATTTTCAAACAATTGATTAGAAACAGATTTATTTCAGTTTTATTTCAGTATACAAGAATTCCAGTGGGTCAAACATTTACACCAAGTTGACTGCCTTTAAATAGTCTAGATTACAGAATTTGATGTAATAACTTTTAGAAGCTTCTGACTGGACAATGGTCATAATTAGGAGTAAACTGGGAGTACACCTATGACTGTAAAAGGGCCTACCTCATTCATCAATCTAACATAGAAACCCCTAAGTATTCTCAGTTTAGAGGCTGTGTCCCTAGACTTTACAACGTGGAGCATTACATGAGCAATATGGCCAAGAAAAGAAACTTCCCCACCTCTGAAATTGAAACTCATGCCACAAGCCTCATCTCATCATCTCTAGCTGCTTTATCCTTCCACAGGGTCGCAGGCAAGCTGGAGCCTATCCCAGCTGACTACGGGTGAAAGGTGGGGTACACCCTGGACAAGTCGCCAGGTCATCACAGGGCTGACACATAGACACAGACAATCATTCACACCTATGGTCAATTTAGTCTCACCAGTTAACCTAACCTGCATGTCTTTGGACTGTGGGGGAAACCGGAGCACCCGGAGGAAACCCATGCGGACACGGGGAGAACATGCAAACTCCGCACAGAAAGGCCATCGCCGGCCACGGGGCTCGAATCCGGACCTTCTTGCTGTGAGGCGACAGCGTTAACCACTACACCACCGTGCTGCCATGCCACAAGTCCAACTGAACAAATTATTTCGAATTGGCAGCCTGAAAATTAGCAGCATAAGAAGTCAGAAAAATGTAGTATGGAAAGAAATCACTGCTACAGTCAAAGGTGTTGCCATCGAAAATCAAACTCCAGCTGATTTTTGAATATTTAATTTATATATCCATGATATTTATAGCCTATATACCTTTCGTATATAATAGCAATAGCTTATATTAGTTATAAATGCAAACCTTTATATGTAGATGAAGAAGAAATGGTCAGACCTCCAACTTGCTACAAGAAATGACATAGTCGAGGGGTTTCTTTATTTCCTCATTTCATTGATGTTTCAGAACAATCAGAACCAGGCACCAGTGGTATTCAGCCTTCGGCTAGACAAACTGGCCAGGAGCCGGCCCACAGATCCAAGCACCCATGAACTGTGAGAGAGACAGAGCGTGTGTCCTCCACCCTCTGTGCTGCCACACCACCACCCTGGATGACAGACAAAAGCAACTTAATAGCCACTCGTCACTTACTCACCATAAAAAAATCGCTGCACTCCCGGAAAAACCCTCTCGCATCTTATGGATGTGTAGAGGTCTTCTAAAAGATCCAGATCTGCCATTGCTGAGATTTGATAACTAGCAAAGCTCTTATTTAAATAGGTGAATGAAGAAACATCTATCACATTGCAAATCAGTTAGCCTACTCATTGCATTTAATTGCTTAATTTTAATTGATTGTAATTATGTCACCAGTAGCCTAGCCTAACAAGTAGGGCATCTCCAAATGAAAGAGAAATTAATCTTATGCCAAAAAAACCTGTTAACCAGTTAATTGCAAACAATTAAAAAAATACCTATTTAGCCTATGCCTATAGGATACATAGTCATTGCCATCATACATTTACAAAATATAATATTTTATATATAATATAATATTTTTGACATTTCCTATCTGGTGATCCAGTGACTATTAGGAAAGATTAGTTGGCAACCATGAAAGGGTGGTGACGGCATGGAAAGACTGCTCGCATCTGGGAAAGACCAGAGACGGGGTGTTGAAGCTTGGCAGGCCAAAGCACATTCTCTGTGAGGAGAAACCCAACCAAGATGCAATGGAAAGATTCATTGTAAGATACCCCCAAGGTCGGGCGAGAGTGGGGGAGGATGACCGACCTACAGGACAGAACACTGTTATGACCATGGAAGACAATCATATGACAATGGTACAGAACACCACTTCAACTAGAGTCTGCAGGTGTGGGAAGGTCTGTAAGAACTATAGGGGCCTCAAGATACATCAGAGCAGGATGGGCTGTTTACACCAAAGTGGTGAGCTATGGAACAGCCTTCCAAGTAATGTTCGGGAATCAGACACAGTCTCAGCATTTAAGTCTAGGCTGAAAACATATCTGTTTAGTCAAGCCTTTTGTTAATGGTGTTTATGAGGTAAAGGTGTAGATCTAGATGGTTCTCAGACATAGAGTGTTTTGGTAAACTGGGATGTATGGATGCTGTCAGTCCCCACTCGCTTGCTCAATCGAGTTTGTTGACGGTGTAGTGGCTGGCTGCTTTATGTCCTGGGGCTCCCTCATGCCTGTGTTACCTTCTGGCTCTCTCCTTTTAGTTATGCTGTCATAGTTAGTTGCCGGAGTCCCTGCTTGTACTCAGTGCAATATGTATACTGTTCTTACTTATTCAGGTGACATTGGGCATACCTAACAACCCGTGTTTTCTTTCCCTCTCTCCCCCCCAAATCTGTCCCTCTGAGTTACATGGAGTCAACAGGAAATCTTTTGGTGGAGAGGGTGGAGACCTCGACTGGCTATCGTAGCCTGCAGGGAATCGGCCGTCAGACATTCTGTCGCATGTCCCAGACCCGGTGAAATGTAACTGAATTGTCTTGGCCAGCCCTAAGGGCCCCATCTGCATCCCATCATTGCTGAGGAGTGTGCTCCCATCACCCAATCAAGCATCCAGCCAGAGCAGGTCATGATATTTTTTAACCATATTAACATGCCATTGTTGTGTATTATGCCTGATGTCAAGACTCTCGTCTCTGCGAGCCTACCACACAGATTTAATACTTGTGTCATTTTTAGGGCCTACCTAACAACCTGTGTTTTCTCCCCCCCCAGTCTGTCCCTCTGAGTTACATGTTGGTCCTGGGATTGAGATGCTGGCCTCTTCTGCCCCTCGGACCTGCTTGATCCATCCTGGTGCCCTGTGTCTGGTTGGAGTTTCATCGCATCGCTCCTGTGGAGGATGGCCCCATGAGGACAGTTGAGGGTTACACCTGGAGGATGCTCTGCACTCTTACAGTAATGCTTTTATGGCTGAGGACTACAGTTAACTTGCTAACTTTAGGACTGCAGTTGTCATGAACAGTTTTGCACTCAAGTTTCCATCAATGAAGAGTTACAACATCAACGAAACTGTCTTCATGTTAAAACTGTTAATGTTATAGTCATGCTGTCTGTTGTTGCCCAAATGAGGATGGGTTCCCTTTTGAGTCTGGTTCCTCTCGAGGTTTCTTCCTCATGTCGTCTGAGGGAGTTTTTCCTTGCCACCATCGCCACAGGCTTGCTCATTGGGGATAGATTAGGGACAAAATTAGCTCATGTTTTAAGTCGTTCAAATTCTGTAAAGCTGCTTTGCGACAATGTTTATTGTTAAAAGCACTATACAAATAAACTTGACTTGATGTGAGCAATGCACAGGGCAACCTGATGAGATGGAGGAGAGGCAGGGCTGGGTGTCCAACCACAATACCCAGACTCTCCAGGCACATGATACAGGCAAAAGTAATCCTGCTAAGGAAAACAATGAGGTATTTGGTGACCTACAAGATCAGGTGAGAGATGCCAGTCAGGGAATGAGCCAGCAGATGCAGAATTGCAAATGACAATCAATGAAGGAGCCAGTCATGTGGCCAAAGGCAGCGGCTAGGAAGGAGTGGGAGCTGTTTGACAGAGATGTAGAACTTGTGCTTGAGTCGGTGCTTGCTGGTGACATAGGCTGGAAGTTGGGAGCAATGTCCATGATCATATGGAACATGGGAGCTGACCCATGTGTCCCCGGGTGCATTGAACACAACAGCATCATCTCCAAAATCATTGAGGATGCAAAGAGGAACCGAGGAGACCTGGCAGTCCTCTCGCTCAACATAACAAACACCTATGAGACAGTACCACACAAGCTGATTGAAGCCATGCTGAAGGCCTACCACATCCCTGGAAAATTTCAACAGCATTTCCATGACTACTTTAGCCGCTTTAAGATGTGCTTCTCTTCTGGAAGTTTTACTACTAACTGGCAGCGGCTGGAGGTCGGCATTCTTACAGGGTGTGCCATCTCCATGATTCTGTTTGCTGCAACAATGAACCTCCTTGTCAAGTCAGTAGAAAAACCAAGACAGGAAGCCATACTGGCAAGCGCCATTCAACAGGTTCCAATTTGGGCCTTCATGGATGACCTAATAATCACAGCAAGATCAGTCCCAGAAGGCAGATAGATTCTGGAATGCCTGGTAGAACTTATCAAAGCAGCAAGAATGAAGTTTAAGCCATCAAAGTCCAGAAGCTTAGTCCTGAAGTGGGGGTGGGTTCAGGACTGCTTCTGGTTTAAGATAGGTGAAGATGTCATTCCAACTATCACCAAGAAGCCTGTAAAAAGCGTGGGGAGGTGGTACAGAGCTGAGCTGAATGACAAGGCAAGTGTGAATGATATACTTAAACAAGCAGAGGTGTGGCTGAGAGCCCTGGAGAAGAGTGGCCTTCCAGGGAAGTACAAGGCTTGGGGCTACCAATACGGAGTCTTTCCAAGACTCCTGTGGCCACTACTCGTGTATGAGGTGCCCTTGTCAACAGTTGAGGCCCTGGAAAGAAAGATCAACAGCTTCTTGAGGAGATGGCTGTCTGTCCCCAGGAGCTTCTGTTCCATTGGCTTGTACAGTTCAGGGAGCAAGCTGCAGCTGCTGATGACATTAGTTGTGGAGGGGTATAAGACAATAAAAGTGCAGTTGGCCATGATGCTGAGGGACAGTGAGGATGAGGCCATTCAGCAGGCTGACATCAACATCCGAACAGGGTGTAAGTGGAGAGCTGGCAGTGCACTGAGAGAGGCAGAAGAGTGACTTCAGCATGCTGACATTGTGGGGACAGTGAACCAGGGGAGGCTGGGCCTAGGCTGCATCACCAGAACAAGCTGGAGGCAAGCAAAGCCAAAAGAGTGGTGAAGAATGGTGCAGGAGGAGATCTGGGTGGCTGAGGGAGAGGTCAGGCAAGCCAAAGCTGTGGTATTGAGGCAACAGGGCAGCTGGACCCAGTGGGATGGCATGCGGGGCAGATAACTGGGCTGGAAAGATATCTGGAACATGGAGAGGCATCAGATTAAATTTCTCCTCTGCTCTGTCTATGATGTCTGACCAACACCCACAAATTTGCAAAGGTGGAGGTTGGTGGAGAATCCCTGCTGCATGCTCTACAGGAGGCCGTCCAACTTGGAGCACATCCTGTCAGCATGCCAAGCAATCCTGATGGATGGAAGGTTCAGGTGGCGCCATAATCAGGTGCTGGCCCAGCTGGCTGAAGGGTTGAAGAGGGAGAGGAAGCAGAAGACCATCAATCCACAAGCCAAAGGACCCCTCTTCATTAACTTCCTCAAGCCAGGTGTCAAGGCAGGCAAGGTGGCAGGGGGTACAGGGATCCTCACTACAGCAGGTGACTGGGAGATGAGAGTTGACCTTGGAAGGCAGCTTAAATTCCCAGAAGAGATAGCTAACACCATCCTCCATCCTGACATCATTCTGTGGTCAAGGGCCACAAGGCAGGTGGCTCTCCTGGAGCTTACAGTACCCTGGGAGGAAAGGATTGAGGAGGCACATGAGCACAAGTGTGGAAGATATCAAACCCTCATCATTGAGTGCCAGCAGAAGGGATGGAGAGCCTGGAATTTCCTGGTGAAAGTAGGTTGCAGGGGTTTCCCAGGGCAATCACTCTGGAGGGCATTAGGAGTTCTTGGGGTGAGAGGCCCCACTCACAAGAAACTGGTTGAAGACATCTCCAGGTAGGCTGAGGCAGCGTCTAGATGGCTTTGGCTGAGGAGGAACAACCAATGCCACAACCAGGCTGGCAGAAGGGACAGAGGACAGAGCTAAGTGATGAGTAGACTTTGAGTAGGCTTAAGAGTCGGAAGGGGTGGTTCCAGGACACTGGTTCTGCTGCTGAGCCCCTCTGAGGTGTTGTGGGCCACTCAATGAAACACCAGTGAGGGGGGTGCCCACTTGAAAACCCTGTGATGGCTCAAAGGTCTGAGCCACAATGTGCTGTCCTTCATGGAGGGAAGAGCAAGCAGAGGGAGCGTTTTAAGCTAGCCACCTCAAATGAGGTGCAGGAGGAAACCCCCTACCAGGAGAGGCAGCAGCGAGGAAACCTTGTACAAAGACATTGCCATACACTACATATTTTTAAGTGATGAATATATGAATATATGTGTAGATGCCGGGGCGGCACGGTGGTGTAGTGGTTAGCGCTGTCGCCTCACAGCAAGAAGGTCCTGGGTTCGAGCCCCGGGGCCGGCGAGGGCCTTTCTGTGCGGAGTTTGCATGTTCTCCCCGTGTCCGCGTGGGTTTCCTCCGGGTGCTCCGGTTTCCCCCACAGTCCAAAGACATGCAGGTTAGGTTAACTGGTGACTCTAAATTGACCGTAGGTGTGAATGTGAGTGTGAATGGTTGTCTGTGTCTATGTGTCAGCCCTGTGATGACCTGGCGACTTGTCCAGGGTGTACCCCGCCTTTCGCCCGTAGTCAGCTGGGATAGGCTCCAGCTTGCCTGCGACCCTGTAGAAGGATAAAGCGGCTAGAGATAATGAATGAATGAATGAATGTGTAGATGCCAGTTAGAATAGGCTATATGGTCAAATACTTCTCCACTCATCCAGATTTAGGCTAGATGCTGCACTGTGCATCTGCAGTGACCAAAAACAAGGTGACACTTGACATGAGATTTGATCTTAGCCTCCGCTCATGTCCAGCTTTGTGTGAAAATTACTGTACACCACTTTCAGTCATACATTAATTTTGTAAATGAGGACCAGTGCCTTTTTTTCCTTGATACCAGAGGGAAAATCTGAGCAACTCAGCCAAGACCTTAGAAAAAAACAACAACAAAAAAAACAACCCAAAACTGTGGACCTCTACAAGTCCAGTTTCTCTATAGAAACAATTTACAAACAACTCAAGCTACCATAAGCATCTGTACAAACAACTGAGACAGTGACAGTCTCTGCATCATTCAGGAATCAGGCACAAATTAACTTCCAGGGATGGATAAACTTTGGTCTGAAAGGTTCAACTGAACCCAGAGGAACTGGTGAAGGAGTTGAAGGCATCAGGTACCAGTGTACATCTACCATTAAGAGAGTCCTACATTGCCATGGCATGAAAGGCTATCATGCATGGAAGAAGCCTCTATTCTCAAACCAACATTAAAAAAAAAAAGCTAGACTGAAATTTGCAAGTGATCACCAGTCATTTGGAAAAATGTTTAATAGGCAGATGAAACAAAAAAAAAATTGAACAGTTTCGCAATAATGATAAAAAATGGAGGACAAAAGGATGAGGATTTTAATCCAAAGAACACCATATGAACTGTGAAGCATGGGGGTAGCAGCATCATGTTGTAGAGGTGTTGTGCTTTTCTTTCTGTGATGAAAATAAATTACTGAAAAGGATTTATGTGTATGTGAAAAATCCATCCATCCATTATCTGTAGCCACTTATCCTGTACAGGATCGCAGGCAAGCTGAAGCCTATCCCAGCTGACTATGGGTGAGAGGACACCCTGGACAAGTCGCCAGGTCATCGCAGGGCTGACATATGTGAAAAATCCAGTTTGCTAATCCTATCTTATGCTTCACAGAAGAAAGGGTTCTGTAAAATACCAAAAGTTTTTGACCAGCCTGGTGACTTATGTCATGTAAGACTTTGTCATGAGGTAATTGTTTATATCTCAGCGATGTTTAGTACTTTTATTAGAATTGGCTTGGATGGAACACAAATGAAATGCAGAGACGATTGTAAAGACTTGTATAAAGATTTAACAGAACAGATGAATCAGGGTGACAGTGGTGTTTGTGTGTCTGTATGAAGAGAGAGTGTGTCACTCATTATTCACTCAATAACTACAAGTCAGGCAACATAAAAATGATAGCACAACAGACAAAATGACTTCAAAAGCAAGTTCAGATTGTCACTACAAACAGCAACCCGTGTTAATTGCACAAGCTGACACGCAGTACAAAACCACATCATGAGTCTGAGGGTGTGAGCACAACATGGGCCTTGAGCAAAATCCTGCGTGCGTGCATGTGTGAGTGTGTGTAAACAGTCACACACTCTGTATTAAACTCAACTGTTGAGTGAAGCGCACTTGGGAAAACAGGGAACATGGCTGCTTTATCTGCCCAGTGGGACTGCTATATTAGGGCTATGAAAGATTTATGTGACAGTTAACCATAGTGTCACTTCGTGTTGTCATTAGTGGCCTGGTAAAACAGGTGCAGCTGCTGGGAAGTCTTTTGCTTCTCCTTACTCCTTGCCTCCCTTTGTTTCTCTTCGCTGCTTTGCCTTGATGAAAAGTTTTATTTACCACATCAAAGACATGCTAACACGCTAGCTTGTGCCAAGCCAACACGTGCCACATTTTGTAGTCAGAAAGTGGTGCTGGCTAACACTCGCACTTTAAATGATGGAGTGTTGAATTACACTGTCTGCAGTTTCCTGTGTCCTTGCCGTGTGAGGAGCTATCAAGGCTAAAATGTTCCAGAAGTCTCTGTGGGGTCTGGACAACGTAAATGTTCAATCTTTGTACTTTGTGGTGTATTTACAGCATGTGTGAAGGCTCAGGCGTGTTTGTATATGTGAGCTCAAGAAGCATAGGACTTATGAGCGGGTCTGGACCTGTTTCTGTTCATGCGGTAGTGGAAAGACACCAATTCCCCCTAACTCCCCTCAACACTCCCAACACCAACACCAACCCCACCCCCCTGCCTGAGAGAGAGAGAGAGAGAGAGAGAGAGAATGAGCAGGTAGAGCCGAACCACTGAGTTACTAATAGTTACACCAAAATACTTATGTCTTAAGTAAGACCCTGATATACTAAAGCTTAGCATTTGGGGAAAAAAAACCTTCAAGCTCCTTTCCCATAAAAATACAGTATTACAAAATAGCACGTCTTGTCATTAATACAACTGAAGGGCGCGCATTAAATTTGCAGAAGTATTATTACAGCAATAAAATGGGTTTCATATTCACTATTCATTATTCACCACACGTTCGCAGCTCTCAGCCCGTATTTCTTCATGTCTACTCATGTCTACTTCTTTCATTTTATGTTCATATTTTATTTTTGAAAAGTTGTTTGATTTGTTTCACCAACTCATCTTTTTCTCAGATCCATCTTTACTCTTCTGGCAAAAAAAAATATAGATACAGTAAGCTCATTCGAGTATTCTTTCCTTCGACAAAATCTGCTTTTACACAGGTACTTGCTTAAGTTAACAACTTGCCCTGGCTCAACTGCCTGTCTAAACACGATTTGTTCTGGAACAGTTTGACACCGGTGGGTGCAACACGCTCCCCTTTATGAGGTGGTGCAGCTTGTTCCGAAACATCTTGTTCCAGGCGCAATTTGTTCCTGCTTACTGTCTAAACACAATCAGTGGCAAGAAGGAGGGCTTCCGTGTGTGCGGTAGCATTCATCCGGGTCATTCATCATCTGGACAATACCTCTTCGTGGCAAATTCAGTGGTTAGTTCTTCTCGAGTGCTTTTCCTTTTCAAACTTCTCTGGCTTTAATTGATGGACTCAATCGATTCCCAAGCCAATTGCAATGATACATGGACTAAAGAATTAATTCTTCCCTTCATCCAGTTGTGGGGAGATGCAGACCATTGTTTGCTTTTTCAATTTAGTTGTAAAATTCATCTAAAAGAGTTGACTCAAAGAGTCTATTCATTCCCTGAACGGCACATCACATGGAGTGAATCAGTTTTCTGGAAGTGAAAGTTGAATTTGCTGCAGAATCACTGAACGTTTAAACAGAAACGAGCAATGAGAGGACAATAAAGCTTGCTTATAAACAAGCTTACGATCACTGATTTGCACCTGTGCACTTTTGTGTTTACCTGTCTCACCTCCAGTTTGCCACCGATAGAGAGTGAGCATGTAAACATGAAGGAAAGTGGGCACAACTTGTTCCTGCCGCCTGTGTAAAACCAGCATATTTGTGACTTAATTTGCACAAAGTTTCTTTGCATATACACTTTAGAAATGTGGACCTATAAAGTTAAAGTTAGCTTTTAGTTGATTATTTGAGTAAATCAGGACTCTTGCTAATACCACAGCTGGGGTGCCATTAAGACATTGTAACTCTTATAGTATTTTAAAATTCATTTTTCAACACTGAATAAAAAAAATGCATTTAAACATCAAATATGTTAACTTTTAAATTATTCATTTACTTTCAATATATTTGGAACTGGGGAAAAAATAAAGAAACTTTCTGTGATTTTCAAAAAATTCAGATGCAAGTTCCTGTTGACAAAGTGAATCTGTTCATATAACAGGGTTGAGTGGATTGTTATGGAACACTAAAATGTACATTTTTTATAACAGATAATGGATCACCGTCACTACTGAAACTGATCCGGGCTTGAGGCAAACCATGTTTGGTTGACTTGGCCAGAATTGCAGCAATAGGGTGGCCACACACACACACGGGCAATTTAGAGTAGCCAGTTAACCTAACGGTGTGTCTTTGGACTGTGGGGGAAACCAGAGAACCCATGCAGACACGGAGAGAACATGTAAACTCCACACAGAAATGTGCCTGTCGGCCACTGAGCTTGAACCCAGAACCTTCTTGCTATGAGGCAACAGTGCTAACCACTACACCACCATCAATAATGGATATGTGATTGAAAAGGATGTTTCAAGCATGAAGTGTTACATGGATCTACACATTAATGTAAAAACAGTACAATTTCTGAATCATTTTAATAATCATAGTTTAAGGTAATGTGTAATTATAGAAGGCAAAAAAAAATACAGTCAAAGTGCTGCAGAGATTTTTTTTTAAAGTTATTTATCTGAAATATTCTTGTTGATGAATATGTCAACCTGTCAGTTGAACACAATAGGTACTCCAAGAATATAATCACCCAACTAGCTGGATAACACGATTGCTGTTATTAGCCAATGTTAAGCACAGCATGTGAATAGAAAACGATAGTAATATTATTACAGTGAGCTATCATAAACTCAGTACCAAGTGAAAAAATATTATCTGCACTGACAAACAACATTACTTGCTAAAAGAGCATAGTGTTCACCAACACGTAGCAATAAAGAAGCTACATTACTCTCAGTGGTTAATCACTGGAGTTAAATGTTGATCAAACAGCTTAGTGTCACATCATCATCAGTGATATTCCATTTGAACATCAACCCTTTGTTGACTGGGTGTGGAGTCGTTTAACTAACTAACTAATTAACTAACTAGCTGGAGATGAACTCCAGCTAGAGTCAGATTAAGTCTAACTGCATACTTGAAACGTAGCTCTGCTAAATTTGCTATGTAATTGTATATTATTTGTAAGAAAATAGTATGATCAGCATCTCATCTCATCTCATTATCTCTAGCCGCTTTATCCTGTTCTACAGGGTCGCAGGCAAGCTGGAGCCTATCCCAGCTGACTATGGGCGAAAGGCGGGGTACACCCCGGACAAGTCGCCAGGTCATCACAGGGCTGACACATAGACACAGACAACCATTCACATTCACACCTATGGTCAATTTAGAGTCACCAGTTAACCTAACCTGCATGCCTTTGGACTGTGGGGGAAACCGGAGCACCTGGAGGAAACCCACGCGGACACGGGGAGAACATGCAAACTCCACACAGAAAGGCCCTCGCCGGCCACGGGGCTCGAACCCGGACCTTCTTGCTGTGAGGCGACAGCGCTAACCACTACACCACCGTGCTGCCCCATGGTCAGCATTATAACCTAAATTTTAATGGGAATGTGGGACTATATGTCTTAGGCACATATAATGAAATGCTGTAGACCAAAAATGGCTTAAAAATAATGAAATGAAACATTTCAACATTAAGAAATACAATCAACAGTCAGCAGTAAGCTATAATAAATGAGCCAAAGTCAATATTTGGTGTGAGATTACCCTTTGCTTGAAAAAAAAAAATAGTAGTCTCAGGTACAGTGAGTGCAGTGTGATAAGGAAATGAGCTGCAGGTTTTTCTGAGCATCTTGCAGAACCAGCCACAGTTCTTCTGGACACTTTGACTGTCACACTTGCTTCTTAATTTTGCACCAAAACCCAGTAGCCTTCTACTGGACCAACTACTGGACCAAACAGTGAACCAACAAATGCTTGTGGTTATGTTATTATTGTTTATTTTTTATGTATATAATTTTTGCTTGTGAAATGAAAGGATTCAGGAGTGAGGTGAGGGGAAAAAAAGACAATCGATAATAAATCCGAATTTCTAAGTCCAATTAATAAGCCTATTCTGTTACTAAGCATTCCTATTTCATCTACACTTGGCTCTTTTTCACTCACTGAAAGATGTGGCTCAAGTGTCAAGTGTGTCAAATTCATTTCAAAAGAGATTTGTATTTATTGTGCTATTAATTTTTTTCCCCTCAAGTCCCATTTAGCATTACTGTTAGTCATTCAGAGAGAATGAAGGAAAAAGTCTGAGGCTTAAGAAGCTCATGGAAGTCTGTAAATGAAATTATTACACAAGAACCTGTCAGTGTTTGATAGATGCATGATGATCATGTGACGAGGCAAAAGAGAAAGAGGAGGAGGATCTGTCTTTCGGGAACTCTGTGCTTTCCTCACTCACATGTGAAGCCCAACTGTGCCTGGCAGGGATGAGAGACTCCGGGACAAACAGGTGTGCACTGTTTACCAGTGAGTTTTACACACACACACAAGCATGTACACGCCCACTCTCACTTGCTACTGTGTTTTTCCATAGCTTTATCTTCTACATGAACAGCCTGTCACACACAACTGACCTTTTCATCTCATCTCATTATCTCTAGCCGCTTTATCCTGTTCTACAGGGTCGCAGGCAAGCTGGAGCCTATCCCAGCTGACTACGGGCAAAAGGCGGGGTACACCCTGGACAAGTCGCCAGGTCATCACAGGGCTGACACATAGACACAGACAACCATTCACATGGTCAATTTAGAGTCACCAGTTAACCTAACCTGCATGCCTTTAGACTGTGGGGGAAACCGGAGCACCTGGAGGAAACCCATGCGGACACGGGGAGAACATGCAAACTCCACATAGAAAGGCCCTCGCCGGCTACGGGGCTTGAACCCAGACCTTCTTGCTGTGAGGCGACAGTGCTAACCACTACACCACCGTGCCGCCCACAACTGACCTTTTTTTTTCACCTCATCTGATTATCTCTAGCCGCTTTATCCTGTTCTACAGGGTCGCAGGCAAGCTGGAGCCTATCCCAGCTGACTACGGGCGAAAGGCGGGGTACACCCTGGACAAGTCGTCAGGTCATCACAGGGCTGACACATAGACACAGACAACCATTCACACTCACACCTACGGTCAATTTAGAGTCACCAGTTAACCTAAGCTGCATGTCTTTGGACTGTGGGGGAAACCGGAGCACCCGGAGGAAACCCATGCGGACACAGGGAGAACATGCAAACTCCACATAGAAAGGCCCTCGCCGGCTAAGGGGCTTGAACCCGGACCTTCTTGCTGTGAGATGACAGCGCTAACCACTACACCACCGTGCTGCCCACAACTGACCTTTTTTTTTCAAAATAAAAAAGTCATGTTTCTTTTATATATATATATATATATGGGGAAACCATGACCAAATGGTTTGAGAACCAACTTTGGGACCAAAAGGTCACTGGTTCGATTCCTTGAACCAGCAGAACTGGCTCAAGTGCCCTTGAGCAAGGCGCCTAACCCCCAACTGCTCTGGCAAGAGTAGTGGTGTACCTTGTGTCTGATTAGCCAGAGGAAAAACTGATGATGTGATTATCAGCTTGGGGAAGAACCCAGCCATAACTAATATATATACAGGGTGCTTCAAAAAATTTGATATCATTTCACAATCTAGTAACTTGACCTCAAATTTTAACAGCATGTGTGGAAACAGGTCAAAATTTTATGTTTAATGTTTTTTGTTTCTATCTTTTTAGATATAGAAATGCCATTCACTGGAAAAGAAAAGGCGTGCTGTGTCTCGCACATATTGAAAATTTGTGAAATCGTTCATGGAATCCACATACCTTTTGAATTTCTCATTCATATTTTGAGGAATTAATCTTATATTGCCCAACATTAAGCCTGTTCAGTTTCATTTGCCTAGACCATGTAGTTTCTAGGATATTTACATCTCAAATAATATCACATTTTTTGAAACACCCTATATATATATATAAACCATGAACTTGAACTTTAATCTGTAGCATGTTCTGATTGCATCCCTGTGGTAAATCTTTGGTTTATTTCACCAGTGTGTGAAGATAATGGAATAAAGTTGGTGCAGATATGAACCAGTAGGTGATATATGATCACTGTGAGGAGTGCGTTATGACCACAAGCCTTTAAAAACAGTTTCATAGCTTTGAACTGATAGAATTATACAAAGAAAACACAATTTTTACACATTACAATACAATAATAGAAATAATAATAATAATAATAATAATAATAATAACAAACTCTACAACAACAAAAACAACAACAACAACAACAAAAACTACAAAGTTTTAAAACATCCAACAAAAAATATTATATTTCACCTCTACACGAGGTTAGAAAATCTTTCTACCCCAAAATATTGGTCTTTGTAGGAAGTATGTGTAGTATGTATTATGCATAAGACTGCGCTCCGAGAGCAACGTCACAACCGGTCCTTTTCATTTGAGAGCGAGAAAGAAAGCAGGCTGTCACTATAAATACTCTCGCTATGTTTGCTATACACGTCAATGCATCAAGGCCAAACTCAGAGAAATGAGACACACTCAATACTCACTCTCTCCATTGGACAAAGAACAGAGACGTGCACATTAAACACAGGTGAAGGGCCATGCATGGGCCCTGCTCTGCTTGTACTGAAAAAAAAAATTGGATGGATGGTTTTTGGAAAATAATAGAGGGCCCTCCATTAGGGGTTGCATAAACTAGTCTACTCGTGGCTGCTGTGTAGGATCCAAAAAACAGACGCAATATATTTTGTATTTAGTGTGAAAACATTTCTGAAGCCAAACCTACAGTTTTCACAAGACTTATTAAGGCTTTTTATTTCTTTCTCGTTAACACTTTGCATGAAGTGGAGATGTTTGCCTGATACGTTTGAGACCTGTTTTTATTTTTAAATTGCATTGTATCATTGTGAATACCATTCTGACCAGTGCATGCTGTCTAAAAGAGACAGAGTCACACAGTCTGTGTGTTATCTTTTCCAGAATTCAGCTCAGCCACTATATCATCCGCATAAGTGCGTTTTGAGAACTAGGACTTCCTTAGTAAGTGCGATATGACACACAGATTTATTACTTTGCACATGTATTGCATCACTTTATTTACTTTCATTGTTACCGATGCTTAAAAAGCATTGAGGCTGGAAATAGTCCGTGCTGCACAAATAAAACAGCCTGAAACAGTTTTTTCTTGACCCGGAAAAGCCGACTAGTCAAATACGTTTTGAATGACTAGTCAAGTAGTAAAAATTAGTAGTCGTGCAACCCCTGTCCTTAATATGTCTCTTCATATAAAGATGTCTGAATCGATACTCTGAAGTGCTCACTACATACATAGAATATTAAAGTTTTGGACTTGACTTTGAGTAGGTTCACCTTAAAAATATACATAAGCAAACCTATCGCAGGTCCGTTTCATTCCTGCAATGTAAAAAACAACAAAACAACAACAACAACAACAACCAAAAAACCAGCACAATGAATGCTTCAAGGAAGGAGTCAAAGTAAAGTCCCCTTTATTGGGAGGGGAATTTCACATATAGCTGTCCAGAATAATGACTGGAGGTTTGGGATACCTTGGGACCACGTAAAGGCTCATCAGTGTCTGGACGTCTGTCCATATTTTGAAAAGTATTTTCCGAAAACTGAGGTCAACAGTTCTTGTGGTCCATCATTGCGCTCCTCTAGCGATTCAGCATCCACGAATTAGTGCAAACATCTCGGTATTTGTTGGTAAGCACATTCATTTATTGATTTTCTCCAGATCTTTGGACGGACTGTCCTCCAACGTTGTGTGTCCCTTTTTTCAACAGCACCATACGGAAACAGAAATCAGCAGTGTGCATCTGCCATGTAGTTTTATGTGACATGGTAAAATGCAACTTGACCTAAGCAACAATAAATTAATAGTAATACAATATTAAAGTGAATACTACATTTAAATGAAGCATTTGTTGTTGTTGTTGTACATGGAAGTCTACAAGGTTATCTTTGGTGACTAAAATTCGGAAGCAATTCAGAAGTTAAAGGTCCTCTTTGCTTTTTTTCATGACTTGGTCTGCTTCTCATCTTTAGGTCCTCTTTGCTGTCTTTTCATTCCTGTTCCTCAGAGATATTCTGTCCCCATTACTCTGTGTGTGTGTGTGTGTGTGTGTGTGTGTGTGTGTGTGTGTGTGTGTGTGTGTGTGTGTGTGGTAAAGAACTCAAGTTGAACGAACTTCAAAACCTTTAACTGCACTTGCAGCTTTTCACAACCATGTTGGACAGCTGCTCCACCTGAACAGAAAAGACACATCCAATTCATAATCATTTTCCTTCCCAGAACTTCATTAAAACACATTAGTATCATCAGGATAATAGATATTTACCTTGTATTGTCTGCCCACATAATACACGATTGGAAGAGGTTCCAGGACTTGAGGTACACAACACGGCTGAGCCGACGCACCTGGGTTATGGTGCTTGTAAAGGGCTAAAATCTGTACAGGAACAAACCAAAACCCAACAGAGGACAGTTTAGAGCTTGAGAAATAGTCTCGCGATTAACTCTTGCATAATTTTGTATGCATAAATGTATGAATGTGAGACACTGAGAGATCAGCAGAAGGTAAAGCATGAGGAAGGACGCAGTAAAGAAGGACATAGAATGTCCATATTACATGTTAATATTGAAATTTTGATAATAATGTCCTAACCTTTTAACACGGTTTATTATATCATACTGTGTCATGCATTACATTATTGTCATTATATAAGCTTGGTACTTGCTCTAGTCTGACACACACAGTTCATTTTGTTTTGATTTCAATCCATATGACCTTTTGTTTATGTTCACACTGAAAGAGCCTTTGTGATTCTCATCCTGTCTCCGCCCCCTGGTTTGTCATTAGTCTATTTCCAATTGTACTTACCTCTTCTAGGACATCAGTTTCAGGTTCGTTTTTGGCATCTACATCAAATTGTTTGCTGTTAACAAATATTTTACATTACATTGCAGGCATTTAGCAGGCGCTGTTATCCACAGTGATGGACAACATGCCCAGAGCAGACTGGGGAGCAGTTGGAGGTTAGGTGCCTTGCTCAAGGGCACTTCAGCCATTCCTGCTGGTCCAGGCAATTGAACCAACAACCTTTTTGTCCTAAAGCTGCTTCTCTAACCATAAGACCATAGCTTTTCCAATTTTAAAGTGGATTGTTTTCTTTTTTAGTATAACCAAGTGCAACAGCACCGCCAGTGCTCATTACACAGAAGGGAATGAAGAGGCAAGGTTGGGGCTGAGTTCTTTCTAGCCCAGACTGTAGATTCTGGTTGAGTCAAGAGATTTCATTTCCATTTAGGCTGATACTTTCAGCCCACTTTGCTGACACATTCGTAACATGTCATCGGTAAACATGAGAAGGCATGTGTCAAATACATCGTCCTTTTTTTGAAAGAGAACTAAAACCTATGGTCATGAGCTTTGGGTAATGACAGAAAGAACAAGATCGCGGATACAAGCGGCTGAAATGAGTTTCCTTCGCAGGGTGGCTGGGCGCTCCCTTAGAGATAGGGTGAGAAGCACAGTCACTCGGGAGAAGCTCGGAGTAGAGCCGCTGCTCCTCCACATCGAGAGGAACCAGCTGAGGTGGCTCGGGCATCTTTTTCGGATGCCTCCTGGACGCCTCCCTGGGGAGGTGTTCCAGGCATGTCCCCCCGGGAGGAGGCCCCGGGGAAGACCCAGGACACGCTGGAGGGACTATGTCTCTCGGCTGGCCTGGGAACGCCTCGGTGTTCTTCCTGAGGAGCTGGCCGAGGTTTCTGGAGAGAGGGAAGTTTGGGCTTCCATGCTTAGACTGCTGCCTCCGCAACCCGGTCCCGGATAAGCGGAAGAAGACAAGCCGAGACGAGACGAGACGAGACGAACTAAAACCTTTTTAAACTAAAAGTAGGCAGACTAAACGCATTGTCCATCCAAAGTACAAATTACACAAAAGAACAAAGGACAGACTAGCTTTTTTGTTTAAACGAAAGGGTTACAGCTTTTCACTTTACCATATTTAAAGAAAATGCATGAATCCAGTAGAAATAATGAGTGCAGATGCTGCTTAAGTGCCCTATTTTGTTCGACATCATTCTCATGTTATCAACTCTAATAGCCTCTACTGAGAGATCAAACAATTCATAGATATTAGATTTTAACCTCATATCTTATATGACAACCAACCACCACTATATATGAAGATAAAGTGCAGAGAAACAAGGACCATAAAAAACAAACAAACAAAAAAAACCACTGAATTTCTAATTCACTCTGTAGACATGCAACATGTAGTGACACAAGCCACGTTTAAACACTGAACCTTGTTAAAGCAATCCATCAGTGTTCTCATCACACCTCACGTCAACATGTTGTGCTTTCAAAAGCTTTGGAATGAATCTCAAGATGTACAGGTTTACAGGATAGCATTATTCATTTACTGAACATGCCTTAAATGCCTCATTGGTGTGGCTTTCAACAAATGCGGTGGTCTAATGCTAGTGTTTCTTCTAGTCTCAATCCAGGATTAAGAACTGTCAGGTTACATACGAGCTTTTGCTCGAGATAGGGTGAGGACATCATTCTAGAGCCTGTTCAACACTTTGGCAATTTTCTTTTATAAGAACGTAGCAGTTAATAAGAACTGTTCATTCAGGAGTAGAAAATAATTGACTAAATGTACTTCATTACTATAATTAAGTATTATTTTGACAGATTTAACTTTAGGCGGCACGGTGGTGTAGTGGTTAGCGCTGTCGCCTCACAGCAAGAAGGTCCGGGTTCGAGCCCCGTGGCTGGCGAGGGCCTTTCTGTGCGGAGTTTGCATGTTCTCCCCGTGTCCATGTGGGTTTCCTCCGGGTGCTCCGGTTTCCCCCACAGTCCAAAGACATGCAGCTTAGGTTAACTGGTGACTCTAAATTGACCGTAGGTGTGAATGTGAGTGTGAATGGTTGTCTGTGTCTGTGTGTCAGCCCTGTGATGACCTGGCGACTTGTCCAGGGTGTACCCCGCCTTTTGCCCGTAGTCAGCTGGGATAGGCTCCAGTTTGCCTGCGACCCTGTAGAACAGGATAAAGCGGCTAGAGATAATGAGATGAGATGAGATTTAACTTTAATGAATCTTATCGACATTGAAGACTAGGGGCAATGGGTTAAGGCTCTGGGTTACTGATTGGAAGGTCGGGTGCTTGAGCAGTGGCACTGCCAAGCTGCCCATGTTGGGCCCTTGGGCAACCTTGATAGTTCATCCTATTCACATTGACCCCACACAGAAGTGCAGAAAAACATGTAAGAAGAAGATGATTGATATTGAACGCCTGTTCTCGAACTTAATTACATATCCAAGGGAAAAATACACACATTTTACTCCTGATATTTTTATTTATATATTCAAAATACTGATTAAAAATCCCAAAGGTCTCTTCTTCTCCCATCCAGCCAATAACTGGATGCGATATACAGCATATCAATCAATAACTAGGTTCAGTTTAGCATCTACGCATTTCAGTTTAGCATCCAAACAAGTTCATCAGTGTTGAAAAAAAACTACCAAGAATTGTACCAATTTAACCTTCTTCATGCTACACAATGTAGCTTATGTGAACTTGAAGTCCCCTGGCCCGATCTTAATAAAATGTTTCAGTATAATGGAGCAAGCAAAGATATCTATAAAATGAGGTTTCTTCTTTGTTGCTATAGAAGATGGATGCCATCTAATTTGAAAAATCATGCTCAGGTAGGTTTGGTTAATTTGCTACCATTAACTGTTTATAGTATTTTGCTAAGTGAGCCCGTTTTCTTTGCTAATGCTAGGTTAGACTAGCATCGATTCCAGTAGCTAAATTGGTTTGGCAGCAAGTCGAATTGTAGCTAATAGTAATTATTCTATCCACATTCACTGGATATGAGCAATCATGCACTCTGATTGGCTACTCTACTACTAGGCTATCAGCTCATATACCGTGAGTAGAGAAAAACAAAATGGCGGAGCGTGATGCTGAACCAACTGAGGACAAAATAAAAACTCTACTTGAAAACAAACCCCCCCAAAATACAAAAAAAGCAACAAAATATGGAATAAAAGTATTTGATGGTAAGAACATATCTTTTTTTATTTTTCAAGAATTGTTATTATCGCATTTTTCACAAATTGCTCCTGTCATTTCGCCGGTTTGTTTACATTCTAAGCAGAAATGATTTTGTTGGACGTTTTGTATAAAGCTTTTATTTATCAAATTTGCAAAAAATAAAATTAAAATGCTCTGTTTCTCAAAATCCAGTGAATGTGGATAGAATAAAACAGTTATTCCACTCAATCTTGTCTTACATGGCTTATATTAGCTCATGTACAACTCGATTTCATGGAATAGCTCTTAAATATTAGTTATTTACATGACATTTTACTTCTGATTAATTCATTATCAAGCTATGTAGCATTAGTCATGATCATTAGTATGATCAGCAAACTTAGAAAGCTGTTTTTATTCCCCCAGGCATATTGGCATCATTGCTTTTTTAAAATAAGAATTATCAACAGTTTTAGAGAAATAAATATATGTGTTTTACCAGCTGGGAGGTCTGTATTGTGAAATACCGTGACCGAGGTCTTGAAAGTACTGACCGAGGCCCTCTGGGCCGAGGTCGGTATTTAAGGCCGAAGTCACGGTATTTCACCATACGGACCGATCTTAAGCTGGTAAATAATATATTTATTTTTTCTTTACCAAAGTCTAACAGCAAATGAGAGCGCCCCAAAGGGACAACCAAGCCAAGGCGAGACAGCATTTTGAATCCTCATTCACGGCTGTAATGCAAATTGCTTCCTCCATGGTATACAAGTGCACTTCCATGGCAGGAAAAAAACTACATTTTGCCACCTATGTAGTCCCCTATTTATACAAAATTGAGTCATTCAGGATTCAGCCATGTTTTTGCTCAGCGCTAGCAACAGTTACAGGTTTTCAGCTTTCTCCTGAAATGTTTCCTTTTATTTCTTCTTCCTCAGGGTAGTAAAACTCACTTTCGCTGTGAACACTGTCGTTATCGCTATCCATGATGTAAAATTAATGCTATTCTCCTGAGAAATGCGAAAATAAATGTTGACAAAAATTGCTACGATGTTTGTTGTTGTTGTTGTTGTGAACGAGCGAGTTGCCAGAGGTCCTTAACTGGGGTCTGTAACCGGGGTCCATATTGTAGGATACGGACCTGCTCGCCAGCCAATCAGAGTGTAGGATTTGATGGAAACCGGACCGCGAAAAAAAAAAAAGAATTACTTTTCACACAAAAAAACACAACTAGCTTAATTTCATAAGTGTTTTTTTTTTTTTAATTAAGACTTGAGTAGATTTAAACATAGCAACCTTTTGAAATTTCACTTGAGTACATTTTTGGCTGGATACTTCCACTTTTAATAGAACATCTATACTTGTATGCCATCCCTGACTTCTGTTGTAAGTTTTAATGCAGCACACCAATGACAAGTATTTTCAACTTTGACAAAACAAACTCATTAGAACAAGATTTTTCTTTTCCCCAGGACGGCCTCAACATAATGTTCAACAGGAAACAACTTCAGGAAATGACCAAGGCAGGAAGAAGGAAAATGCTGGAATGTTGTTCTGGGAAATGCTTGCTCATCAGGGAACATTGGCTAAAAAAGTATACAGTTATTTCCCTGTCAAAGAAGGGGAGTGTATGTAAATGCAATTCAATCATGTTTTTTTTTTTTTTTAAATCCAAAATCAGATCAGCAAAACTACTACAAACTGTCAAAAGTATAGATACAGTACTGTGCAAAAGTCTTAGCCACCCTATTTTTTTCATACAGACTTTGTTATAGATTTCTAATTTATGACTCTTGGATTGTCAGTACAAAAGCATTTTAGAGTTCCAAACGTTCGTTTTCCAGCACAAAATTAAATGTTACAGAAAAAAAAAGTTTGTATCTGAGCAGCATGTTACACAAGAGAGCACTTTTCAGATTAAAAAATAAAACGTAATGAAGGTTACTGGGTTTTGGTGCAAAATGAAGACGCGAGTGTGACAAAGTGTCCAGAAGAACTGTGGCTGGTTCTGCAAGACCCTCAGTAAAACCTACAGCTCATTTCCTTATAAAACTGCACCTGTACCTGAGACTACTATTATTTTTTTAAAAAAAGGGTCGTCTCATACCAAATATTGACTTTGTATTATTTATTATGGTTTACTGCTTCCTGTTTATAGTATTTTTTTAATGTTGAAACATTTCATTTCATTTCATTACTTTTTAAGCCATTTTTGGTCTACAGCATTTCTTTACCTGTGCCTAAGACTTTTGCACAGTACTGTATCTTAAACTCATGTATGAACTAAATGCATAAACAATTATTTTTAAATAATACTAAGATGTGTGGGCGGCACGGTGGTGTAGTGGTTAGCGCTGTCACCTCACAGCAAGAAGGTCCGGGTTCGAGCCCTGTGGCCGGCGAGGGCCTTTCTGTGCGGAGTTTGCATGTTCTCCCCGTGTCCGCGTGGGTTTCCTCCGGGTGCTCCGGTTTCCCCCACAGTCCAAAGACATGCAGGTTAGGCTAACTGGTGACTCTAAATTGACCGTAGGTGTGAATGTGAGTGTGAATGGTTGTCTGTGTCTATGTGTCAGCCCTGTGATGACCTGGCGACTTGTCCAGGGTGTACCCCGCCTTTCGCCCGTAGTCAGCTGGGATAGGCTCCAGCTTGCTGGCGACCCTGTAGAACAGGATAAAGCAGCTAGAGATAATGAGATGAGACTAAGATGTGTACATATTTAACAATTTTAAATCACGTCTCTGGATATGCAATTTATAAAATGAATACTTGCATTCGCATGTGAATTTCTTGTCAAAGATAACAACAACAACAAACATGGACGTGGACCCTGGGCCGGACATATCTTCCTACCTGTGAGTATTTGTTTTCAGCATTCCAGATGTATGCGCAGGAGCCCATGCAGTAGTTGGCAAAGTATCCTTTAGGCTTGTGGATCCACTTCCAGCCAAGATCCTTCCGGAAATCAATGAAGAGTGCCCGCATGCAGCAGGCCTCTGTTTTTCTAGCAGAAAAACAACGAAAAGATGTGTTAGGTCATGTGAGACAATTAATAAATGAGGGCAATCTGGCAGTTTTTTTTTTTTCCTGAAAGTGATATAGTAAGGAAATACTGTATATGCACAAGGGAAAGAGATGGATGTGAAAAACTGGAAAAAAATAATAAGGTCGAACATAAGCGACAGAAAGTGACTCACTCATCACAAGTTGGTTCCGTGGCAGTTGATCGCTTTTTGCGTGACGAGGGGGTAAAGCCGTCAGAAGGAACAGACATGGCCAGAATGTACGGCTTGACCATTAATTCGGCAATATGCTTTTTGTCTCCTCTTTTATTACTCAGCCCTGAGAACACACACATACAGACATGCAATGCTTTGTGCGATGTCTCTTGAAACTTAAGCATGTAGAATCTATTCAACTAAAAGCAACAAAAAGAAGGACCAATAAATGTTTTATATTTAAATTATTCTCATGGTTTTACACAGCTTACATTTAAAACGAGCTGGATAAAAGGCAAACCTTGCAGATAAATACAGTATCTTTTAAAAAATGATTCGAGTCACTATCACACATGACATTTTCACTGGCAACACATTTATTATTCTCTGCAGTTTATCTTTTAAAATAAATTCCAGGATCATGGAAAGAAAGGCGTTTCTTCCCAATGTGGGCGCTGGAGTTTAAGCAGCACATTTGTGGCGTTAGCCATGACATCATACCCAAATGATAGTCAAATATTTTTTCTTTTAACAGATATTGTGTGTTGATTACAGTAGTATATCTCGAATCAGAAGGTGTTGATTAATGTTCTATAGCAGCATGTATCTGAAATTTCTTATAGCTATAACATAAACAATAGGTTCATATTAATGTGGTCATTTTAATAAGTTATCATTCCTATTACAGCTTATTCATAGGGAATTATATCTATTATTATCCTGTGTTATAGTAGCTATACAGCAGAGGGGAACTGTCGAGGCCTTCCAGTCCTTCAGAGATGGCCCAAACATATCAGCATTTCAAATATTATATTTAATTTCTCATCTCATCTCATCTCATTATCTCTAGCCGCCTTATCCTTCTACAGGGTCGCAGGCAATCTGGAGCCTATCCCAGCTGACTACGGGCGAAAGGCGGGGTACACCCTGGACAAGTCGCCAGGTCATCACAGGGCTGACACATAGACACAGACAACCATTCACACTCACATTCACGCCTACGGTCAATTTAGAGTCACCAGTTAACCTAACCTGCATGTCTTTGGACTGTGGGGGAAACTGGAGCACCCGGAGGAAACCCACGCGGACACGGGGAGAACATGCAAACTCCGCACAGAAAGGCCCTCACCGGCCATGGGGCTCGAACCCGGACTTTCTTGCTGTGAGGCGACAGTGCTAACCACTACACCACTGTGCCGCCCACATTCTGCAGTATGTATAGAAAAATTCAATTGCTGCCATGGATATATAATAAACATAAATATATGCTTTATATATTTGAATGAAAAAGTGCCAGATGTTTGCAAACCCAGATGGTAAAGACAGTGATGTCTGTTCATATTTCCCTTTCTGAATATGATGTTAAGATTCTTTAATACATTACCTAGTCTTTGCATTTCTGCCTTAGATCCTTTCAAAGTGAAAATTGGCCACTTTAGTGTTCTAACACTTCCAGATTTCCTTAGTAAATCTTTGTCCCTTGACTGAGAGCAAAACATTACACTGTTTGTTCAAAAGTATGTGGACACCCCTCCTAATTACTGAGTTCAAGTGTTTCAGCCAAGCAAACTCATTGCATACAATCAAACACACCGCAGTTCAGTTTATGAAATTTCTGCCTGGCTAGATCTGCTCTGGTCAACCGTAAGTGTTATTATTGTGAAATGGCATGGCAACAGCTTAGCCATGAAGCCGTAAACCATACAGACTCACAAAGCAAGCCAATGATTGAGGTACATGAAGTATGTAAAAAATGAAAATTGTCTATTCTCTGTTGCATCACTCACTAGAGAGTTCCAAACTGCCTCTGGAAGCAACATCAGCACAAGAACTGTGTATCCGAAGCAACATGAAATAGGTTCCCATGGCCAAGTAGCTGCACACAAGCCTATGATCACTGTGTACAATGCCAAGTGAAGGTTGGAGTGGTGTAAAGCTGTCACTGGACTCTGGAGAAGTGGAAACGTGTTCTCTGGAGTGATAACATACTTCTTTAATGACTTTAAACTGCAACCGGTGGTGAGTCTCAGGTCCCGGAGGACTTGAGTATTGGGGAAAGTGGAGTTACCCCTTAATCACCATTGCTCCCAGGTCCGCTCTGACCCAGAGTGGTAGCACCTGCCTGGGTTCCAGCGACGGGTTAAATAGTACATCACCAATAAGATGCTGGCAGCAGGGCGCTTTTCGGTGCAGTGTGACAGATGAACCCAACAGAGTCAATGGCACACCACCAGATGGCATGTGGAAGAGCCACTCAAATGGCCAACGGATGGCATCACCCGGCAAGTCAGTTGTCACTGCAGGGCAACTTCCATACCCGTCAGGTCTGTGGCACTTTTGTGCACCACTTGGCATCAGGTCTGGAGGTCCAGAGAGACAACACGATGGGGGCACAACATTGTTTGTCTTACCTTACTGTGCAAGGCGCTTTGTTAGGAGAGGAGCTCTGGTGCGGGCCTCGCGGTCCATCTCCGTTTCTGCACATCCTAATGAAGCAGTCATCATCGCTAGCGATGGACAGCCACTGCCGATGATGACAACATACTTCACTATCTGGCAGTTTGATGGACAGATTCTAGGAGAACGCTACCTGCCGAAGGGATAATGGTCTGGGGCCGTTCTTCAGGGTTTGGCTCCCATAGTTCCAGTTAAGGGTCATATTAATGCTACAGCATTCAAAGACACTTTAGACAACTGTATGCTTCCAACTTTGTGGCAACAGTATGGGGAAGGCCCTTCCCTGTTCCAGCATGACTGTGCTTCTGGTTTTGACTCCATTTTAATGGCCATTGTTTTAAAATGGGATGTCCAACATGCACATATAGGTGATTATCAGGTGTCCACATATTTTTGGCCATATAGTGTTTTTTTTGTTTTGTTTGCCTTTGTTGTTTTCTTACCCCAGTTTTGATCATTCGCCAATTTCCACCCACTAGGCAATTCTCTACAATCATTCAATGTCTACTGCCAAAAAAGCTCTGGTTTTGGACTTGAGTCCCATCTCGAGACGTTTTCTCTATTGACTTGGATACATCTTAGACTTACTGGAGTATGTACTTGGACTTCCCTTGGGAACTGGTTTCAGAAAATATCATCTTGGTCTCAAGCATGAGTTTATGCTCTTGTTTATGTTGTTTTTTCATTTCACATACACAATGTTTGACAAGAAGAAATTCCTTCTTCTAGAAAACCTAGCCTAATTACTGAAGCAATACGCAAATGATGGTAGTAACACTTTTCTGTTGGCCTTTGTTGAAGGAGCTATTCACGCTGCATTTTATTTTTCTCAACCAGAAACCATGCGGTGTGCAAACATTTGGCTTGCAAAATAAATGATCAAACCTGATATTTCAAATTTGAATTTCTCAGTAGGCTGTCCACATTCACAGTCAAGCTTCAGCTCAAATGTTTGTTTAGTTTCTGTCAAAGAGAAAATTGTTATCATTATTATGGTCCACTGGAATTCATTACACAAGTTTTAAACGAAGTAGTGATTAAAGAGTCACTTTTTGCCCTTTATTAAAGCTAATGTGTAATAGATATAAGTTTTCAGAATGACTCCTCTTTATACAAGTGTACACAAGTACCATCACCTGATACCCTGAATAGCAGAATGGCAATTCAACCACAAAAAAAAAAATGTGTTACTATGACAGAGGATAAGCTACGGTAATTGGACTTGACATGTTGTTGGTTGTCTGCATGTTTTCTTTGGAAATTTAACATGCATTAAGCTGTTTTTCATAAAAATTTCAAATACTGCTTCCTTCACTAACCTATATGGCATGCTTAATAAGATGCTAGAGATGCTAAATAACTTACCAGGCAACTGGAGCCACTCTTTGAGCGTTGCTGTTACATCGATGGATATCCATTTGTTTCTCAATTCATTAGAGATGTCATAGAAGCCCAGATATTTTGTCGTACTGCCTAGACCTTGGTAGATCGCCAGTCTCTGTGGCAAGCCGGGTTGGATTGTAGGGTCTTTCACATACAGTCTGAGCTTGGCCTGAGATAGCAGCCTGTAGTCCTGGATGCTTTGCTTCATTTCACTCACATTAAAATATAGCGTTTTCTCTCCATTACTGGTAACTGTGAAAAGAGAAATTACTTTGAATGACTAGGTGCTCCTAGTTTTGATCATATGTTGGTATATTAATTTATAATAAACACTACCTGTGGGTTAATATTATTTAGCATCATACAAAAACATATACTAATACATGGAACATGAAACATGAATGGCATAAGCTATCATGACACTGAACATTACAACAGCTATTATGACCATTACCATAAATCCAGTGAGATATTTTATGTCATAACTGTCATCACAAATCATGACTGCCATATATATATATATATATATATATATATATATATATATATATATATATATATATATATATATATGGCAGTCACGATTTGTGATGACAGGTTATGACATAAAATACTCATGTCCATAAAATATGGACATGAGTGTTATACTGGGAAATACACCACTTGTATTTTTCATACTTGCCACATCCAGGACATGGAGATTCAAAACCGTCACATAATTTTCTGTACATCACTCACATTTTCACAAACAACAATCTATAGAGTTTACACAGAATGGTGCGAAAAACAAAAAAACATTGAGTGAGCGACAGTTCTGTGGGTGGGAACAAGCATCTTGTTGATAAGAGAGGTCAGAGGAAAATGCCCAGATTGGTTTGAGCTGCCAGGAAGGACTCATATAGCAACTCATCTAATCACTCTTTACCACTGTGGTGTGCAGAAAAGCATCTCAGCATGCAACAGCAGAAGACCACTTTGGGTTCCACTGCTGCAGCCAAGAACAGGAATCTTAGAATCAAGAACAAGTTCCTATTAAAGTGGCCTTGACAACGCTTTGCACACGATTTGCATCATCTTAACCAGCTTCATGAGGTAATCACCTGGAATGCTTTTCAATTAACAGATGTGCCTTGTCAAAAGTTAATTAGTGGATGAGTTTCTTGTCTTCTTAATATGTCTGAGATCAAACAGTAAATAGTAAATAATAAACATATAGTAAATAGCCCAATTCCACAACTATAGTAATCCATATTATATCAAGAACCACTCAACTAAGGAAAGAGAAACGACATCCATCATTACTTTAAGACATGAAGTGACTTTTAATTAATACAAATAAAGAAAAAACATTGAATAAGAAGGTGTGTCCAAACTTTTGATTGGGACTGTATATAGCATGGTTATGTCAGGGTCAAGTGATGTCTTAAAAATAAACTCTCAGCACTTGATATTGGCAGATTCGTGAGATCAGATTGTTGAGTTTGGCCATGTTGATGTCAGAGAGCATCCGCCAAAAGCTTCTAAGTCAGCAAGTATGCACTTACAGTACATTTTGCTGTAAATAATTAGGAATGTGTGTTTGAGTCACTTCCCAGCAACCACGAAGCGTGCTACTAGAAAAGGGTGGGGTGGAGGGAGTGGACAACCTGTTGCAAAGGGCACCTGTCGTGCTGACTCTGATAGTAGGCTACAGCACACCTCGTAGTCCACACTAGCCACCTGCTGAGTGGAGTGTGCAATTTGCCATATTACTGTTATGTACAACATTGCAGCCATAGCAAATAATTGTGCACATATTGCTACTGAGGCCTTGTAATTTAAGCAAGGCACTATTACGGTAGATATGTGCGTGGAAGCATCATGTGCTGTATATGTGTCAGCTGTTTTTCTCTTGGTTTTTTTTTTTTTTTAGAACGTCAGATGGATAATAACAACAAGGGGTTGAAATGAGTGCACACTCAGAGTGAAAGAAAGAAAGAAAAAAGAAAGAAAGAAGCTCAGGTTAATATTTCAGAGTACACAATAGTGAAAGAAATGTGATCTGTAGTGAAGCACAAGACAACATAGAATGTAAACATACCATAACATGCTGTCTTTTCAGATATACAAGACTGCAAAATGTTCAAACGGACCCAAAGAAGCAAGAACTCTTTAGCTTTACCAAACCCCAAACACACATACCTGTTCCAGCCTGTCTTTCCCTGAAATTGCCCAACCAAATACTTAATCATACACACTTGGCAATGAGCCCATACAGTCCATACACTTCTGTTCCAATAAGTCTTATACGCATGTCATATTTAACAGTTATCCACGAAATCGAGTCGTACGTGAGCTGATAGCTGACATGGCGCATAGTGCCGAGTTTGCTATAAGCCATGTACAACGAGATTGAGTGGAATAACTGTTTTATTCTATCCACATTCACTAGATTTTGAGAAACAGAGCATTTTTATTTTTATTTTTTGCAAATTTGTAAATAAAAGCTTTATACAAAACGTCAGACAAAATCGTTTCCGCTTAGAATGTAAACAAACCGGCGAAATGGCAATAGCAATTTGTGGAAAATGCTATAATAATCTCATCTCATCTCATTATCTCTAGCCGCTTTATCCTGTTCTACAGGGTCGCAGGCAAGCTGGAGCCTATCCCAGCTGACTATTGGCGAGAGGCAGGGTACACCCTGTCCAAGTCGCCAGGTCATCACAGGGCTGACACATAGACACAGACAACCATTCACACTCACATTCACACCTACGGTCAATTTAGAGTCACCAGTTAACCTAACCTGCATGTCTTTGGACTGTAGGGGAAACCGGAGCACCCGGAGGAAACCCACACGGACACAGGGAGAACATGCAAACTCCACACAGAAAGGCCCTCGCCAGCCACGGGGCTCGAACCCGGACCTTCTTGCTGTGAGGTGACAGCGCTAACCACTACACCACTGTGCCACCGCTATAATAATAATTCTTGAAAAATAAAAAAGATACATTCTTACCATTAAATACTTTATTCCACATTTAGCTGCTTTTTTTTTTTTTTGCATTTTTGGGGTTTTTGTTTTCGAGTAGAGTTTTTAATTTCATCCTTGATTGGTTCAGTAACAAGGTCTGCCATTTTCTTTTTCTTCTTCCTTAGGGTTGTTTTTGGCGGTTGGCAAACCAATTTAAAGGTCCATTACCGCTACCGATTTGGCTGGAGTGTGACACAGGAGATATTGGGGAAAAAAACAAACTATATTCTTTTAGCTATTTCTGTTTCTTTTAAATACTCGATAACAAAGTGATATATCTGACTTGATATGTGCACGCCATTTTGTTTTTCTCTACTCACGGTATATGAGCTGATATCGTAGTAGTAGAGTAGCTAATCAGAGCGTGCGATTGCTCATATCCAGTGAATGTGGATAGAATAAATGTGGATATGCTGCAATACCAAAGTAGTCACACTATATGCTAAAGTCACATCGTCTTTGTCCTCACTGAAGATCAGTTGTGCAATTAGGATCTCGCAATATTGGATCTCCTTTCAGGAAGATGAACATAAAACTGCACATGATATTCACATGCTTCAGTACAGTTTTTCTGCAGTGATTTGGGTTTAGTGAAGAAGAAGAAAAAAAGTATTGATATTTAAACAGTGTACCATTTCCATAGAATATTGTCTTTCACCACTTCCTGTGGTAGGTAATGGCAATGGACTTTAAATATATTAATTATCTCTCACAAAGCCTTTTTTTGGCATTCTGTGTTTACAGAATTGTGTAATATGAAATACATTCTGAAGTTATTTCTTATTAAAATAATGATTGTACTAAACATGTTGATCATAATTAGGTGATGTATCAGGTTACACTTAAAATTAAGCATATTAAAAGTAGTTCAGACAGAATGACAAAACAAAAACAAAACCAACAGCAGAAGGTTCAGTTACCAGGAAGACATCAAAGCTGTGAAAGAAGAAGAAGAAGCCTTTATTTGGTCACATGTACACTCAAGCACAGTAAAATTCATCCTCTGCATTGAACCCATCTGAAGCAGAGAACACATGCATGCACACACACACACACACACACACACACACACACACACACACACACACACACACACACACACACACACAGAGAGCAGTGGGCAGCTATGCTACAGCACCCGGGGAGCAGTTAGGGGTTAGGTTCCTTGCTCAACGGCACTTCAGCCATGATACAGAGGGAGGGGAACATACTGTTCATTCACTCAACTCCCCTCACATATGGAACAAATATGGAATTATGTGGTGAACAAAAAAAAAGTGTCATAAACAAAATGTCACATATTTTAGATTCTTCAAAGTAGCCAGCGTTTACCTTGATGACGCTTTGCAAACTGTTGGCATTATCTTAACTAGTTTCATGAAGTAGTCACCTGGAATGCTTTTCAATTAACAGGTGCCTCGTCAAAAGTTAATTAGTGCAATTTCTTGCCTTCTTAATGCGTCTGAGATCAAACAGTAAATAACAAAAATACAGTAAATAGCCTGATTTCACAACTGTAGTAATCCATATAGATTATGTCAAGAACCGCTCAACTAAGTAAAGAGAAATGACATCCATCATTACTTTAAGGTATAAAGTGTCTTTTAATTAATAAAAATAATGAAAATCATTGCATTAGAAGGGGGGCAGCATGGTGGTGTAGTGGTTAGCACTGTCGCCTCACAGCAAGAAGGTTCTGGGTTTGAACCCAGTGGCCGACAGGGGCCTTACTGCGTGGAGTTTGTATGTTCTCCCCATGTCTGTATGGGTTTCCTCTGGGTGCTCCAGTTTCCCTCATAGTCCAAAGACATGCAGGTTAGGCTATTGCTGGCTCTAAAGTGAATGGTTGTTTGTCTCTATGTGTCAGCTCTGCGATGATCTGGCAACTTGTCCAGGGAGTACCCTGCCTCTCGCCGATAGTCAGCTGGGATAGGATCCTGTGACCCTGTACAGGATAAGTGGTTATGTCTAATGGATGGATAAATTAGAAGGTGTGTCCAAACTTTTGACTGGTCCTCTATCGGTGATTGCTCAACAAACCCACTGGCTTAGCCTTTATAAATGGCGTTCAAGTACATTCCAAACGGTTTTTTGTTTTTAATTTCCAACTCGAGTTCTGCCTTCTAAATTTTACACGTGAAAGGTGAAACTTTCACAGGGAATACAGAATTGGACCAGGTTATTCATTCATTCATTTGTCTTCAGTAACCACTTTATCCTGGTCAGGGTTATGATTGATCCACGACACTGGCATACACTCACTCAGGATGGGACACATTTACACACTCATTCACACCTAGGGGGCAATTTATTTCGAGTCTGCAATTCACCAACTGGCTTGTTTGGGGGTGCAGGAAACTCTATGTGGATACAATTTGCAAAACTCTACACAAAGAGTAATGAGAACTCAGGATTGAGCTCCTAGGATCCCTGGAGCTATGAGGTGGCATCTACCTTCTGTGCCAGTTCACTTCTCTTGTTCACTTAGTCCAATTTCATAAATTTGCAAGCACATCTGAAACAAATGCAAATGCATGAGCGACAAGCTGTTACATGAGCTAGTGATTAAAAAAACATGTTCCCCGCATCAAAGAGCATACTTGCTGCAGCACTGCTTTCAGCGGCTGACAGGGGCCTTTCTTTATTCAACTTAAGTGACCTGCATTTATGTTCAACTGTCACCACGCCCTTTGAAATGACCATCCTAAAAATGGCTGCTCTTGGTGTATCATCCTTCGATGCACCCTGCGTCGGGTTCAGTAGGAATGAACCAAGACTTCAGACTAGACCACATTGTATGGATCACATTATAGAGTGGACAAGCTACAATGAAGCCGTCCAATAAACGTTTGACATTTTGAGAAACTACACTATTGGTATGGCGAGAAGTTTTCATTAGGACCAGCTCTACATTACATTAATGGCTCTTATCCAGAGCGATGTACAACATGCCCAGAGCAGCCTGGGGAGTAGTTGGGGGTTTAGGTGCCTTGCTCAAGGGCACTCTAACCATTAGGCCATGGCTTACATGTTTGCTTCAGTGGTAAAATTAGCACATTACTACTGATTTTCAGTTTCATTCTGTCATTCTTGCTTTGTCATCATCCTCCTGTGTTGTAAATAGTGTTATAAATAATTTCTTATCACTATTCTTTATAATACTATATATGAACATGCAAACCCCACACAAAAAGGCCCCCGTCAGCCACTGGGCTTGACCATAGAACCTTCTGATATAAGGCAACAGTGCTAACTACTATACCATCATGCCATCCGTGATGAGAAATCATTGTCAACTTAAAAAGAAGTACATTATAAGCAAAGTTATAATGATTTATAAATACAGGCTTTATCGAAAGCTTTGCTGAAATTCCCTTAAGTGTTTTCTTCGAGATTAGGAGTGATCACTTCACTCCACAGACAGACTAATATCTGAACACTGATCATACCATTCATGATGGGGATTTCCTTTGAACAAAATAACGAAATCTTACGTCAGAGTGTCATGAGTAGCTATGTGTGTGGGTGATTAATGCACACACTCAGCACACGGTGATTTATTTCATTAACCAGCCAGCCATATACAACACCCTCATCCTTCATAATACGGTGATTACACAACAGTCATCCTTCATGCATAAAGATTGCCCTAACACGTACAATTCTCGTTATTGGAATCCTCTGTAATTGGTGAAATTATTTAGCGTCTACACTTTAGGGTGACTCACTGATGGCGTGAGACATGTGAGTGCCAGCTGACAAAATCCCCATTGTTGAATCTATAAACATTATAAGGCATATAGATACATATATAAATAAATATATATATTTTTTCAATCTTGTCTGCAATTAATAGCCATACTCATGTTTCCAAACTGAGTCCTCAGGTTTCCGCAGGTCACATTTTTGCGCTTTTTTATTTCACTCCCACTAAATACCTGGTTCAGGTGTGTTCAGTGTTGGGAGAAAGGAAAAATGTGGACCATATAGTATGAGGTGCCCTGAGGACTGGGTTAGGAAACACTGATCCATACTATTTGGTGATTTTTTTTTTTTTCAGATTGAGAAAGAGTGGTATGCATTTGCAGGAGTGGAAAATTCAGGGAAGACAGAGATCCTTTGTTGGTGGGTAGGTAGAAGGAGTTTGTGTATGTCTATGTGTGTGTGTGTGTGTGTGTGTAGGCACACGTTCAGGTAAGCTCAGGACAGCTGTCCTAACAGGCACAATGGAAGGCCTATCATTACTGACGGGTGCAGCCACGTTCCAGCAAGCTTAAATACCAGCCTCCAAAGCACACTGCTCCTATCCATCCATTCATCCATCCATCTGTCTCTCTCTCTTTCTTGTGAACTCAGTTGCTCCTTGGTGGCTCTCACACCCTTGCTGTGCTCAGCGAAATCACTCAGTGGTAATGACATGATATGAAAAAAAAATTCAGAGAGGAGAAGTCAAGGACATCTGAATGGCTTCGCTCCAAATAGTTTCCTTTACTCGATCATTGCTTGACATTAAGGGTTGAATGTGCTCCCTTCCAGCTTGTTTGACAGCACTGGCATTCGGTTTACAATACTGTCAAACTTTTCTTCGGCTCTAGTGCATATAAAACGTTGAATATTGCTTATATCAATGGATAGAGGCAAATATGTACATTTTATTCCAAACTATATACACAGCCTGTTTTCATGCCATTTCTGGAATGGTATTCCCAGCATATGTGACATTCTCCCCTTCGACATACCAAAATCTGGCTTCTATTTTTAATACTAAGGCATTTAATACTAAGACCATCGGCATGTGTGCAGGCTAAATCAAGTGTACTAGGACCACTTAAAGGAACAGTTTGAAAAAAATCAAATGTGCAATATTTTAGCCTCAAATAAGCTAAACAGGTTTGCTTGTTTTAAGCACATTGCTAAGTTGGTAATATCATTTTTAAACCATTTTTTGTTGTCCGTATTTGCAAATTGAAGTGAAAAGTGTAACTGTCTTATCATTCATGTCACATTGCACACTGAGCTAATGTGCTCCAAGATGGCCGCCCCATAACGTTCCAACATTCAGCTACACAATGAGGTTTTGTTCATGTTTCTGTGCCCAAAACCAACTCATGCAGTGTGAGGCAGATATTTATGGATAAGAATTTCAGGTTGAACTTTCTTGAGACTTGACTAGCTATTAGCTTCATAGCTGCAATGGAAAACTGAAGAATCAGTCTTGGACATCAAACATGTCATGGCTAATTGACTACAATTGGGCTTGTATAGAGAGCGTGCACGTGACATCACGAGGTCACGTGATATTTGTTTATCTGCCATCTTGGACGGCATGGCCGCACATAGAACTTAGACGAACCCGTTCTAATTATCAAGTGTGTGGGAGTAGATCTTTCGAGAATGGTTATATCTTGTTCAGCATTTGGTTGTACCAATAGACAGGGCCAAAAGGAGGGCCTGTCATTTTATAGATTCCCCGCAGACGAGGAGAGACACTGTTTTTAGTCGCTGCACACTTTATTGGACCATTGGGGTCTTTTCAAAATATTAGTTAGAACTTGCTGTATAATTGTAGTATACTGCACCACCTATCACCAAGTTGTGATCAAAAAAATATAACTGGTTTTCACATGGACATGTAATATTAATGTTCTTAATAAAATATGTATACAAATGCATAACTTGTTTATAAAGTTCTTCCTATCAGATTGTGTAAAGTACTGAAAAAGAATATGTATGTTATTTTAGGCACATAGAGGTGCAAGAAAATATTTTTTTAATTTGTTTGAATATAGAAGCTGGACATATCTGTGACCCCTATACATTTATATCTGATATTGAATAATAATTCTGCACAGATAAAGATAGCGGTGATTTGTGATATTTTTTTTTCAGACAAAAACATACATATTTACAACCCTGTCATTATCTGGAACTGAGTTTAGATTTCGAACATTCTTATGATAAAATGTCCTGCATAATCTCTTTATGATAAACGTCTTAATGCCACTTACCCGTGAGGTTATCAAGTAGATATTCTTCTTCGGAACCTTCCAGAGGTATAGTTGGGATACCCATCCCGCAACAAAATATTTATAAGCTTCCAGGCTCTTGTAAGCTTTGAGGGCTTGCCAGTGTAAAACGATTCACGATTAACAAGAAAATTGTAAATGTCATGGTAGGCCAGATCGGGCAAATCGCCGGCACCGCAGCTCCGAATTTCCCTGAACAAGGATTGCGGCAAGTTGTACGGATCTGCGATTCCCAACCTGGAACACTTTTCCACGTAACGCTGCCTCATGTCACCTTCAAGATGCTGAACAAACTTAGACAAGTTATCGCGCAATGTAGATGGGTTATTTTCTGAATTTTCTTGGGGATTACTCCCTGGATCCATTACGCTCGCGCAAGGTAAACAATCCTGAAGCCGTCCAATATGGCGGAGTAAACACGGACGGGTCACGTGACTGCACATCCTCTATAAGTGGGTTAGCAGAGCTAATAAATAAATAAATAAATAGATGGCACGGTGGTGTAGTGGTTAGCACTGTCACCTCACAGCAAGAAGGTTCTGGGTTTGAGCCCATTGGCCAACGGGAGCCTTTCTGTATGGAGTTTGCATGTTCTCCCCGTGTCTGCGTGAGTTTCCTCCGGGTGTTCCGGTTTCCCCCATAGTCTAAAGACATGCAGGTTAGGCTTATCGGTGGCTCTAAATTGACTGTAGGTGTGAATGTGAGTGTGAATGGTTGTTTGTCTCTATGTGTCAGCCCTGTGATAACCTGGCGACTTGTCCAGGGTGTACCCCACCTCTTGCCTATAGTCAGCTGGGATAAGCTCCAGCTTGTCCGCGACCCTGTACAGAATAAGTGGTTACAGATAATGGATGGATAAATAGATAAATAAAAAATAATTATTTGCTCTTAACATAATCTATTAAGGGAGTTTGCATGCTCTCCCCGTGTTCGCGTGGGTTTCCTCCGGGTGCTCCGGTTTCCCCCACAGTCCAAAGACATGCAGGTTAGGCTAATTGGTGGCTCTAAATTGACTGTAGGTGTGAATGTGAGCATGAATGGTTGTCTGTGTCTATGTGTTAGCCCTGTGATGACCTGGCGACTTGTCCAGGGTGTACCCCACCTCTCGCCTATAGTCAGCTGGGATAGGCTCCAGCTTGCCTGCGACCCTGTAGGACAGGATAAGCGGTTACAGATAATGGATGGACAATCTATTAAGGCAGATTAAATTTTACCTCCACCAACTTTGTTGGAGGAGGTCACGTTTTCACCTCTGTTTGTCTCTTCCCAATGTAACTCAAAAAGTAGTGAACGGATTTTGATGGAATTTTTAAGAAAGGCGGGCCATGGGCCAGGGAACAAATTGTTAGATTCTGACGCAAATCCGAATACGTATATAGATCCAATATTTTTTTTTGTCTGTTCCCAACACAACTCAAAAAGTAGTGAACGGATTTTGATGGAATTTTTAGGAAAGGGCCAAGGAACAAATAATTAGATTTTGATGCAAATTTGGACATGTGGCTTGGCAGAGACATGCACTCTATCGAGTGCTCTTCTAGTCATTTTTGTGAACCTATGCACATCAGCACCACTAATAGTAAGAAAAATACACAGAATGAAGTCATTCTTATGACATATGAAGACATGAGGCTGGGACTAATTTCTTTCCACCGCAGCCTTTCAGTTACAATCATGTTGGGTGATTACACAGAGCGAAATGTCCTCTGGATTTGGTTTCCTTTTCGGTTGATATTTTTCATACCACTTTGCTGACACATCGATAACTTGTCAGAAAGCGCACGTGAAATACAGTTGCAAGTGTAATGAACCTGAACGAGGTGGATTATTTACTCTAACATCCTTTCTCCCCCTAACATTTTGGAAGAAATTACAAGTATATCAACTAAGCACACATTACATGGTTCAATTAAGGTACAAATTACATGAAAGGACAGAAAACAGAACTGAAAGTTTAATGGGTTTTGGTTTGAATGAATGGGTTACAATTTTCCTGTTTACCATGTTTGGTGTTCAAGGAAGCCAGGCGGGCATTACGGATTTGAAACACTTCAAACTAATTAAAAAAACAGAAGTACATCATTCTAAGCTCCCATATAATATCATGACTAACCACATTTGTGCGTGTGTGTCAGTGGCGGCTGGTAGTCTTTCAAACAGGGGAGGCTGGTCAGTTACGATATTTCCAGATTTTAAAAGAAAAAACATCAATTTTGCCCATACTCTTGCCTCTGATCTGGCTGATTGTTGGCAGCGTTACAAACTGTGAAATAACAGGTTCTTTTGGCCCATTAGCCTACTGTCCAATATACATGATGGTGGTGTTGGGGGGGGGGGGTATATTTTAACATTTTATATTTTAAAATTGTGGCATGTTGTTTAAAAATTGACCTCGGCTGTGTTTTTGTTTAAAAATGTTTTCCAAATTGTAGCGGTGTTTAATTCATATCCAGAAAAACATATATTCCAATATAATATACTCAGCATAAACATTTTAAATAGATTCTATATTTTTGGTCCATCCATGACATATTACTAAAGTAGCCTATTTACTGTTGTTGATGTGGGTCACTTGCTGTTAGCCAATTCACTTTCTCGTACCAGGAGAGCTGAAAGGAACGAGTATTATTCCCTACCTTTTTCACCAAGTCAATTTGAAGCGTTGGTCTACCCTGCTCTTTAATTTTAATTTTTTCCTCGAAAGGAAGACTGGCAAATGGCTTCGCCAAAATTAAATCAGCAATGCTTGGCATCCGTGCGCAGCTTTCTTGCTAGCTGACTAGCCCCCTCAACTTCAAGTTCAGTCACTCAAATAAACAAAATTTCTGGAACTAAGATAGCAAACTTGACAACACTATATTTACACTTTATTTACAATGAAAATATATACAAACTAAAAAAGCAGGTAGAAACCGTATGTAATGAATGAAATCGAAATGTAAGCCGATATCTTACAATACACCACAGCACTTGCGAATCCGCATGAGACTGAACTGATGTTGCCAGATACTGCTGACGTTATCCAGCCCAAAATATGTTCAAAACCCGCCAAAATGCACTTAAAACCGCCCAATTGGGCGGTAAATCACCCAATCTGGCAACACTGTCCGCTGCCTGTCTATAGTTGAAACGAGCTGTCAATCAAAGAAAATATCCGGCTGCTTTCACCAATCACCAGTCTCCTCGCGGAAACTGCCATGTCCCTCCCATGTGAGGCTCGGAGTCCGTGGGCGGGCATTTTCGCAGTATTTGTCCAATAACCATCTTGCATTTTGAGATTGAAAAGCGCATAGCTCCCAAATGCCGTTGAAGTCCATTGAGGCTGGGAGACCGTGAGACTCCGTGGGCGGGCATTTTCGCAGTATTTGTCCAATAATCGTCTTGCATTTTGAGATTGACAAGCACATAGCTCCCAATCCACTGAGGCTGGGCTGCATCGCGCTGTCACGAGGGGGAAAAACTCACGCACACATTAGGTGAACTGGGGAAAGTTATAACGGAATGATTTCGCACTGTAGTTGGGTTGAGCACATATATTTCTATGATTCTGGATCTGAAATAGCAATGTTATAAGGTCAGCTATAACATAAGCCTAGCGCAATTCATCCTACACGATGTTCGTCATTTTTAGAGGAGGCTGAGCCTCCCTCGTTGTCTCAGAGCAATCGCCCGTGGTGTGTGTGTGTTCCTTTAAGGAGGCCTTTTATGTGCATATACAGCACTAACCTCAATTAAATTCAGTGCAATTCAATTAAATCGAATTTTATTTGTGTCATGCTTTTATGAATAAACATTGTCACAAAGCAGCTTTATAGAAATATATAAATTCCAGATATATGTTTGTGGACTTAACAAAGGTGTTCGACACAGTCAGTTGAAAGGGCCTGTGGTCTATCCTGTCTAAACTGGGCTGTCCCTCAAAGTTTGTCAACATCATCAGGTCTTTCCACGATGGCATGATGGCCCATGTTGTGGAAAAAGACATGATGTCTGACTCCTTCCCGATCACAAACGGAGTAAAACAAGGATGTGTCTTGGCACCCACTCTCTTTAGCCTCATGTTTGCCACCATGCTGTTCACAGCACTCTCTGCAACAGACGCAGGAATAACCATTCCCTATAGATGTGATGGTTGGTTTTTTGACCTACGGTGTCTCAAAGCGAAAACCAAAGTACTGGAGGCCCTAGTGAGAGACTTCCTCTTTGCAGATGACTGTGCCCTTGCTGCTTTCAGCGAGCCAGATCTGCAAGAACTCGCTAGCTGCCTGTCATCATCCTGTAAGGCTTTCGGACTGACAATCAGCCTGAAGAAAACAGAAGTAATGTTTCAGCCTGCACCAGGGTTGGTACTACCAGCCCCTCACATCGTGATTGAGGGAACAGAGCTCAACAACATAGAGAGCTTACCTACCTGGGAAGTACACTGACCCCATCCTACAGCATGGACAAAGAAGTGTCAAATGGGATTGCGAAGGCAGGCTCTTCCTTTGGTAAGCTCTGGTCATGGCTGTGGGGCAAACGCGGCATCACACTTCACACAAAACTGGCAGTCTATAAGGCAGTCGTCATAATGGCCCTACTCTACGGCTGTGAAACATGGACACTGTACAAAAAACAGCTAAAAGCACTGGACCAGTTTCACCTCCGCTGCCTGTGCAAGATTTCATTTCATGGACAGACAGAGTTCCCAACACAGAAGTGCTCCAACGAGCAAACATGCCTGGCATCGAAGCACTCATCATGAAAGCTCAATTAAGATGGGCTGGTCATGTGGTATGTATGGACGACACATGACTCCCGAAGACGGTGTTCTACTCTGAACTTGCTACTGGCACAAGGAAGGTCGGACGCACTTACAAGCACTTCAAGGACTTGCTAAAGTCGTCCCTTGCTGCATGCGGTATCCCTCACCATGAGTGGGAGCCCATTGCCACAGACAGATGTGCCTGCTGCCATGCTGTTCACCAAGGAGGAAACAACTTAGAGGAGAACAGACGAGACGACCTGGACCGCAAGCGGCAAGCCAGAAAAAAAGAAGACCCGACCCCAGCACTACCGTTGTATGCCCAGTATGTGGATGCACTTGTGCTTCAGCTTTTGGGCTACGATCCCACTTAAGACGCCATTGACATCATCATCGCTCGCGATGGACATCCAAAAAATTCCAGATATAAATTTTACATATATAAATTTGTACCGGGGCAGCACGGTGGTGTAGTGGTTAGCGCTGTCGCCTCACAGCAAGAAGGTCCGGGTTCGAGCCCCGTGGCCGACGAGGGCCTTTCTGTGCAGAGTTTGCATGTTCTCCCCATGTCCGCGTGGGTTTCCTCCGGATGCTCCGGTTTCCCCCACAGTCCAAAGACATGCAGGTTAGGTTAACTGGTGACTCTAAATTGACCGTAGGTGTGAATGTGAGTGTGAATGGTTGTCTGTGTCTATGTGTCAGCCCTGTGATGACCTGGCGACTTGTCCAGGGTGTACCCCACCTTTCACTCGTAGTCAGCTGGGATAGGCTCCAGCTTGCCTGCGACCCTGTAGACCAGGATAAAGCGGCTAGAGATAATGAGATGAGATGAGATAAATTTGTACCAGATATGGGAAGCCATGGCCTAATGTTTAGAAAAGCAGCTTCAGGACCAAAAGATTGCTAGTTCGATTCCCTGGACCAGCAGGAATGGCTGAAGTGCCCTTGAGCAAGGCACCTAACCCCCAATGGCTGCTCCCCAGGCTGCTCTGGGTATGTTGTAAGTCACTCTGGATAACAGTGTCAGCTAAATGCCATTAATGTAGTGTAATATTGTGGGATTATAAAAAAACTGCATGCTACATAGTCAAAAAGTGTAACCAGGAAATTCATTATAGTTTGAACATGGGGTCTATTTTGATGAAGGTATCAACTGTTTATTGATGGAGACTTGAGTGAAAGACTGTTTGTGGTGAACACAGTCCTAAAGTTATCAAGGCAATTGTAGTCCTAAGCCATCGTTTGTATCAATTGCAGTCCAAAGCCATCTTTATGGTTTCTAAGTGCATCTCTAGGCTGTCCATATGTGGTCATCCTCAGCAGGAGTGATGTGATGAGGAGGTGAACTCCAACCAGAAGTACGGCATCAGCATAAATGGATCAGGCAGGTTTGGAGAGCAGAATAGACTCAACCACTTGAAAAGTCTGTTAAATGGTGCTACCTTGGATCAAGTGCAAGTGGATCAACTTCATGCACTGAACAAAAACTGTACAAAAATAAAATCTGCTGACCAACTACAGAACAGAAGTGGTTTTATCAGTGTTTTTTTTTTATTTAAATCTGCTGTTAGTGAAGGTAATAGTGAATTTTGCTGAGAAGGTAATAGAGAATATTGCTGATGGTGTGTTGATTACAAGACATTGCGAAAGTAGATGGAAGCTGAAGGAAATTATTCTATGCACATGACTTCCACATAAGGAACAGAATCTAAAATAAATAAAATAAATGTCTTACGTTTAAGAATGTACCTCTTAAGGACAGTGGACAATAAATCAGATCTACAGGAGGGGTTTTTTTGCATTGAATGAGCAAAACGATGAAAGTGCATTTGGGAATGAAAGCGGCTATTAAGGGAGCGAGTTATTCCTCTTGTGAATACTAGGGAAGTGTTGTAACGCTTCTGGCTAAAACAATTCTGCTAAACTTAGCTTTGGCAGTCAGAGATTCTCATGTGTGTGCATCAATAAATTCCTGTACAGGGTAGTTAGAGAGAGAGAGAGAGAGTGCACACACTTATTTGGTCATAGCTGTGCATGGAGGTTCATATGACTTTACTTCAACGTAGAGAGTTGAGACCCTGAGTCTTTCACATCGCCCCAAAAAATTTGAAGTACTCACTGACACACTGACACACACCCACAGATCCATCCATGCACACTCACATACATATCCACCATACATATTCAGAGTGCTACATGATCGTTTTGTCCCCGAGAGTGCTTGTCAGCAGGAAATTCATTGCTGCCCCTGGGACTGTTTAATTCTGACTCACACAGCATGCACCACCAGCCTTCCTTCCTGGCAAACAGCTCTGCCACAAACAGAGAGAGAGAGAGAGAGAGAAATCCCAAGGTGGCTAGTGATCATATTACAGGAAGCCCCCCTCTCCCAGGGGACTGGGGGGGAGATATGATGAAAAAGCGGGCAGAGGGAATCTTGCATGTCCACCCTGTCTTTTCAAAACAATTGTTTTAAAGTTTTCTTCTGTGTCGACAGCTCGGGCCTGAGCTAAGCCCCCTGTCTCCCATGCCTTTGTTCACCGTTGTACATCTGTGATCAAGGGCTTCATGGTAATGTCACCTTCGTTTGAAGTGGTTAAAGTGGAATCAAGGAGTGGTGATAAAAAGAAGGCGGGTGGCGAGCTTCAAAAACTGACTATTTACCCATCAACAGATGGACCTAAATTGCTAACAGCAGGTTCATGAGTTAGAAGAGCAGCCTGCAGTGCCCAGAAAGAAAAAAAAACCCTCAAATACGGGCTGCTAGAGCTATTAAACAAACAGATGCCCAAAGTAGGGTAATGTTTAGGCCGAGATGTTTTTCAGACATTAGCCAGTGCTTAAAGCCTGTCAAGCCTGTTTGAACATAGCCTGATTAGCAATCTGACACATGAGAACAACAACACACACAATACAGCAATGTCATGGATACTCTTAGAGTCATGCATACCCCCCCCCCCCCCCCCAAAAAAAAAAAAACAGTGCTGACTATGGTCTGATGTTCTAATCTTACACATCTGCCTGCAGATATTAAAGAAGAAGAGGATGAAAAAGACTCCAGGACTCATTCTGTGTACCATATATTGCAGTTTTTATTATTATAGAATCTTAACAGCTAAACAACTAACAGCAGAATTGACTTTCCTCTGAGTTCAAAAGAAGATGTGCTTCTCTGAGTGTTTACACGCACACCAATAATCTGACCCTTATCTGATTTGAGCATTTACCACATTACCGAAGTGGTAATGTATCCAGCATACCATGACACCTTCAATCAGATTAAATCTGCTAGCTAAATGATAATTATCCTGTAAAGACACCTAAATGGCATTAGGTGTCTTCACGGATACTTATCATTTAGCTAGCAGCCAATAATCTGGTTATTCATCACATGTACAGATGTAACCTGATATCTTTCATGTTTGTACATCACCACATGTAACTAAACATAACAGGATAGACAAGAACTGCAGTGCAAGCACTAAATAGCGACGAAGCAACATTTTTTAAATACAAAGTTGAAAAAAAAAACGTGGAAACTCCTTCTTGATGAGATAGCTCAGAAGAGAATTGGTTCCAGCTGACAGGAAGGCCACAGTAACTCAAATAAGCACTTTTTACAACTGTGGTGAGCAGAAAAGCATCTCAGAATGCACAACACAGCAAACCCTGAAGAAGATGCCCTACAACAACAGAAGACCATACCGGGTTCCAGTCCTGTCAGCCAAGAACAGGAATCTGAGGCTATAGGCTCACCAAAACTCAACAGGTGATTTGACAGACTAGGGGAAACGATCAGGCAGCATTTTTCCAATCAACTGTCTTCAAACGTTACTGTGAACATTAATTGAAGCTTTTGAACGCTATCTCTGAGTGTATGTCTTATCATGTATTTAGAACAATATGGCGTTTTTGAGTTGCTCATGTAGACTTTGGAGCTTTTCCACATTTTCCTACGCTACATTACAGGCATTGAGCAGATGCTCTTATCCAGAGTGACGTACAACATACCCAGAGCAGCCTGGGAAGCAGTTGGGGGTCAGATGCCTTGCTCAAGGGCACTTCAGCCATTCCTGCTGGTCCAGGGACTCAAACTGGCAACCTTTTGATTCCAAAGCTGCTTCTCTAACTGTTAGGTCATGGCTTCCCCAAAAAACTCCTTTTACTGCTACTACTACTACTACATTACATTACAGGCATTTAGCAGACAGTCTTGTCCAACATACAACATACAATGTACAACATTCCTTCATCATAATATTTTGTAAACTTTTTGCTTATATGAGAACGTAGGATATACACTATATGTACACTAAACTATACAACATGTGTCTAAATATCAATGATTATTATACATACAGGACACCTTTTCAATGGAATAAAAACATGTATTCTATTCCCTTCTAGCGGGTTTCGTTCATTTGGTTTGATAGCATGCAACATTGTTAGCATATCACTTATCCTACGTGTATTACGTCAGTCTACCCGATGGAGAATGAGCATTGAATATTGTTTACGATATTGCACGGTTGTCAAGACAATATGATGTCACACGTCGGAGATGTAAAACTTCTGCACTAGCGAGCGACTGTGACAATTTGTAAACAAACATGGCCGCCAGGTTTGTTTGTTAAATACGGAAGATTTTGAGAGAATTTTGAAAGAGAAAGATGTGTTGAACATCTGAAAGGAATGAATAATAATAATAATAATAATAATAATAATAATAATAATAATAATAGCGGCACAGTGGTGTAGTGGTTAGCATTGTCGCCTTACAGTAAGAAGGTTCTGGGTTTGAGCCCAGTGGCTGATGGGAGCCTTTCTGTGTGGAGTTTGCATGTTCTCCTCGTGTCTGCGTGGGTTTCCTCCGGGTGCTCCGGTTTCCCCCACAGTCCAAAGACATGCAGGTTAGGCTAATTGGTGGCTCTAAATTGACCGTAGGTGTGAATGTGAGTGTGAATGGTTGTTTGTGTCTATGTATCAGCTCTGCGATGATCCGGCGACTTGTCTAGGGCGTACCCCGCCTCTCGCCCATAGTCAGCTGGGATAAGCTCCAGCTTACCCTGCACAGGATAAGTGGTTACGGATAATGGATGGATGAGTAATAATAATAATAATAATAATATTGGCTGGCTTTTTTGTGGTATATCAGTTATATTCCATTCAGCTAGCATGATATTGAACTCATCTTCGACTCATTGAGTATCATGTGAGCCAAATGGAATATATCTGATATACCACTCAACACCAGCCAATATTATTTAATTATTTAATCTGCCATCATGGATGTATTCTTCCATAGGCTCCAATGTGAGTCCAACTCAGCTGATTTTCAAAAAGTGTTATTAAGTAAAAGAAAAAACCTGAGAATATTCCTTAACCGTTCAAGAAATTATTTTTTGTCTACCTACTATTCACACACCTGCTGATTCATTTTCTAAATTGCTCCTACTGCTCTTTAATTCAATTACAGCTGTGCCTTGATGACTAAACATTTTAACTCCAATATGTCCCCAATGCTGTAAGCAAATAACAACAAATATTTTTTGACTGAGGTAAATAGCATGTAATACTGGATGAGAAATAAAAATCGGGAAAAGCTTGATGTCCCTCCAAGTTCCATCTTAGGCCCTGTATTATTCCCGCTTTATATGAAGTCCCTTCTCTAAATATTGTATAATGTTGGTGACCCGGTGGACAGTGAGTGGTAATCTTTTTCTTGGAAATGACATCACGTAAAAGTACACTTGAGCAAGTATAAGTACCCCCAAAATTATACTTAACTACAGTAATGATGTACAATTCCTCAAGTATTTTTCATCCCTGATTATTGGTTTGATTATGTGGAAAAACTTGTATTAGCATCAGCATTAGCAATCAGTAAAGGTGTGCACAGAACTGTTCTTTAAATGAAATTCCCACCCACTGCCAAAAGAATTCTGTCTAGCCCCTCCTGAATCCACTCTTGACCAACCTTTTCCGCTCCCACATTAAGTCTGGCTAAGCCTATTCAGCCACTATTTTTGTTTTCCACCATGCAGTATTTTCTAATCAACTTAGTTCACTTAATTTCCAAAATATGCAGACATAAACAGGAACCCTGACAAGGATACAGCAGTTACAGCAGATGAATGAATGAATGAACATAGCAAATCTAAAAATGTAGCACTTGTTCAGCTGATTTCATTTGTAGCCAAACAGTTGATTTGGTCTTGAACTACGGACTACATTTGCAATTATTAAGTATATTTTTGACCCGAGTAACCATGGCATTTAACGCTCTGAGGTCTGAGGGTATTTTCTGGCACTTAAATGATTTTGGCATGCTCTGATTTTGTTGTCAATTTCAACAAATCTAAGCAGTGTTTTCAAAGTCATATGACTTTTTTGTGTTCAGCACAAGTTCAGCTATAATAATATCTATACCGTATGTATGTCACGATTCTACTTTTAAAAAAATAACAGATAAATGAAGATGTTGTAAAAAGCAGTTTTCCAACTGTGTTGGAATGTGTGAAAAACATGATCTTACCCATTGTGACGAACCATTTTGGTCACTTGAGGTGATTCTGTTCAGTCTTAGGAATGCATCAGTCACAAAAACTTAAATCTGCTCCACTGATTTGGACAATTAACTGGCCATCAAAAAATTTATGTCCTATTGTTTTGGGATAAAAGGTTGGCAGTGTGGCGGCATGGTGGTTTAGTGGTTAGCGCTGTCACCTCACAGCAAGAAGGTCCGGGTTCGAGCCCCGTGGCCGGCGAGGGCCTTTCTGTGTGGAGTTTGCATGTTCTCCCGTGTCCGCGTGGGTTTCCCCCGGGTGCTCCGGTTTCCCCCACAGTCTAAAGACATGCAGGTTAGGTTAACTGGTGACTCTAAATTGACCGTAGGTGTGAATGGTTGTCTGTGTCTATGTGTCAGCCCTGTGATGACCTGGCGACTTGTCCAGGGTGTACCCTGCCTTTCACCCGTAGTCAGCTGGGATAGGCTCCAGCTTGCCTGCGACCCTGTAGAACAGGATAAAGCGGCTAGAGATAATGAGATGAGATGAGATGAGATGAGATGAGATGAGATGAGGTTGGCAGTGGGAGGGGTATTCAATGAGAAGGGTAAAAATTTCCATTCCATTCAATGAGAAGAGTGAAAACCCCTCCCACTGCCAACTCTTAATCCCATCAGGTTAAGTCACAATGGGTAAGGTAATGTTTTTTCACGCATTCCAACACAGTTCTAAAACTACTTTTTACAACAGCTTCATTTATCTGGTATTTGACTTTATTTTGGTATTTGACTCTTGTGTCTTGAAATTAACTCTTGTACTATTTTACTCAGTTCAGAGTCACAACCAACTCTGTTACTCTGGTACACAATTACTCTGTAATTTTGCTCCCACTCCAACTCCAAATTTTACTCTCTAAGCTCAAAATAGAGCAAAATTAACTATTTTTGAGGAAAAGACGTTTAATTCTGGAAAAATTGCTCAGTCATTTTTCTTGTTGTATGCACTACAGCACATGCATATCAACCAATCTGCTCATCAGAAATAGAAGAAATATTTACACTTACTCAAGTTGATTTTCGGCTGGATCAAGTCAAAGATAAAAAAAAAAAAGGCACTGCTCATCATCAGTGTCGCAGTTCTGAAGATTGAATTGAATTGCTGTCCTGAATCATGAATTGAATCATGAATTGATTCATTGCCCTGAAATTGAATCACTGTCCTGAATCATGAAATGAATCATGAATTGAATCACTGTCCTGAATCATCCGAAGCACATATAATTCGTGTGCCATCTCGAGACAAGTTTTACCTCCAAATAGCCTAAACTTTGACAGATTTTATCCTGTTTACGATGGGCATTTCCACCACGAAAGAGAAACCAATCGAAACTGAAAGAGTGAAAGTGATTATCATGCTGTGACCATGTGAATAGTCTCTTATGAATAGTCATTCATAAGAGACTATTCACATGGTCACAGCATGATAATCACTTTCACTCTTTCAGTTTTGATTAAGACTGAGTGGATGCTCAGCACTCCAACTCCAGTGTGACTGAGTAAAGTGACAAGTTTTATGTTTCATCTAGTGCTGTCAAGCGATTAAAATATTTAATCGCGATTAATGTCACGACTGTCATAGTTAACTCGCGATTAATCGCAATTTAATCGCACATTTTTGTCACATGAAAAACCATTGTAATTCTCTTATCAGCATAAAAAAGTGAATGGGCTTGCTTTGTACCAATGTTTTTTTTTTTTTTATTGCAGAGCATAACACGTCTTGTCACAGCCACTGCAAAGTCGGGCTGGAGCCGCTGATGGGAAAATGAAACCTAAGCCGAGCACCGTGGCTCTTCGTCCCGAGGCGCGGGGCTAGCGCGCCCTGCCCGCCCTGGTTCTTTGGGGGGAGGGCAGAGGACTCTGGCTGTGCGGGCGTGGCATTACAGTCTAGCTGCTATCGTTTTTCTAAGCAAAGTCTCTGTTCCAAGTTCCTGGCAGTTTCAAAAGCTTATGAAAAACCTACATCATGTCACAGAGCGTTAATCTCGCGATAAAAAAATTATCGCCGTTAAAATTGAGTCAAGTTAACGCGACATTTTTGACAGCACTAGTTTCATCTAATTTAGGTAATTTAAAAACTATAATATTATTTGGCAGTGGGCACATAGCAAAGTGTAAAGTATAAAGTTTCTATCAATATGTTTATCATGCTTGTATGATAAAAAAAAAAAAAAACTTGTGAAGATATTTATCTAAATACATGACCTACTCATTCTAAACCTGCCAAGCTTCGCCGGCGAAGCTCTCAACCCCAGAGGGTAAATGCATAGGCTAGAAAACTCAGGAAATGTACATATCTCCGAGTGTCATATGGTGTCCCACAAAGTTCTATTTTAGGACCATTTTAAATATGTAATAATATGTTAAAAAAATGGAAGACTAGACTAAAAAATATTATATAATATAGCTTATATAAACTGAAATTTGGTCTCTTAAATTCTGATAAAAGAGAAACCTAGATTAGATAGATTTGCTAATTTTATGCTAGTGCTTCATGGGTACTCTATGAGATCAAAAACTACACTTAAGAACCCTAGATGCTGGTTTATAATTTGATTATCATGAACAGTAATTAACCACACTACAAACTCACTGTATTATTATTTCAGAAACATTGTCAAAATATCAAAAAATGAAAATATATGCTAACTTAATGCATACCTTAATAAGCTGTATATTGAACTATTGTAATGTGTTGCTTACTGGCAGCACTGCTGTATAGTTAAATAGCCTTCAACTAGTTTAGAGCATCAGCCTTTTTATATCCATATTCTAATCAACAAAGTCCTGCTTATCCTGTTTATAACTCTAAATGGTCTTACTCTGGCATATCATGCTTATCTCCGGAAACAGTATAGTCAATTTGCTCAGCTGAGCTAGGCCTACTTTTAATCCAGAGGATCACCCACAGCTCAGCCAATGGATGACAGTGGTCTTTAATGAATTTTTTGGTCCTGAAATTAACACATTTTGCCAGTCAAGCCCTTCATCTTTAACTTAAAAAAAGCATATGTCAGTTCCTAATAAGTTGTATGCACAACTCAAGTGTGTTGTACATACTGATCCAGAAAAGCATACGTGTAATGTAAAGTAATGAATTACAAATAATCTTATTACTATTTTCAGGAATTCTACTTTATGAGGTAGTTTAAAATGGGTGCACTTTTACTTTTACTTGAGTATGCTGTAAGTACTGTAACAGTACGTTTACCCTGCTATTTTCCTTCAAGTATGCTCCTTACTTGATTTTAGTTTGTTCATTTTTTCCTCTGACTGTTAAGGGACTGCGTGCTCTGCCTATCAGTTGTGTTAAACCACATTCAAAATGTGAGTGTCAACAGTAGAACTGGTACCAACTGCTAATAATCATGGAAGTCATGAGAGGGGAAGATATGGAGGATGCCTCAGGCAGCTACTCTTGCGTTTGCTTAAGTAGTTTTTCCTAATTGTGAGATTGTGTTCTAAGATATCCTTAGATACCATCTAACACTCAAACAGATACTGCCTCTTTCCCCATTTCTTCTTTCAGTGGCCAATTCTAGTGCACTCCACTTAATAACTTCCTCATATTGTGCTCATTAAGGGATACTTGTGTGGATATCTGCATGGATCCTTTATGCCACTAGTTAAAAATAAGCACTAAAGGGATATTACGGATCATTCCTGTCCAATTTGCTTCAATTCAAAATTTCAGGTACTTACAATGAGTCATGTTGAATTTGTGCATTTCTTTGCCAAAGTATTCCTCTTCTTCCTGGTACTCTGTCTCAGGAACTATCGTGCTCTGCTGGTCCTCAGTGGTCTCCACAGTGCTGTTGTAGATTGAGATGATATTGTCTGGGATTTCGTCTTTTGGGTCATCTTCAGGCTCGGGCTCTTTGGCCATGCGTAATTTACTGAGAATCTGTCCACGAATGGCCTCAATTCGCTTCCTCTTCACCAGCTCGAGGTCCAAAGTCTTGCAGGTGGACATGGCACCAGCAACAGATGCCAAGCATACAATGGCTAGTGCCAAACAAAGGTGCCTCATGGTGATGGTGATCTAGTGCTGAAATGTACCCAGTTCAGTTTAAAAGCAACAAGTAAGGTTGACGTCTGGTGTGACGGAGATGGAACAGTCAGTAGCTGATTGGCAACAAGATGATGATGACAATAAAGCTGGTCATGGAAATCACCTGTAATATTGAGGTCAGTCAATGCTCAGGTGTATTAGAGGAGGGGAATCCCAGTACACACAGAGTCGGTTTGTCTCTTGAGCCCAGACATTCAAAGGTGGAGAGTTTGTGTGTGACTAGCCCTCGCACTTCAGGTCCTGCCAAATGAGCCGATCTGTCTCACTCTTGTTCTCACTGACTCTCCCACACACACTTACTCAGAGGGTGGACGCAAGGCAGTGCTTCCCAGAGTGAGGACATGTGATGTCAGGGCCACACTTGAACACAAATAAACACCGAATACATAAGCATTTACTCAAACCACAAGCTTAGCTGGGTAGGTTTCTGCGTTTCTCTGAGTTCCAGCTTTCAGTGTTGCTTCTCTGCTGGCAAACACACACAGGAGCACTTGTTTAAGACCGCAGGTCTAGCTGAAATCCTCGGCTTTCTCTCCCTGTCCTGGAGACCTCCTGTTCTCAGGAGAAAGGTTGCAGCTTGGACACAATGACAAGTCTATGTGATAGTTAGTGCCTCTTAGACACTTTGTAGTTGGTTCTTTGTAGATTGACAGGTTGTTGTCAGCAAGCCTCTCAAATCATCCCTCGTTTTTGGTCTTACAGTGAAACTCTTGCTCTGATGACCCCTTGCTTTTTAGATAGGTTTCCCCAGTGGCTCTGATATAGCCTGCAGATTGCAACAGCAAAGGAAGAAGAGAGGACAAACAGAAATGCTGAGTCGCCACAGCTACTAATCCCGACACTTTCATGTTAAGCATGTGAAACTTAAGAGTAAGATCATCGTGCAAGGCTCAACAGAAACAGACATACATCAGGATCTAAAGTGCATGGTTCAGAAAGGCTGGTTAGTACCTTGATTATAAATTCAGGTCCTGCTGATGAAGTTGTCATCCACTGTAACGACAAAAACAACAACAACAAAACCCCAAAATATCATGCATGCTTCTCTCCAGCAACACACGTTGTTTCACACACACACACACACACACACACACACACACACACACACACCTGAGCAGTGAGAAAATCGAAAGGTAAATAAATCCTTGTGGAAAATACCTTGTAGTTTCTCTGCTCAGTGATGTAACAGACAAATTGTCTTTGAATAAATAGAATTTGAAGGTCAGTAGAATTGGAATCGAAAGTGAAAAACAGCCCAGAACATGAGTGTTGGATGAAAACGGAGCGTCAGTAGCAACAGCAGTAGTAGTTGAAGTTATGAGGCGAACGTTCTCACTGCCAGCAGTGTGTAAGTCCTCGGATCGGGTTGCACTCCCACACCCTCTCCTTCTTTTCCTCCTTTTCTTCTCCTTCTCTGCCCGGCCACTTTTATGCTTCAAGCCCTGATGAGGACACTTTTCACACCTCCTCTTCTGTCCTCTCTCTCTCTCTCTCTCTCTCTCAACCTCCTTCAGACTCAGACCTCACTCTTGTTTTAGAGCCCCCTCTTTCTGGAAGACCAAATAATTAGTTGGTGACAAAATGATTTGTGAAAGCTGTTCCTCGGACTCTCAGACTAACTGCTGTCCCTCTCGCTTTCACATCTTCTCTCTTCCTTTTTTCTTGTTCCTGTTACTTCACTAATTCAGAAGAGAGCTCTCCGCCCAGGAAATGAGTATAACGGACTCTTAAACATCTGCTTTGCACACAGCACACAACAAAGTGATGGTGTGATAGACTGAATAGGGCAAAAATATCTATCTCTTTCTCACGTACACATTAGAAAGACAGTACAGACAGATAAACAAGCTCTGTGTGACACTCATGTTGGCCAAACTAACCACACTCTAAACTTCCAAAGTGACACATTGAAAGTGTACTGAAGGTAGACAGAGTTCCCCCACAAATAAAGACCTAGCCTGTTCAGCAGTGAAAGACCACAGCCCCTGCTGACTTTACCCGTGTTTTCTGTAACAACAAGGTCCAGCCTGAGAAAACACTCCACATGGTCAGATTTGGACATAGAACTAAATGAAAACTAAAGGATTTCTTGAACTAAAATGTGCTTCTCTTTTGTTTTAAACCAGAACAGAGAATCACTTTGTAAGATTCAAAGACGCCTACATCGCTCACTACATTTATAATCGATTTATAATCTATTTACAGAAAAACAGCATAACTGCCAATTTTTAAAGAATTATCAGTTTACTCATCAGTCATCATTTTGATTCTCTGTCTCAAAATCAGAGGTACAAAAAAAATCCTTTATTGTTGACTGATCAGTGTTCATGCTAGGGAAATAATTGAAGGGTTTTGTTTCTTGCTGACTAAATTCCTTTTTATTACCTCACCCGGGACAGGGTCCACCAGGGGGTGAGGTATTGTTTTCGGTCGGGTTTCTTTGTTTGTTTCTTTGTTTTTTTGTTAACGATATTACTGGAAAACAGCTGGATCAATCTTCATGAAACTTTCAGGATAGATGGGCATTGGTCTCAAATAGAACCTCCAACATTTTGAGGGTCATCCGGTCAAGGTCACCAAAAAGGTCAAAATCGTTTTTATTGTGGCTACTGCTTCATATAGCGGCGCTAGCCACTATGTCATCGTGCTGTAAGAATGTAGGAATGAGTGTAACAATAGCGCACTGCGCGTGCGCATACATGTGCTTCAATTAAAATGGCCAGTGAGTGTATACAATTCGATTCACCGTTCAAAATAAATGGATTAGACTAAAGAAATCGCTTTCTGACATGTTTATGCTTATTACAGAGGAAAAGTGCGTTCCTATTTTAAAATATACTCTAGGTTGTCCCCCTATCCTTGCCTTCTTCAGCCAGTGGTCCCATGTGTGATGTAGATGTGACACACTTCCGAGTTGTTACGGGAAGTTGTCGAAAAGAGACCACTGAGCTCTATTGCCGGGTCTTTTCCAGGAAAAAAAGAGTTTTGGTCATGGTGACAGCATGTGTATGTCAGGCTTACTCATTGGGGATAGATTAGGGATAAAATTAGCTCATGTTTAACCTCCGAAGGCCCAAGCTGTTTTTTTACATGCATTTTTTATTTCTCTTTGCTATTTGGGCTTATTAGAACCCGATTAGAATAAAAACTAAGCATCATCTTTTGATAAGATGTACTTTTAGAGAAAAAGTATGTCCACATATGTGGATTCTTGTTCCGAATTTCTAAAAAGTGCTGTCCACGCATGTGACCGCTAAGCCCTAGGAGGTTAAAGTCATTCAAATTCTGTAAACCTGCTTTGCGACAGTGTTTATTGCTAAAAGCACTATAAAAATAAACTTGACTTGACTTGTATGTCAGCCTCGGTTCAGAGGTTTCAGTTTCGAAAAATGTAAGAGGTAAAAGTAGAATAATATAAAGTACAGACATGGTGTATTTTGCTTCTGTGATTTTTAAATTGTTTATTTTTGGATTACACTTCATTTTTGTGGCTACTGCATCAGAAAGTAAATATATCCATCCATCCATTCTCTGTAGCTGCTTATCCTATCTTACAGGGTCGCAGGCAAGTTGGAGCCTATCCCAGCTGACTATGGGTGAGAGGCGGGGTACACCCTGGACAAGTCGCCAGGTCATTGCAGGGCTGACACATAGACACAGACAACCATTCACACTCACACCTACAGTCAATTTAGAGTCACCAGTTAGCCTAACCTACATGCCTTTGGAGGAAACTGGAGCACCCGGAGGAAACCCACGTGGACACAGGGAGAACATGCAAACTCCGCACAGAAACGCCCTCGTTGGCCGCTGGGCTCGAACCCAGGACCTTCTTGCTGTGAGGCGACAGCGCTAACCACTACACCACCGTGCTGCCCCAGAGTAAATATATATGCTATATTTACTGTATGGACATGGTTTCAGAAAACAATTTTATTTATAAGCAGTAGCCACATGTACCCATAGGGTACCTATTTTTTTCGCAATATCTTCCTCCATATTCATCATAAGTGCTACTGGGTGAGGTTTGTTTTGCTTGGCAATACTTGTTAATGTATTGTTATTAAGTCATTTAAACATTTTAATGCTTTACGGATGGTATTAAGGCATACTTAGACATGTCCATTTTGCGATAAAATGCCAATAGCTGTGTTTGTTAACTGGTCCTTACCTGATGTAATTAATAATATTATTAACAGGAAAACTTCTGATTTTCTGTCTTTTTCTTTCTTTTTTTTTGGCTGCCAATTTTTCAGAACTTAGCTGCAGCTCCATCCTGTATGCAAAACTCCAACAGTCAACTCATTGTCACAGGATAGTTTCACTTTCCTCTGACTCTACACTAATGCCTCACTAGGTATTTCTGACAATTAAAAAAAAACCCAACAACCTTTGATGTCCTATATGATGAACAGTGCATCTAAGAGCACGCTTGCATTGGTGCACATTTTTTTTCATGTTTCTGAACACAGAAATCAGGGTGTTATCTAAGATATAGAACCTGGAGTTTGCGATCAGCTACTATCACTATTATTGCTGTTATTAATTAGTTATTATAGTATGAATTCTAATTAAGAAGTCTTAAGACTAATTAAGATCTCTAACTGCAAAAAAGTTTAAGAAACTTTGATGTAAATGTATGATGTAAGTGTGTGTTGTCAAACAAATAGGCTTGACTATGAATTTGCTGTTTTGCTCATTGCTACAAAACATATGCACAAAAGATATCATGCTTTTATCGCGCATTAAAGCACGCTGGTCACAGTAATGGGGTGACGTACAGAACTGTGCAAAAGTCTTAGGCACGTGTATAGAAGACTTCCTCTTCTTCTTCTTCTTCTTTAGTTTAAGCACTATATTAGTTACCCTTGATGTTGTATAAATTGACAGATACACGGTGCCCCCTAGTGGACTTGGATCACATACTCCAAAAGCTATTTTGGTGCTTAAATGGTTCGTAATGTAGCGTATTGACCATGCCTGTGTAGGTTATTACTAATCTAAGTTATTGCAGAACATCACAAACCATTTGTAACAGTAAAGAAATACTGCTATGTATAAGTGGGTTTTCAGTTTGTCACAATTAGGAACTTTCAACCCTTTTCACCCTGTGCATAGAAAACTGTATTTTGTTTACAGTATTTCATGTTGTTGTAATTAAAATATATATTCACTGTCCACTTTATTAGGAATGCCTATACATCTGCTCTTTCATGTACAGTGATGATGTTTGTCCTTCGGGGTCAAAGATGACCATGACTTCAATTTGATGGGTGGCGGTTGTGGGTCTGGAGGTGACTGATGAGGCCATTTCTGGCTTGGAAGGTATACCCACATGTTGGGCACGCATGGGTAGGTGCTGTAGTGGGGGTGGTGACAGTTCAAGCCTTTCTTCTGGGCCTCAGCGATGCATTTCATCTCTGCTGCACGTGCGCCACTGGTGAGCTTTGCTTGCCATGCTGGATGATCCTGAGCAAGCGACTCCCAGGAGTTGATATCGATTTCTAGAGTTTTGAGGGACCCTTTGAGATTGTCCTTGAAGCGTTTCTTCTGCCCCCCAGATGAGTACTTGCCTTGGCACAGCTCTCCATACAACAACTGTTTGGGCAGTCGACTGTCTGGCATCCTGACAACATGGCCCGTCCATCTGGCTTGGGCTTTCTGCAGAAGAGTGTTAATGCTGGGAAGTCCAGCCCCCAGTAGAGTGCACACGTTCCATGTGCCAAGGTTGAGTACCTTCACTATCTTATTAATTTTCTTATTTGTTGTATTTTGATTGCTGAGTGGGATCCCCGCTAACTGCAGTGCACTGACTAGGGTGAGGTGAAACAGGCTATGTTTGGGGCACCTTTTCTAGCCCCTTCCTCCATGGAGATGAGCAGAGTGAATCTTAAGCAGGGCTGCTCAGACACCCAGGGGGCTTATGAACTCCGCTGCTGCTTCGTTCCAACAGAGAGAGACCCTATGCCCTGTGCTGCCTGTGTGCAGGTTTGTGACTACAGCTTCCAGTGTTTCCGTACCTGCTGCTTTACCACTTGCCCATCGCCACAGGACTTGAATTTGAAGTCATGACTTGCACGTGACTTGGATTAGAGTGAGGGAGAGTTGTGCAGCTGTCTGCCTCACTCTCTTGTCCTGACCTAACTGCATCCAGGGGCAAGACAGAATCAAGATGACTGGAGCTAGGTCGGGATGCAGTGGATGGCCAACAGTGTTCTACATGTTCCACTGTACCCTGATCATGCTCCACAAATGCTTTACTGAGTCCGCCTTCCTGCCCATTGAACCACCAGGTAGTGGTCTCCTCCATGCAGTCTGCCAAGTCCAGTCTTCAGTCACAACCCTGACCAGGGGGAGCAATTATCATGTACAGTAATTATCATGGGAAAGCAGCTTCGGTTAATATTCATTACATTACAGGTATTTAGCAGATGCTCTGATGCAGAGCATATACAACATACCCAGAGCAACCTGGAGGTTAGGTGCCTTGCTCAAGGGCACTAAAGCCATTCCTGATGGTCCAGGAAGTTGAACCAACAACCTTTTAGTTGTTGCCTGAAGCCGATTGGCCATGGCTTCCCCAACAATGATCAGGTAGCAATTGAAATTAGCATTCATAACACTCTTGCCTCAGGCACTGCTGGGATTTGAACCAAGGATCTCCTGTTTACTAAGTAGGCACTTTAACCAACTAAGCCACAGGGCCAAATATCAGATTGTTCAATCTCAAATCAGATATCACAATGGGGAAACATGTGATTTCAGTGACTTTGACCATGACATGGTTGTTGCTACCAGAGTACAATACCAACTACATGTACCAAGTAGAATGTATCCTGCATCATTTTTAAAAAATACGGATTGGAACTAGAGACTACATCTCAAACTGCATTCTATCCTACTAAATCATAAATAGAGTACTGTCAAAATAGTATGCCACTCAAAGTACTTTTACCACAGAAGCCTGTTGCAGCACTCTAAATATGAGTAGTAAAGATGCTATATACATAATTTAATATAAGCCTACTGATATACAGACTGTCAACACTTGATCCTTCTGTTGATGATAATTTTCATTTTAGAGCCCTCTATTCCTTGCAAGTTGAATTGTAATGACAATAAAACATTGAAAAGCCATTCTAATTCATGTTTCCCTCAACTAAGCTCATCAACTCTGTTTAAATTATTTATGCCACATGAAAGGCCAGAGCTGAACAACAGAGACCGTTTCCATGCCTGTAATGAATAAAATAGTGAGATCCTTCGCATGGCAATATTGTAAACCCCAGTTTTTCTAAGTGCTCTTTAAAAATACATGATTATTACAGATAATAATGTAATCTTTCTCAAATGCATCACTTTCACTAAACCATCCTGCAATACCATAACTGTAAGAGGTGTTTAGTATTGTGTGAGTCAAATGTGTGGTCACTTTTGTGTAGTCAAATGCAACAAATAGTCAAGTCAACTGAAGTGGGTTTTATTGTCATTCTTCTATATAGCATATACAAGGGATGTGAATGAATAGGAAAGTGTTATTTGGCTTGAACTGCTAATGCACTACAAACAGATACAAGTACAGATATGAATAGAAGGCACACCTTTTTGAGAAAGAAGGCTAGAAAGGTATGAAGGGCATCTAGCTGAGAGTAAAGTTGTACATCAGGAATGTGGGGGTGGGGGATGTTAACTTTCACACAGGTGCAAGTGAGCAGTTAGTTATGAAGCGTGTAGAACAAACACAGAAATCATTAATATGAACTTACAAAACTGTGCAATGCCTTTAAAGCATTCATTTATTCATCCATAGTAACTGCCTGGTCAGGATTGCAGTGGTTTACATGAGTTTGTTTATATTGTGGGAGACAGAACCAGGTTGTACCAACAGGTAATGTCTCATTCTCACCAGCAGAAGTCCCCCTCTTTTGAGTTCTAACATGATCACACCATGTCTTGTTGTCAGAGTGTGAAAGGACTGTTCACACATACACACAATGCAAAGTCTGACGTCATGCAATGTGTGTAAGTTTTAAGCTTTATTCCTGTGTTTTCCAAGCAGTGTATCTTGACCATTTCCATGCCTTTGGACTTGCCCTTCGGACTATGTTTTGTCTTCTCAGGTGGTTTGAACTTTTTTCATCCATCCATCCATTATTTGTAACCGTTTATCCTGTGCAGGGTCACGGGCAAGCTGGAGCCTATCCCAGCTGACTATAGGTGAGAGGCGGGTTACGCCCTGGACAAGTCACCAGGTCATCGCAGGGCTGACACATACAGACAAACAACCATTCACACTCACATTCACACCTATGGTCAATTTAGAGCCACCAATTAATTTACGAGTGCCTTCAACACCATCCAGCCCCTATTGCTTCAGGACAAACTGAACAGGATGTGAGTGGACCCCTGCCTGGTCACCTGGATCTCCAGCTACCTCACTGACAGGCCACAGTATGTCAGGCTGAAGGACATCACGTCTGACACTGTGATTAGCAGCACCGGAGCACCCCAGGGCATGGTGATGGCCCCTCTTCTCTTCACCCTGTACACCACGGACTTCTGCTACAACTCGGAACTGTGTCACATTCAGAAGTTTGCCGATGACACAGCCATCGTTGGGTGTATCAGTGACGACAGAGAGGAGGAGTATAGGAGCCTGGTGAGGGACTTTGCTGCTTGGTGCAACAGGAACCATCTGCAGCTCAACACCTCGAAGACCAAGGAGCTGGTCATTGACTTTGGGAGGTCCAGACCAAGGTCACAACCATTTCTGATCGAGGGAGTTGAGGTGGAGGCTGTGGATTCCTACAAGTACCTCGGGCTGTGGCTGGACAGCAAGCTGGACTGGACTTGCAACACCAAACACTTATACAGGAAGGGACAGAGCAGGCTATACTTCCTTAGGAGGCTGCGGTCCTTTAACATCTGCAAGAAACTCCTGTAGATATTCTATCAGTCTGTGGTCGCCAGTGTCCTGTTTTACACCGTGGTGTGCTGGGGGGGCAGCACATCCAAGAAGGACACATCCAGGCTGGACAAACTGATCAGGCGGGCCAGCTCTGTGGCTGGCATGAAGCTGGACTCTCTGGTGATGATGGCGGAGAAGAGGTCTATGGACAAACTATTGAACATCATGGACTATGCCAGTCACCCTCTGCACACCGTCATCAGCAACCAGAGGAGCCTGTTCAGTGACAGAATGCTCCTTCCCAAATGCAGGACAAACAGACTCAAAAACTCCTTTGTCCCTCATGCCATCAGACTGTACAACTCCTCTCTGGGGGGGGAGGAGGAGTAACAGGAGGACAGAGGACAGGAAGGAGCAGTAGCCTAGCCTAACAATAAGCAATACCAGACAATGTGCAATATAATGTGCAATATAAAGTGCAATATTTCTCCTGGAATGATGCTGCTGGAATCTTAATTTCCCTGAGGGAACATTCCCAAAGGGATCAATAAAGTTTTATCTATCTATCTATCTATCTATCTATCTATCTATCTATCTATCTATCTATCTATCTATCTATCTATCTATCAACTTGCATGTCTTTGGGGGCGGCACAGTGGTGTAGTGGTTTGCACTGTTGCCTCACAGCAAGGAGGTTCTGGGTTTGGGCATGGTGGCCAATGGTGGCCTTTCTGTGTGGAGTTTGCATGTTCTCCTCGTGTCTGAGTGGGTTTCCTCTGGGTGCTACAGTTTCCCCTATAGTCCAAAGGCATGCAGGTTAGGCTAAGTGGTGGCTCTAAATTGACCGTAGGTGTGAATGCAAATGGTTGTTTATCTCTATGTATCAGCCCTGCGATGACCTGGTGACTTGTCCAGGGTGTACCCCGCCTCTTGCCCATAGTCAGCTGGTAGGGGCTCCAGCTTGCCTGTGACCCTGCACAGGATAAGCGGTTACGGATAATGGATGGATGGATGCATGTCTTTGGACTGTGGGGGAAACCGGAGCACCCAGAGGAAACCCACGCAGACATGGGGAGAACATGCAAACTCCACACAAAAACACTCCCATCAGCCACCAGGCCCGAACCCAGAACCTTCTTGCTGTGAGGCAACAGTGCTAACTACTATACCACTGTGGGTTTGAACTTTTTGCCTGGCTTATTAGATATGTATTTTTGTATTGTGGACTTTTTGAGTAGGAAAAAAAAACCTGTCCTGTGTACAGTTCTAGTTGTAACCAGCTGACAGTGCTTGCATTTCCACATCTGGATTTTTCTGGTGTTTTCCAGTAGTTTCAGGAACATATTCATAGGGTTCATGTTTAATCTCATTATCTCTAGCTGCTTTATCCTGTTCTACAGGGTCGCAGGCAAGCTGGAGCCTATCCCAGCTGACTACGAGCGAAAGGCGGGGTACACCCTGGACAAGTAGCCAGGTCATCACAGGGCTGACACATAGACAACCATTCACCCTCACATCTACGGTCAATTTAGAGTCACCAGTTAACCTAACCTGCATGTCTTTGGACTGTGAGCACCCGGAGGAAACCCACGCGGACATGGGGAGAACATGCAAACTCCGCACAGAAAGGCCCTCACTGGCCACAGGGCTCAAACCCGGACCTTCTTGCTGTGAGGCGACAGCGCTAACCACTACACCACTGTGCCGCCCGGTTCATGTTTAATTAAAAAAAAAAAAAATCAATTCAGTTTGTACCATGCTTACTTTACTTTAAATCTGAATACAGATACAAATATGGATATTTAGAGCACTAAGCTTATCCCCTTCAGACATAATGTGTATAATTATACACATGAAGTTCCATAGCATGAAGTTCCATAGCTTTTTTCCTTGTGTCCGAAGGGGTTATACAGATAGAGTTAGTGGCATTGTATTACACTGCTACATATACAGAACAGTGCATGCAAGATGAACAAGATAACAGACAGACCTAGAAATTCATAGATTTTTTCACCAGCCAGCCGGACTAGTTACCCAAAGTAACTAGCCAAACAGAAAATCAACTCGCCAAAATTTATTCAGGTATGAATTTTACTTCTGTCAAAAATAACGTAAAAGAGAGTAGTTACCACTGTTCATGACTAATGTGCATTTATTTCAAGACCCGAGTATTTTGATACTGTTGTTAAATACATAAATGAGAACAACACAGAGCACCATAATATAATATCAACAAATAATAATATATTGGAAAACTTGGCAACTTGGTGTATGAGTATTGAAAACAAATACGGTATACTTACTATCATGACTATAGCACCCAAAATATGTCCAACGTGCTTTCTGTATTTAACCATTTATGAGAGAGAAAGCATTAGGAGCTTCATATTGACTAGGAATCAACTTGAAAAAAATTAATTATTCCATAAAAATCGTATTGCAGCCAAGGCCTACCCTGCTCCCACGTTTGCTTATAAGTCCTTTGTCGTTTCTCCTTCTCGTATGCTTTATCAGCGGCCTTTTTCTCCTCTTCAGACCGAGGTCGCTTTGTCCCCGTCTCTGGCGGTTTCTGTACACCTTTCAGAAAATTCCACATCGCAACGTAGCTTTGGCAGATGTAGATGTAAACAACAAAAAAACACACGTGTTTAAATGGGCGATAATGTGGCCACATCTATTGAATTTGATAACATGATGTGGCAGCGGGGGCGTGGCCAAGCGTCGGTCTGTGAATGGAGGGCGGAGTCAGGGAAGGTAAGTGGTGGAATCATTGCACCTGATGGGGATTAACCTGTGTTTGTGTGTCTTCCCCAGTGACTGCGCCCTTTAAAAGGAGAGGAGAGCAGAGAAAGGGAGCTCCCCAACTAGAACACGTGTGTGCGTGCAGCTGGGAAGTGATAAAAGGCTGAAAAGCTAGCAATAAATAGTTCATTGAGAACTCAGTTCTGGCCTGCCGTGCTTCTGTGCTCCACCCACCTGGTCCAATACTACACGTGATTACCGCGATATTCAACGAGATGCGTTATATGCATGCGCAGTAGTGAAAAAACCAACAGCCTGACTCGTACACGATATGATTCAGAATTCTTCGGTAGTTTCCGTCCTGACGATAAACACATTGATTAACACAGACACGGCATACGCTTAATATGTGGCGGCTTTAGTTGACGGTGTGTCTGAATCTTCGCTTCATATCTGTTTTTTATTTTCAACTAGCCAGCCAGGCTGGCTAGTGACAGGAATTACCCGCCAAATGACAAATTAAGTCGCCTCAGGCGACTGGACCACCACGAATTTCGAGCCTTGACAGAACAATGTTGGATGGGTTATATGGCACAGCTGAGAAGAGATGAAGAGAATAGCTGTGTATTAATGCAGCTACGGCTTCAAATGAGTAGAATCCAGTGCAGGCGATTGTCTGGAAAGTGTAGACTCTGCACTATAAGGTTATTAAAATTGAAAAATACCAGTACCGGTAGGATTGAGAATAATGTAACGGTAAGACCAGTGTTCTTGACTGGTGAGTGGCATGAATCAGGGGTGCTGCTCGAAATTTTGGGTCCTATGAAAGAATATAATATTTCCCCCCTTACATTTCTGATAACCCGACTTCTTCATGATGGTGTCAATCTACTGATGGTTCTCCATCAATTCTGCTTGTACCGTGCGCAGCTAACATCAGTGCTGGATTGGAAAGCAACAAACCTAACGTGTTGTCACGCTCTGGCTCCGCCTACACAAGACTGTACCTTGTAATGAATAGGGAGAGGGGTGAAATATAAAGACTATCTATTCTAATAATTTTGCCTGACCTGGAAAACCAAACTAGAAGGTTGTTGTATTTGTTCGTTTTAAGAGACAAAATTATTAATTTTTTTATTAAATTAAGTTACACATGGTAATAATATTAATATTGTCCTCTGAGGGCCCTCTGTCAATGCTGGGCCCTTAGAATCATCCTAACACCTCCCCAATGGCACCCCTGGCATGAACAGAAATAATGAGTGTGCCTCATAGTATTCCTGAATATTGAGTGGAATGATCATACTGCTATCTTCAGCATGTTCCATGTTTGCTGTGAAATGGGTCTTTTCGGGACTGTTAGGTCAGTGTGGTGTGGGCTTTTATCCAATCCACCAGTTGCGTCTGCTGGTGGATCCATTTTCTCACCAACAGAACCGTGTGAAAATGTTCAAGGAGTACTTTGGCAAAAAAATCAATTTACACTTACTTTCTACTTGCATCAGATGTTTACTTTTTTAGTTTCATGTTGAAAGCGCTTTGGTTTTGCCCATGGTGATGGATGACAAATGGATTTATGTGTGTGCAACCTCATATTTGGTCAAATACTTTCTGGAGACTGATGTGGTTCTTGTAAGAAGAGGTACTTGTACAAATTGTTTTTATTAGCAGAAAGCAAAGCAGTTCTTCTGCTTGTTTGAGCGGATAATGTGAATAAATCTGCAGAATAATGATTACTTGATCACGTCTTTTATTTTCCCTATTGGCTTCTAAGTTGCTGATAATTCTGGATGACTATTGTCCCTTATTATGGATGCAAATTTAAGCAGGACAGATAAAGGTTCAGCAGAATCAAGTTAAAACTGATGAATAACTGCTTATACAGGCCAGTTATCACCATACCATCTGTTTTTGTTTGTCATCTTGGAACTCTTCCATAAGATTTGGCACCTTACTTTAAAGGCTTTTAAATCCTTTTAATCTTGAAACAATCTTAATTCTGCTACATTTCTCACGCACAACTTGGTTTTGTGAAAACATCCTGTTATTGTATACCCTGTGTTTTTAATCAACTCTAGTTAAAATAATTTGTTCTCAAAACAAGTTTACAAGCACAATGAAACTTCCATGAATGACTGAATCCCAAATAATTTCTAAATGATAGGGTGTATTTATGTAATAGGCATGAATCCATGTCCTCTAATTAATCACTGACATAACTACTTTAGTTCCTGTGTCCCTGGTCTCAGGTTACTCTCTGTTTCATGGTTTGCATGTTCTTCCCATAACCATGTGGGTTTCCTTCAGGTTCTCCTCTAAATCATCCATAGGTAGGCCTATGAGTGTGCAAATGCATGTGTTAGGGTTTTGCTGGGATTCGAACCTGGTTCGTTGGTGTGATAATCCAGCAAACCCCCACTAGGCCACCAGGGGGATGACTCAAATGCAGAGGCGTGAGGCGGAAGTAGAAAAAGAATCAAAAGGTTTATTTAAACTATATACACTATATACAGGGCAAAACAAAAGACAAAAAAAAACCAAAGAGTAAAATCCAAAAGAAAAGCAAAGTGCAAAAATACAAAAGCTAAGAAGATCAAAAAACACAGTACAAAGGAAACTGGAGATAAACATAACAGCACAAAGACTCCGTGACAAGAGGACTGAACTCAGGGGGTATAAATAGACAAACTAATTAAGGACACAGGTGAAGATAATTAGGCAATTAACACAAACACAAAACACAGGAACAGTGGCGGCCTCTAGAGGCCAAAATAAACACGACATGAAAAGGAAATAACAGCGGCCTCTAGAGGCCAAAACAGTCCTAGTCCTAACAGGACCCCCCCCTCTAGGAGCGTCTCCTGACGTTCCCAGGGCGATCCGGATGGGCCGAATGGAAGTCCTGACATAGTTCTTTATCAAGGACATCCCGAGCAGGAACCCAGCAGCGCTCCTCAGGACCATAGCCCTCCCAGTCCACCAGATATTGCAACCCGCCGCGGACCCGGCGGGAGTCAAGCAGGCGATTCACAGTGAACACAGTCTGCCCCTGGAAGATGCGGGGGGGTGGGGGGTTCCTAGGGGCAGGGGCATACGTAGATGTCAGTACGGGCCGTAACAGGGAAACATGGAAAGTGGGGTTGATCCTCAGAGTCCGGGGCAACTGGAGCCGGTAGGAGACAGGGTTCACCCTGCGCACCACCTTGAAGGGGCCAATGTAGCGAGGAGCAAGCTTGCGGTTCTCCACCCGCAGTGGAAGGTCCTTAGTGGACAGCCAAACACGCTGCCCAGGGCGGAAAGCGTGTGCAGGTCTTCTATGGCGGTTGGCCTGAGTCTGGTTGGTTCTGGAGGTCTGTATGAGGGTCTTCCTGACCTTGCTCCAGGTCTTGCGACACCGTCTCACATATTGGTTGACCGAGGGCACCCCCGCGTCCTCCTCCTGGTCCGGGAACAGAGGTGGCTGGAACCCGAATTGGCACTGGAATGGCGACAGCTTGGTGGCCGATGACTGCAGGGTGTTGTGGGCGTACTCCGCCCATGGCAGCCAGGTGCTCCACGATGTCGGGTTATCCATAGCCAGGCCTCGCAGGGTGGTTTCCAGGTCCTGGTTGAGCCTCTCCGTCTGACCATTGGACTGTGGGTGAAACCCAGAGGAGAGGCTGGCAGTGGCTCCGATGACCTTGCAGAACCCGTGCCACACTCGGGAGGAGAACTGGGGCCCTCGGTCTGAGACGATGTCCTGTGGAAGACCAAAGACTCGGAAGACATGATTAAACAAAAGTTTTGCAGTTTCAAGAGCAGAGGGGAGTTTGCACAGTGGTATGAAGCGGCAGGCCTTGGAGAATCTGTCAACTAAGACCAAAATGACCGTGTTACCTTGTGACTCAGGGAGACCCGTGATAAAGTCGACTGCCACGTGGGACCAGGGACGCCGGGGAATGGTCAGAGGATGCAGGAGACCCTGGGGACGCTGTCGTGGGTTCTTGGTTCTGGTGCAAACCTCACAGGACAGGACAAATGACCTTACTTCCTTCTCCATGTTAGGCCACCAGAAGCGTCTTTTCAGGAAGTCCAGGGTCCTCCGAGCTCCCGGGTGGGCGGTGAGAGGGGAAGAGTGACCCCACTGGAGAACCTTGGCCCGGGCTTGATGTGGGACGTACAAGAGGCCTGGTGGCCCCGTCCCAGGACCGGGGTCCTGGCGTTGGGCTCGTCGGACAGCCTCCTCAATACCCCAGCGGACAGGGGCCACAATCCGGGACACAGGGATAATAGGCCCGACTTCATTCTCCCTGTTAGTGGCAGAGAACAGTCTGGACAGTGCGTCAGGTTTGGTGTTCTTGGAGCCGGGGCGGTATGAGAGGGTGAAGTCAAACCGACTGAAAAACAGGGCCCACCTAGCCTGTCGAGGGTTCAGTCTCTTGGCTTGCTGGAGGTACTCCAGGTTCTTGTGGTCAGTCCAAACCAGGAATGGATGTTGTGCTCCCTCCAGCCAGTGCCTCCACTCCTCAAGGGCCAGTTTGACCGCTAGCAGTTCTCGATCCCCCACATCGTACCGGGACTCAGCAGGACTCAGGCGGTGGGAGAAGTAAGCGCAGGGGTGCAGCTTTCCTTCCGAACGTTGAGAGAGCACCGCGCCGACACCACTGTCCGAGGCGTCCACTTCCACGATGAATGGTTGGGAGGTGTCCGGGAGAACCAGAATGGGTGCCGTGCAGAAGCGGTCCTTGAGGTCTTTGAACGCCTTTTCTGCCTGAGGAGACCAGCCATAAGATCCACCTGTCCCTTTGGTGAGGTCTGACATGGGTGCTGCCACAGAACTGAAGTTCCTGATGAACTTGCGGTAGAAGTTAGCGAATCCTAAGAACCGCTGAACCTCCTTAACGGACTTGGGAGTAGGCCAGTCCCGGACGGCCAGGGTCTTGGCAGGGTCCATTTGGAGTTGGCCTGTCCGTACAATAAATCCCAGAAAGGAGACCTCGGGAACATGAAATTCGCATTTCTGGGCCTTGGCGAACAGATTGTTCTGTAGCAGCCTCTGGAGAACCTGGCGGACATGGTGGCGGTGCTCCTGCACGGTCTTGGAAAAGATAAGGATGTCGTCGAGGTAGACAAAAACGTATAGGTTAATCATGTCCCTTAAGACGTCGTTGATTAGGGCCTGAAAAACAGCTGGTGCGTTGGTGAGTCCGAAGGGCATCACCTGGTATTCGTAGTGCCCAGACGGGGTGTTAAAGGCAGTCTTCCACTCGTCTCCCTGTCGGATACGGATGAGGTGGTATGCGTTCCGTAGGTCCAACTTGGTGAAGACGGTGGCGCCTTGGAGCAGGTCGAAAGCTGTGGACATCAGCGGAAGGGGATATCGGTTGCGCACAGTGATCTTATTCAGGCCCCTGTAATCAATACATGGTCGGAGCCCCCCATCCTTCTTGCCGACAAAGAAGAAGCCGGCTCCAGCAGGTGAAGTGGAGGGTCGAATAAACCCAGAGACCAGGGCATCTTTGAGGTATTCCTCCATGGCCTTGCGTTCTGGCTGAGAGAGTGAAAACAGTCTGCCACGAGGAGGGGTAGTCCCAGGGAGCAAGTCGATGGCACAGTCGTAGGCCCGGTGCGGAGGAAGAACGGCGGCCCTGCTCTTGCTGAATACCTCCTTGAGATCCCAGTACTCTGTGGGAACTTGAGATAACTCGGTGAGATCAGGGGGCTCGGCAGGAGACACAGGAGAGCTAGAGAGCAGACAAGAGGCATGGCATGCAGGGCCCCATTCCACAACCTGGCTTGTTACCCAGTCTATGCGAGGGTTGTGGCGAGTAAGCCAAGGAAGGCCTAGAATAACTGGGAACTCAGGTGAAGGAATCAGGTGCAGGGATATTTCTTCCTTGTGACCTTGAGACTGGAGGAAGACTGGAGAAGTAACTTGGGTGACTCTTCCATCACCTAACGCTTGGCCATCGAGGGCAGACACAGACAGTGGGACTTCAAGAGGTGCAGTCGGAATATTGATGCTTTGGGCGAAGTGAATATCCATAAAGTTCCCAGCCGCCCCTGAGTCTAACAAAGCTTGACAAGAGTGGACAGACTCACCCCAGGAGATGGAGACCGGGATGTAGATTCCTTGGCCAGGGAGTCCGGGAGAGAGGGTAGGCCCCGTCACAACCCTCCCTCGGCTGGACGGGGCGGTCCTTTTCCCAAGAGTTCGGGACATGATGCTCGGAAGTGACCAGGCTTGCCACAGTAGATGCAGCACTTGTCCCTCCTTCTGCGCTCCCTCTCAGATGCGGAGAGGCGAGTACGACCCACTTGCATGGGTTCTGGACAGTCACTGAAGGAGGTAGACGGTCTCCAGGTAGAGGTAGGGAGGCTGGGGGGGCTCAAGGCTTGGTGGCGTTCTCTCATCCTGTTGTCCAGACGAATAGCATGTGAGATGAGGGTTTCGAGGTCACTTGGGCATCCAATAGAGGCCAGACCGTCCTTGATGGGGTCAGACAGACCATGGTGGAAGGCTGACACCAGGGCAGTCTCGTTCCATCCACTTACTGCTGCGAGTGTTCGGAACGAGATGGCGTAATCTGCGACGCTTCCTCCTTGCCGGATGGACATGAGCTTTCGGGCTGCGTCGGTACTGATGTCTGCCTGATCGAAGACCCGAAGCATCTCTTCAGAAAACAGCTGGAAATCAAAGCACTCAGGTCCCTGTCTTTGCCAGATAGCAGTAGCCCAGGCTCGCGCCTTACCAGCTAATAAGGTGATCACAAAGGCAATCTTGCGGCGATCCGTAGTGTAGGTGGTAGGCTGAAGCTCAAAGGTGAGTTGACACTGGGTAAGGAACTCTCGGCACTCACTGTGCTTGCCGTCATACCTCTGTGGTGCAGGAAGGCTGGGTTCGCGAGGTGAAGAAGGCAGCATTGCAGGAGGCACTGGAGCAGGAGTGGGAGCTGGATCAGGAGCAGGAACTGGATCAGGAGCAGGAGATGCAGGCAGAGATGTCAGCTGTGCCAGGGTTTTCCCAATTTGCTGAAGCAGTTCCTCGTGGCGAGCGAGGGCCTCACGTTGGCTGGTGAGCGTACGTCCATGAGCGTCCATGGTCGCTCCGAAGCGTGTCAAAGCTGCCATAATTCCCTGAAGGTTGGCCGGGTAGACAGTTGAAGCAGCCTCTGCTGAGTCGGTCATGACGGAGTCTTTCTGTTAGGGTTTTGCTGGGATTCGAACCTGGTTCGTTGGTGTGATAATCCAGCAAACCCCCACTAGGCCACCAGGGGGATGACTCAAATGCAGAGGCGTGAGGCGGAAGTAGAAAAAGAATCAAAAGGTTTATTTAAACTATATACACTATATACAGGGCAAAACAAAAGACAAAAAAAAACCAAAGAGTAAAATCCAAAAGAAAAGCAAAGTGCAAAAATACAAAAGCTAAGAAGATCAAAAAACACAGTACAAAGGAAACTGGAGATAAACATAACAGCACAAAGACTCCGTGACAAGAGGACTGAACTCAGGGGGTATAAATAGACAAACTAATTAAGGACACAGGTGAAGATAATTAGGCAATTAACACAAACACAAAACACAGGAACAGTGGCGGCCTCTAGAGGCCAAAATAAACACGACATGAAAAGGAAATAACAGCGGCCTCTAGAGGCCAAAACAGTCCTAGTCCTAACAGCATGTATCTATGGTGGCCTGCGGCAGACTGGTAGTGCAGTTATCATGGGATTTCCATCTTATTCCCAATGTTCCAGAGTAGATTCTGGATCCTGCATGACCCAGAGCAGGATAACTTAAGCAACTGAATGAATGAATTAAAGGTGCATTAAGGAAGATTTCTGAAAAACAGGTCTCGGTTAAATATTTGCAACTGAATAAGATTTGAATGACATTTTTACTCATTGAGCCCACCTCCACATTTCCACCCATGTACACAAAGCTTCTTTTTCCCAAAACATACGGTGGTTTAACTAAAGTTATTAGCAAGGACTGTCATGACATCATGTTCAAGCACAATTGGACATTCGAGTGATACATCTCTGTAAACATGCAACCTTTCCTCATCATGATTTATGTGAGAATAAGGATGTGAATGGGAACTGAGGGCACGTTTATAAAAATGACTGACAAGAAGGCTATTCAAGTATAACCAAACTTCATGACTGGATGGTAGGCTTTCAAAAAGAAAACAGAAGAAGAAGCCTTTATTTGTCACATGCACACTCAAACACAGTGAAATTCGTCCTCTGCATTTAACCCATCTGAAGCAGTGAACACACGCATACACACATACACACACACCCAGAGCAGTGGGCAGCTATGCTACAGTATCCGGGGAGCAGTTGGGGGGTAGGTACCTTGCTCAAGGGCACCTCAGCCCAAGGACACCCCATGTTAACCTAACTGCATGTCTTTGAATGTGGGGGAAATCGGAGCACCCAGAGGAAACTCACGCAGACACAGGAAGAACATGCAGACGCCACACAGAATGGCCCCTGTTGGCCACTGGGCTCGAACTAAGAACCTTCTTGCTGTGAAAAAAGAAAACAACAACAACATTCTAGCTACGTAACACACTTGTTTTGAGATAATGACTTGGGCTTTTTAAAAATTATTTCTAGATCATTTATTTCTATCAGTAAGAAATTAAAAATACTGACTATTGGAGCTGGGCAGAACAGCGGTTAGCACTGTCGCTCACAACAAGAAGAGTCTGGGTTCAAACCTTGTGGCCAACTGGGGCCTTTCTGTGCAGGGTTTTCATGTTCTCCCTGTGCCTGCGTGGGTTTCCACCCACAATCCAACTGGCTACTCTAAAAATTGCCTATAAGGTGTGAATGTGAGAGTGAATGGTTGTTCATGCCTGTGTTATCCCTGTGATAGATTAGAGACCTGTCCAGTGTGTACCCCACCTCTTGCTCAAGGTCAGCTGGGTTTGGCTCCAGCTTCCCCCATGACCCTGATGGACAAGCTGTATAGATACTGTATGGATGGACTATTGGACCTTTAGGTCACATCCATTGTCTTTAGGTCATGTCATCAGGCTTCACACCGGTCTTGTGAAGCTTGATGAAATTCCCATGCTTCATGAAAGGATAAGGACATTTTAGCCCATTGAATTAACCTGGAAATGGTTGTGAGACACAAAATTGTAGTTTTGCAATGGCCATTTCAGTCAGTCAGATTTGAACCCTTCGACAAATTTGTGGGTAACAGGAAAGTCTACTTGTGTAAACCAAATAAGTGTCCTACAACCTTTATTTATCCACAAACTATGGATGCTGCAGCTTCAGAGCAGGCTTCACCAAATATCAAAAATGTTTTTAATTAAAACAAACAAAAAAGCCACAAAATTTCATTTATCACATACGAAGCGTATTGCTGCCGCACTAGAAAAAAAAAAGAAATCAGTATCACGTAATAACATGAAAAGTTCAGTTATAACAATATATTTTTTCATGTTAAGACAATATATTTTCACATTATTACTTGAAATGTTTCACGTTATAACGTGATAACTTTAAACTGATGTTTGAATGAGTGCACAGGGACTGTCTAAAAAGTGCAAGACGGAAAAGAGATGTGAAGAAAATATTCAAAAACTTCACTCTTATAAACTGTAGTGTCAGCAAAATAACTAACTGGAGACTGCTGATGTGTGCAGTGATTTTGGTGACACTACAGTGAATAAGGGAGAAGTTATTGAATATTTCCGTATCATCTGTTTTCGGTCTTGCACTTTTTAGACGGAGCAGCATGGTGGTGTAGTGGTTAGCACTGTCTCCTCACAGCAAGAAGGTTCTGGGTTTGAGCCCAGTAGTTGACGGGGGCCTTTCTGTGTGGAGTTTGCATGTTCTCCCCGTGTCTCCATGGGTTTCCTCCGGGTGCTCCGGTTTCCCCCACAGTCCAAAGACATGCAGGTTAGGTTAACTGGTGGCTCTAAATTGACCGTGAGAGTGAATGGTTGTTTGTCTGTATGTGTCAGCCCTGCGATGACCTGGCGACTTGTCCAGGGTGTACCCCGCCTCTTGCCCATAGGCAGCTGGGATAGGCTCCAGCTTGCTTGCGACCCTGCACAGGATAAGCGGCTACAGATAATGGATGGATGGACTTTTTAAACAGTCCTTGCGCACTCACCTCACCACCAGCTGCACACAGAGATTAGTGTTATTGTCCAGCTTGGAGAACGATTTGTTTTGATTAAAATGAGGTTGTAGCTCGTTGTCTACCTTGATACAGTAGGATAGAGGCGTATATTGTGTTTTAACAGGGTTTTGCTTAAGAGTTATTGACCCGGGAAGTTTGAATCTGTGAATCTATTTCCAGCTTTACCACAGTTCAACCCAAACATGAAATAGAACTTGATTAAATCATGTAAATGAGCCATATTACCCAGTTTATTCTCCACATTACCCAGTTTATTCTCCACATTACCCAGTTTATTCCCCACATTACCCAGGTTATTCTCCATATTACCCAGTTTATTCTTCACATTACCCAGGTGATTCTCCATATTACCCAGTTTATTCTCCACATTACCCAGTTTATTCTTCACATTACCCAGGTGATTCTCCATATTACCCAGTTTATTCTCCACATTACCCAGTTTATTCTCCACATTACCCAGTTTATTCCCCACATTACCCAGGTTATTCTCCATATTACCCAGTTTATTCTTCACATTACCCAGGTGATTCTCCATATTACCCAGTTTATTCTCCACATTACCCAGTTTATTCTTCACATTACCCAGGTGATTCTCCATATTACCCAGTTTATTCTCCACATTACCCAGTTTATTCTTCACATTACCCGGTTTATTCTCCACATTACCCGGTTTATTCTCCACATTACCCAGTTTATTCTCCACATTACCCAGTTTATTCCCCACATTACCCAGGTTATTCTCCATATTACCCAGTTTATTCTTCACATTACCCAGGTGATTCTCCATATTACCCAGTTTATTCTCCACATTACCCAGTTTATTCTTCACATTACCCAGGTGATTCTCCATATTACCCAGTTTATTCTCCACATTACCCGGTTTATTCTCCACATTACCCGGTTTATTCTCCACATTACCCAGTTTATTCCCCACATTACCCAGGTTATTCTCCATATTACCCAGTTTATTCTTCACATTACCCAGGTGATTCTCCATATTACACAGTTTATTCTCCACATTACCCAGTTTATTCTTCACATTACCCAGTTTATTCCCCACATTACCCAGGTTATTCCCCACATTACCCAGTTTATTCTTCACATTACCCAGGTGATTCTCCATATTACCCAGTTTATTCCCCACATTACCCAGGTTATTCTCCATATTACCCAGTTTATTCTTCACATTACCCAGGTGATTCTCCATATTACACAGTTTATTCTCCACATTACCCAGTTTATTCTTCACATTACCCAGGTGATTCTCCATATTACCCAGTTTATTCTTCACATTACCCAGGTGATTCTCCATATTACACAGTTTATTCCCCACATTACCCAGTTTATTCTTCACATTACCCAGGTGATTCTCCATATTACCCAGTTTATTCTTCACATTACCCAGTTTATTCTCCACATTACCCAGTTTATTCCCCACATTACCCAGTTTATTCCCCACATTACCCAGGTTATTCTCCATATTACCCAGTTTATTCTTCACATTACCCAGGTGATTCTCCATATTACCCAGTTTATTCTCCACATTACTCAGTTTATTCTCCACATTACTCAGTTTATTCTCCACATTACCCAGGTTATTCCCCACATTACCCAGTTTATTCCCCACATTACCCGGTTTATTCTCCACACACCTCATAGATTTCAACATGAGTGTAAAGGTATCATGTTATAACGTGAAACGTTTCACGCAATAATGTAAAAAAATTGCTATAACGTGATAAATATATATTGTTATAACAATGAACTTTTCACGTTATTACGTGATACTGATTTTTTTTCTGGTGTGGCAGCAGTACACTCCCGTAATAACGCAAAATATCACTCATACTGACAGCTTAAAAAAACAAAAAGTTATTGTGTTTCTAACAGGCTTCTAAAGACAATCGGATGTTCTGAGACGCGGAGTGACCCGGATGTATACTTCTCGCGTTGCTAGACTCGTTGCTAGGATACGTGAGCGTCAGGTAACACGCAGTCACCTAGGGTTGCATTCCAAATATCTCCACACTCCCTGTTTTTGTGCACTTCATAGCCTGGATATACGGTAAGAAATAATGATTATAACATTCTAAAAAGTGCCTATTCGTCCGATTTAGGATGCAGCCCAGCTACAGAGGTTGAGTTACTTACTTCCAGTAAACTGCGGCACTGTAGGAAAAGGTGAACTTACATCCACAAGTGTGGAGAGAACGGGTTAAAAAAAAAGGTGGATTTTTTTTTAATCCGAATAACATTTTGGATGTATAAGTATTTTTTTTTATAACTGTAATCGATAGTAGTGACCAAGGGGAAAACTCAGAAGGAATGACGACGTGCAGGGAAGCGGCACAGCGGTGATTTGAAGGAGAAAAAATAACCGGTTCCGGTACCGGAAACTCGGAAAATAATCAGACCTACTGTGTGTCTTCATGCATGATCCGATTTAAGGTGAGACAAAAAATCCTTGTTTTGTTTACACTGAGTTGCCCCCAGGTGTGAATGAGTGTGTATGTCTGGATATATATACAGTGGTGCTTGAAAGTTTGTGAACCCTTTAGAATTTTCTATATTTCTGCATAAATATGACCTAAAACATCATCAGATTTTCACACAAGTCCTAAAAGTAGATAAAGAGAACCCAGTTAAACAAATGAGACAAAAATATTATACTTGGTTATTTATTTATTGAGGAAAATGATCCAATATTACATATCTGTGAATGGCAAAAGTATGTGAACCTCTAGGATAAGCAGTTAATTTGAAGGTGAAATTTGAGTCAGGTGTTTTCAATCAGTGGGATGACAATCAGGTGTGAGTGGGCACCCTGTTTTATTTAAAGAACAGGGATCTATCAAAGTCTGATCTTCACAACACATGTTTGTGGAAGTGTATCATGGCACGAACAAAGGAGATTTCTGAAGACCTCAGAAAAAGCATTGTTGATGCTCATCAGGCTGGAAAAGGTAACAAAACCATCTCTAAAGAGTTTGGACTTCACCAATCCACAGACAGACAGATTGCGTACAAATGGAGGAAATTCAATACCACTGTTACCCTCCCCAGGAGTGGTTGACCAACAAAGATCACTCCAAGAGCAAGGCATATAATAGTCAGAAAGGCCACAAAGGACCCCAGGATAACTTCTAAGCAACTGAAGGCCTTGCTCAGATTGGCTAATGTTAATGTTTATGAGTCCACCATCAGGAGAACACTGAACAATAATGGTGTGCATGGCAGGGTTGCAAGGAGAAAGCCACTGCTCTCCAAAAAGAACATTGCTGCTCGTCTGCAGTTTGCTAAACATCACATGGACAATCCAGAAGGCTATTGGAAAAATGTTTTGTGGACGGATGAGACCAAAATAGAACTTTTTGTTTCAAATGGGAAGCATTATGTTTGGAGAAAGGAAAACACTGCATTCCAGCATAAGAACCTTATCCCATCTGTGAAACATGGTGGTGGTAGTATCATGGTTTGGGCCTGTTTTGCTTCATCTGGGCCAGCACGGCTTGCCATCATTGATGGAACAATTAATTCTGAATTATACCAGCGAATTCTAAAAGAAAATGTCAGGACATCTGTCCATGAACTGAATCTCAAGAGAAGGTGGGTCATGCAGCAAGACAATGACCCTAAGCACACAAGTCATTCTACCAAAGAATGGTTAAAGAAGAATAAAATTAATGTTTTGGAATGGCCAAGTCAAAGTCCTGACCTTAATTCAATCAAAATGTTGTGGAAGGACCTGAAGTGAGCAGTTCATGTGAGGAAACCCATGTGCGGTGTTCTGTACGGAGGAATGGGCTAAAATTCCTCCAAGCCGGTGTGCAGGACTGATCAACAGTTACCAGAAATGTTTAGTTGCAGTTATTGCTGCACAAGGGGGTCACACCAGATACTGAAAGCCAAGGTTCACATACTTTTGCCACTCACAGATATGTAATATTGGATCATTTTCCTCAATAAATAAATGACCAAGTATAATATTTTTGTCTCATTTGTTTAACTGGGTCCTCTTTTATCTACTTTTAAGATTTGTATGAAAATCTGATGATGTTTTAGGTCATATTTATGCAGAAATATAGAAAATTTTAAAGGGTTCACAAACTTTCAAGCACCACTTTATATATATATATATATATATATATATATATATATATATATCCATCCATTATCTGTAGCCGCTTATCCTGTCCTACAGGGTTGCAGGCAAGCTGGAGACTATCCCAGCTGACTATGGGCAAGAGGTGGGGTACACCCTGGACAAGTCGCCAGGTCATGTGTATACAGGGCGGCACGGTGGTGTAGTGGTTAGCACTGTCGCCTCACAGCAAGAAGGTCCGGGTTCGAGCCCCGTGGCCAGCGAGGGCCTTTCTGTGTGGAGTTTGCATGTTCTCCCTGTGTCTGCGTGGGTTTCCTCCGGGTGCTCCGGTTTCCCCCACAGTCCAAAGACATGCAGGTTAGGTTAACTGGTGACTCTAAATTGACTGTAGGTGTGAATGTGAGTGTGAATGGTCTTTGCGTCAGTCCTGAGATGACCTGGCGACTTGTTCAGGGTGTACCCCACCTCTCGCCCATAGTCAGCTGGGATAGTCTCCAGCTTGCCTGCGACCCTGTAGGACAGGATAAGCGGCTACAGATAATGGATGGATGGAGATATATATATATATATATAGAGAGAGATATAGATATATATATGACACACACAGAGGCACTAAACTACTCAGAGAATGCCTACAAGATGATGCAGATTAATATACAGTTTGGGGGAAAGCTAATTTCCACAAATGTTTGCCTGCATGGTTCTGAACAGCATCTACAACCAGAAATCAGACAAAGTTAGGACGGTATGTGATTTCTAAATTTACTTTGACTTTTCTTTCATTGTAGACAGTATGAACCCAAGATATTTCATGTTTATCCAGCCAAATTAATTTAATTTGTTAATATACATCAATTTCTGCATTTCAGGCCTGTAGCACATTCCAAAAAAAAGTTGGGATGGGGGCAATTTAGGGCTAGTAATGAGGTAAAATAATTAAATAGTGATGTGATTTGAAACAGATGATTGTAGTCATAATTTGGTACAAAATCAGTATCCAGGAAAGGTCTAGTCTTTGACGAGCAAAGATGGGCCAAGGATCTCCAGTTTGTCAAAAAAGGCATGAAAAATTATTGAAATGTTTAAAAACAATGTAACTCAAAGAAATAAAGGAAGGGATTTGGATATTTCACCCTCTGTGGTGCACAATATCATTAAACAATTCAAGGAATCTGGTTGAATTTCAAGTCAAGTCAATTTGTATAGTGCTTTTAACATTGTCGCAAAGCAGCTTTACAGAATTTGAATGAATTAAAACATGAGCTAATTTTGTCCCTAATCTATCCCCAATGAGCAAGCCTGTGGCGACGGTGGCAAGGAAAAACTCCCTCAGACGACATGAGGAAGAAACCTCGAGGGGAACCAGACTCAAAAGGGAACCCATCCTCATTTGGGCAACAACGGACAACATGACTATAACATTAACAGTTTTAACATGAAATCAATTTCGTTGATGTTATAACTCTTCATTGATGTAGTGTGTAAAGGGCAAGGGCACAAGCCTAAGCTGAATACCTGTGATTTCTGATCCCTCAGATGGCACTGCATCAAGAACCGTCATTCATCTATAGCTGATATAACCACATGGGCTCAGGATTACTCTGGCAAACCTTTGTCAAGCTCTACAATATGGAGTTGCATCCACAAATGGCAGTTAAAACTTTACTGTGCAAAAAGGAAGCCTGATATTAACTGCGTCTAGAAGCGCTGTCGACTTCTCTGGGCTTAGAGGCATCTGGGATGACACAGTGGAAATGTGTATTGTGGTCAGATGAATCAGTATTCCAGATCTTTTTTGGAAGAGATGGACCTTGTGTGCTCTGGACCAGAGACAAAAAGGACCATCCAGACTGTCACCAGCAACAAGCCCAAAAGCCAGGGTGTGTCAGGGTATGGGGTTGTGTCAGTGTGCTTGGCAAAGGCAACTTACACTTCTGTGATGGCAGCATTAATGCAGAAAAGGACACTGAGATTTTGGAGCAACATATGCTGCCTTTAAGATGACATTTTTTCCAGGAATATTTCAACAGGACAATGCAAAACCACATTCTGCACACATTACAAAGGCATGGCTGTGGAAGGAGAGGGAGCCTGTCCCCTCTGTCCCCCATGGAGAATGTGTGGTGAATTTTGAAACCAAAAATATGACAATGACGACACCGTACTGTTGCACACCTTAAGACCTGTTTGTAGGAAGAATGGGACAAAATAATACCTGAAACACTTCATCACTTGGTGTCTTCAGTCCTTAAACATCTTTTAAGTGTTGTGAGAAGGAATGGCAACATTATAAAGTGGTAAATGCTTTACTGTCCCAACTTTTTTGGAAATGTGTTGCCAGAATCAAAATTGAAATGTGTTTACTTAAAAAAAAAAAACAATACATGTACAAATACAATACACAAAGTGCTGAACTTCTAGACAGGAAATTTCTAGTGCCAACTGAACCATTGACAACAATACTTAGTGTAATATTCTGTTGAAGTATCAATACTCAGCAAAACAGCCAAGGAAACAAACCAACCATACAATGTACAACTAAATAGAGAACTCAAATGGCTAACCCCAGGCTAGACAGTAAACAGTCTGGGTTGGCCTCGACCGAAACGCAGTTACACAGTGGGCAGGGAAGAAGGGGAGAGGTGCAGCCTGAAGAGGTGAGTCTTCACTCTGCACTTGAAGGTGGTCAGGGAGTCAGCAGTTCTGACCTCAATGGGAAGGTCATTCCACCAATGGGGGACCAGGACAGACAGTAGTCTTGAGAGGGCTGGGCAGGAGCAGGGTAGAGGAGGGGCCAGGCAACCAAGTAGCAGAACGTAGGGATCTGGCTGGCATGTGGGAGCCTGGCCCTAACCCCTTGAGAGCCTGGTAAGCTAGCACCAATGTCTTAAATTTAATATAAGCTGCGATAGGTAGCCAGTCCAGGTCGGCAAGCAGAGGAGTGACATGGGAGGAATGAGGGAGGTTGTAGATCAGGCAAGCTGCAGCATTCTGGATGAGCTGCAGGGGTTGGATGGCAGAAGCTGGAAGGCCAGCAAGGAGAGAGTTGCAGTAGTCCAAGCAGGAGAGGATCAGTGCTTGGACCAGGAGCTGAGTGGAGTAAGTGGCAAGAAAAGGGCAGATCCTTCGGATGTTGTAGAGGAGGAATCTACACGTCCGGGTCACTGCAGTGATGTTCGCTGAGGAGGAGAATTTGTCGTCGAACACGACCCCTAGGTTCTTTGCACTGGGTGAAGGTGAACTTGAGATGTCCCTCAGGGAGATGACAATGTCCAGGGGTGAAGAGGATGGAGCAGGAATGTAGATTTAAAAGTCATAAAATAACATTTTAAAAAAGGGCACTTCAATGATTTTAGTAAACTTTTTTCTTTGTTCAGTAATAGTGTAATTCTGCTTAATAACTAGGTCTAGCTAGTTAGTATTCTTTTAGGATTAAGTAGCATACAATACTGAAAATGAAGTCACTAACTGATAAAGATGTCTTAATGGTCGAGAGATAATAATACATTTCAAATTTAGCTTTCTCCTGAGCTAAATAATATACATTATGCCATGTATACATTAGGGCTGGGTATCACCAGATACCTCACGATACGATACTATGGCGATATTTTGCCCACGATAACGATAATATCACGGTACAGCGATTCTGCGATAATCGATATATTGTAAGAAATTTCAACCGCATCACGATATCTGTGTCACTGAAGAAAATCAGAATTTATTGACCACTGTAAAATTACATTTCACATACATAACTACACACTCTTGCCAGACATATATTTGTCTCTATTCCACTGCTGGCAAAACCAAGAGTTGCTTCACTACAACATACAGAAAATTCCCATTTCTGTGCTAGTATTATCAACTTTTCTGTAAGCATGGACACATCAGTGCTGCTTAACAAGCAGAATCAAATTGTTTTATGAAAACTTAAAACTTGCACTGCAGACTGCACATACATTTCAGTGCTAACACTAATATCAATTTGTTCTTTGTAAACTTGAGAACATATACCTGAGAATATTTAACTTGTGCTTATTTTGCAGGAACAACACACTGTCTGAAACACATTGAAAAGTGCAGTGTGCATCTTAGTCTCCTACTGCGCATGCGCGAAGCCTACTGCGCATGCGCAGAACACATGAATTAGCAAGTTCTCATACAGACCGGTTTATTATTCAAAACAAGGCATTACAAATTATTTGACTCGGCCAAAGACTCGACCAATACGCACAAAATATAAAAATGGGCAAATGCGTGAAATACTCACCGATTTTCTATCAGCCCAGCTGATCGGTAGGACAAAACTACTGTTGAATTTTCCTACCCTCCTGGATTTCGCGCATGCGCAGTAGGCTTGGTAGGACAAATCCAAGAGGTAGGATAACTTTACAGAACACCGGCTCACTGTTTTTTTTTTTTTTGTTTGTTTTGTTTTTTTTGTTTTTTTGTTTTTTCCCTCCTTTCCTTTGGAATCCAAAGTGCCTCCAAACATCTGCCTTAAAGTTCGGCGGCATCTCTAGGTTTACGTTAACAGCCATGCTTGCTTGTTTTTTTTCCTCACTGCAACCGCCGGGGGAAAAAAGAGAAGACGAAGAGTGCCTTGCAGTGAGGGAGCGGCACAGCGACACCTTGCGGAGCGGAGGTGCGGAAGTCGTACTGGATTTACAAGCCGTCTGAAACATGATTTATTATTTGAAAAAAATATCGATATTCAAATTTTGAGTATCGATATTGAATCAGAAGACAAAGTATCGTGATATATCGCCGTATCGATATTTTTGCACACCCCTAGTATACATGTGTATTTGATGATTAATTATTCGAGTAGAAAACAGTTGTGTAAACAGTTAATATTGATTTTTGTTAAGTGTTCATGACCTCAAGTTACTGGCTGTACCATGGAGAAGTACGAGAAGCTGGCTAAGATTGGCGAGGGCTCCTATGGAGTGGTGTTTAAATGCCGAAACAAGGAAACAGGCCAGATAGTGGCTATCAAGAAGTTTGTGGAATCTGAGGATGATCCAGTCATCAAGAAGATAGCACTGAGAGAAATCAGAATGCTGAAGGTAAAATACCTTTTTCTTTCTCTATCTCTGGCATTCCGTCTTGATCTTCATTGTCTTATCTTTCCAGCCTTACACTGTTGGTTTTAACACTCCAACATAAACAATTACAACGCATACAGTAAGTAGCCACCTGGAGTACAAAGGCATAAAAGGAAGTAGAGTTCTAGTGTAAACTTATTTCACAACAAGTCAAGTATTATTTTCTTTGTGATTTATATTGTCTGATTTTGACTTGTATCAAGTTGCTAAATATCTAAGAGAATAAAGTGGTGAAGTTACATATTTAACAAATCAGCTAAATATGAAGAATTAATGTATCATTGCTCAGTCATCTGTCAGTAATTTAATAATACATAACTAGCATATTTATATTGTTTCATTCTGGATATAATGTAGCATGTATCTAGATATAATGTAGTAGATATAATGTTCTACTTGTAAAGTATAATTTAGGACTCTTAACCAAATAGTTATGCTAGTTATTGCTAATAAACTACCACTAGCTAAGCCACATCATAAGTTTTTCTGTTTATGATCCAGGGGAAAGCCTAGAGTTTGCATGAACTATGCAATGATGTTTCCTAATAATTTAAACTGTACTGTTTAAAAAAACAGATATATAAATTTATTCTATCTACATTCATTGGATATGAGCAACCACATGCTCTGTTTGGCTACTCTACTACTAGGATATTAGCTCATATACTGTGAGTAGAGAAAAACCAAATGGCGGAACACATCAAGTCAGATATATAATTGTTATCAAGTATTTAAAAGAAACAGAAATAGCTAAATAAAAGAATATAGTGCCCCCCATATCCAATATCTCCTGTTTCACACTCCAGCCCAGTTGGTGGCTCCAAACCACCAAAAAAAAGACGAAAAAAATGGCAGACTGTGCTACTGAACCAACTAAGGAATAAATAAAAACTACTCGAAAACAAAACTCCCAAAAATACAAAAAAAAAGCAACAAAATATGGAGTCAAAGTATCTGATGGTTAAATTTCTCAAGAATATTATTATAGCATGTTTCACAAATTGCTGCTGTCATTTCACCGGTTTGTTTACATTCTAAGCGGAAATTATTTTGTTGGGCGTTTTGTATAAAGTTTTTATTTATCGAATTTGCAAAAAATTAAAATACTGTTTCTCAAAATCCAGTGAATGTGGATATAATAAAACAATTATTCCGCTCAATGTTGTCGTACATGACTTATAGCCTACTCAGCGCTATCCGCTTCGTCAGCTATCAGCTCATGTATGACTTGATTTCATGGAATAACTGTTAAATATATAATAAGTAAGTGAATTTAAGTCACTTGGAAAAGGTTAAAACACTAGGATTCATTGAAGTTCATTTAAGCAGAAAATTTATTCCACTTCCAGATGCCTATAGCCAACTGGAAAACCTTGGATGTGTTAAGAACAGTACTAGACTGTAGCTTCTGTAATCAATGTCTGCCTGAACTCATAATTATCCTGTTCATTTGATTCCCTCTGCAGCAGTTAAAGCATGTAAACCTGGTCAACCTTCTGGAGGTGTTCCGGAGGAAGAGAAGACTTCACTTGGTCTTTGAGTTTTGTGAACAAACCGTCCTCAATGAACTTGACAAGCACCCTAGAGGGTTAGTCTTTTAGTTATACAATTTTACTTCATATTTATGTGGCAGTTTATTCACATTTTCAGAGTTGACAAATTATGTTTAGATGTTACTGGGAAAGTTACACGTATTCAGAGTTCTGTTACGTAGCAGTTTAAGTCGATTTTCTGGGTGTGGCATTCTGTTCATGCAAATGAAAACCTGCGTTTAGTTCATGCATCTGAGGTTGCCAGATTTTTCTTAGGCAGAAACGTCCAAGACAGTGTTTTTCAATAGCATCTAGATCACCACCTTTAAATACAGTCACTTGGCTTTAAAATGAAATGCAGACTGAAGAAGTAAATAGTGTGGGTGTGGCAGCGTGGGCGTGGTCAAGCATCGGTTTGTGAATGGAGGGCGGAGTCAGGGAAGGTAAGTGGCAGAATCACTGCACCTGATGGGAATTAACCTGTGTTTGTGTGTCTTCCCCAGTGACCCATACAGTTCGCGCAGTGTGCGTGACAAACGTAGTGCCTTGATCAGTCAGAATCTCTTTGGGGATTCCAACTCGGGAGATGACGCGGAAGAGTGCTTCTGCAATACTACGTGCTGAGATTTTGCGAAGAGGCACTGCTTCCGGATATCGCGTTGCATAGTCCACCAGGACTAAAATAAAGCGATATCCTCGTGTTGACCGATCTAATGGCCTGACGAGATCCACCCCAATTCTTTCGAACGGGGTCTTGATTAATGGCAGGGGGTGCAAAGGCGCTTTTGGAATGGATGCTGATTTTACTAACTGGCATTTGTGGCACGCCGTACACCACCTACGGACATCGCCGCGAATCCCTGGCCAATAGAACCGGGCCATTATTCGGGCTAGTGTCTTATCCTGCCCCAAGTGTCCGGCCATGGGATTAAAGTGAGCCGCCTGGAATATAAATTCCTGGAGGCTCTTTGGGATCAAAAGCTGTGTTATCAGTTCCTTAGTCTGAGTGTCCTGCGTCACTTGGTATAATCTATCCTTAATAATGGAGAAATGGGGAAGGACGGGGTGGCGTTTGGCTGGAGCATTTGACCATCGATTACTCTCACTTAGTCAAATGCATGCCGCAGAGTCCTGTCTCGCGACTGCTCTAATGGGAAATCCGTGAGGGATTCCCTGAGAGAGGGAGGAGGAGCCTGCTGCTCCTCACCCTGACACGGTGATGATGTAAACGGCTCTGTGACAGCTGCTCCCGCCAATGCCACACCAGGACCTCCCCCCACTAAATTATGGCAGGCCCCACTCTTCATTAATGTGCCATTAATTCCCTAAATCCCGGCCAATCAGTCCCCAAAATTATCGAGTGGGTAAGGCGAGGATTAACCCCCACCTTTACTCTAGATTTCTCCCCTCGAAATAGAATGTGGACCGACACTAAAAGGTAGTTGTGAACATCCCCGTGCACTCACCAATTGTGCTCTCCCCAATGCCTCGTCTTGCACCAGGCTTTGGTGAATTGAGGTCTGATTACAGCTGGAGTCCACCAAAGCCTGATATGTATCCCCTTGGATACTCACCGGTATGTGATACGCTCCGGCCCAATCGAGGGCGGACCCTGGCGCGTTGGGGATCCGGACCACCGCGCCCATCTCCATTGCCGAGCACTGATGCTGGAGGTGCCTCGGCTCCCCGCAGCACCAGCATACCGGCCCAGGCCTTCCCTCTGCACCGGTGTTCCAGAGCTCACTCACCTGAGGGGGGGAAGACACAGACACGGAAGTAGGAAATGGTAGGGCACCGCTGGTGCGGCGGGCCGCCTGGGGTGGAGCTGGCCCCCGCCTCCGCAGTGGGGGAATGGGGCGAGGACGAGGAACAGAAGGGGAGAGAGAGAGAGGGGAGAAGAGGAGACATGCTGTCTTGCCGTTGGAACAGCCGCCATATGGTCCTCCACCAACTCGATGGCCTGATCCAGTGATGCCGGGTGATGACACTGGACCCACTCCGCTGTTCCTTCCGGAAGTTGGGCGATGAATTGTTCCAGCGCCACCAGGTCGATGATTCCCTCAGCATCGCGGTTGTCGGCCCTCAGCCACCACCGACAGGCATCCCGGAGTTGCTGGCCAAACGCGAACGGCCGGCCGACCTCCTCCAGGTGCAGTGCGCGGAAGCGCTGCCGTTGCTGCTCCGGGGTGCACCCCACACATTGAAGGATGGCCCTGTGGAGGTCGGCATAGACCAGCCGGCTGTCGGTGGGGAGCTGTAGCGTGGCCAGCTATGCCTCACCCGTTAGCAGGGGGAGGAGGCGCGCCATGCGCTGTTCCACCGGCCAACCCCATGCCTCTGCTGCCTGCTCAAAAAGAGCGAGGAAGGCCTCTGGGTCGTCATGCGGGCCCGTCTTCATTAGGGTGAGGTGGGGAGGGTCCGTGGTGGTGGTGGTGGTGGTGACGGTGGTGGTGACGGTGGACCTGCGCACGGCGCGCCTCCTCCCCCTGCTAACGGGCGAGGCGCACAACAGCCGGCTGGTCTACACCGACCCCCGCAGGGCCATCCTCCAACGTGTGGGGCGCACCCCGGAGCAGCAACGGCAGCGCTTCCACGCGCTGCTCCTGGAGGAGGTCGGCCAGCCGTTCGTGTTTGGCCAGCAACTCCGGGACGCCTGCCGGTAGAAGCGCTGCCGTTGCTGCTCCCGGGTTTCGGCACCACTGTAGAACTGGTTTAAGGTGGGTGGAGCACAGAAACACGGCAGGCCAGAACTGAGTTCTCATCAACTCTTATTTTAGCTTTTCAGCTTCTACTTGACACTCTCCCAGTCGTGCGCGCACACACACACACACACACACACACACACACACAAGCGTTCTGTTTGGGGAGAGAGCTCCCTTCCTCTGCTCTTCCTCTCCTCTTATAGGGCGCGGTCACTAGGGAAGACACACAAACACAAGTTAATTCCCATCAGGTGCAGTGATTCTGCCACTTACGTTCCCTGACTCCACCCTCCATTCACAGACCGCTGCTTGACCACGCCCCCGCTGCCACAGTGGGGTTTTACTTTCAAATGTAATCCAATGTAACATAAAAGCAAAGACAGTAAACCATCTAATATGATATATACAGTATATGAGAAGATGGTAATGATTTAAATAGTAGTCTAAAATATTTTTAATATACTGCTGCATGTATAGTCCTAATTGTAAATCTGGCTTAATTTAACAATATGGCTTCCAACTTCATTATTTAGCAGCTTTTAAAATAGCACTTGATCCAGCACATCCTATCATTTTGCCTTGCATTATATGGTATACAACAGAAGTAAGTACACCTCTGTGCACTATCACTTAAATGTCAAGTGATTCAAAATTGTCTCACCTCTTAATAATGGCATTATTTTCATCCATCCATCCATTATCTGTAGCCGCTTATCCTGTACAGGGTTGCAGGCAAGCTGGAGCCTATCCCAGCTGACTATGGGCGATAGGCGGGGTGCACCCTGGACAAGTCGCCAGGTCATTGCAGGGCTGACACAGAGACAAACAACCATTCTCACTCACTTTCACACCTACGGTCAATTTAGAGCCACCAATTAACCTAACCTGCATGTCTTTGGACTGTGGGGGAAACCAGAGCACCCGGAGGAAACCCACGGAGACATGGGGAGACCATGCAAACTCCACACAGAAGGGCCCTCATCGGCCGCTGGGCTCAAACCCAGGACCTTCTTGGGTTTATACAGAATGGTGCAGGAAATAAAAAAAAAAAAAACTGAGTGAGTGACAGTTCTGTGGGTGGAAACATCTTGCTGATAAGAGAGGTCAGAGAAAAATTGCCAGATTGGTTCAACCTGCCAGGAAGGTTATAGTAACTCATATAATCACTCTTTACAACCATGGTGGGCAGAAAAGCATCTCAGCATTCAACAGCAGAACACCACATTGGGTTCCACTCATGCCAGCCAAGAACAGGAATCTTAGAACCAAGAACAAGTGGCCGGTGAGTGTATTTCTGTTGTATACTGTGTCTGGCTCTGAGTGCACTTAAGGAAGTCACGAAATAGTAAAGTGGAGTCACAAAAACAATTTTATCATGCATTTAATTTGCTCTTTTGATTTCTTGAATTAATAAATAATTTCAATATTTTTATTAGTTTAATGCACTCTCTTGTAAAGAAAGCATGCTCACAGTTTAAAGGATAAGCTGACTGCTCATAATCTTTATTTCTTCGTAATTCAGTCCTCCACATAAACAATGTCTGTGATTAAGATTCTGTCTCCTCCAATGTCCTCTATGCTACAACCCCGATTCCAAAAAAGTTGGGACAAAGTACAAATTGTAAATAAAAACAGAATGCAATAATTTACAAATCTCAAAAACTGATATTGTATTCACAATAGAACATAGACGACATATCAAATGTCGAAATTGAGACATTTTGAAATTTCATGCCAAATATTGGCTCATTTGAAATTTCATGACAGCAACACATCTCAAAAAAGTTGGGACAGGGGCAATAAGAGGCTGGAAAAGTTAAAAGGTACAAAAAAGGAACAGCTGGAGGACCAAATTAGGTCAATTGGCAATAGGTCATTAACATGACCGGGTATAAAAAGAGCATCTTGGAGTGGCAGCAGCTCTCAGAAGTAAAGATGGGAAGAGAATCACCAATCCCCCTAATTCTGCGCCGACAAATAGTGGAGCAATATCAGAAAGGAGTTCAACAGTGTAAAATTGCAAAGAGTTTGAACATATCATCATCTACAGTGCATAATATCATCAAAAGATTCAGAGAATCTGGAAGAATCTCTGTGCGTAAGGGTCAAGGCCGGAAAACCATACTGGGTGCCCATGATCTTCGGGCCCTTAGACGGCACTGCATCACATACAGGCATGCTTCTGTATTGGAAATCACAAAATGGGCTCAGGAATATTCAGGAGCAACTAGAATCCTACATTAGACAAGAATGGGTTAACATTCCTATCCCTAAACTTGAGCAACTTGTCTCCTCAGTCCCCAGATGTTTACAGACTGTTGTAAAGAGAAAAGGGGATGTCTCACAGTAGTAAACATGGCCTTGTCCCAACTTTTTTGAGATGTGTTGTTGTCATGAAATTTAAAAATCACCTAATTTTTCTCTTTAAATGATACATTTTCTCAGTTTAAACATTTGATATGTCATCTATGTTCTATTCTGAATAAAATATGGAATTTTGAAACTTCACATCATTGCATTCCGTTTTTATTTACAATTTGTACTTTTTCCCAACTTTTTTGGAATCGGGGTTGTAAAACAAACAAACAAACAAACAAACCTCAATTAATTCATTAATAGTGACATATTTACAGTATGTATTTAAAATTGGCCTCAAATGGCATTCCATACTTTTAGTACATGTACAGCCCAAAATAAACCCAAAAAGAGATTCAGTGTGACATATTGTGGTTACAACAGTGTGACAACTTAATACTGCTCCTTACTTGAGCTGTAACGTGCAGGAATAGTGCGTGTGAGTTCTGAATCATGAGTAACCGAGACATATTTTACAACCCCGATTCCAAAAAAGTTGGGACAAGGCCATGTTTACCACTGTGAGACATCCCCTTTTCTCTTTACAACAGTCTGTAAACGTCTGGGGACTGAGGAGACAAGTTGCTCAAGTTTAGGGATAGGAATGTTAACCCATTCTTGTCTAATGTAGGATTCTAGTTGCTCAACTGTCTTAGGTCTTTTTTGTAGTATCTTCCGTTTTATGATACGCCAAATGTTTTCTCTGGGTGAAAGATCTGGACTGCAGGCTGGCCAGTTCAGTACCCGGACCCTTCTTCTACGCAGCCATAATGCTGTAATTGATGCAGTATGTGGTTTGGCATTGTCATGTTGGAAAATGCAAGATCTTCCCTGAAAGAGACGTCGTCTGGATGGGAGCATATGTTGCTCTAGAACCTGGATATACCTTTCAGCATTGATGGTGTCTTTCCAGATGTGTAAGCTGCCCATGCCACACGCACTAATGCAACCCTATACCATCAGAGATGCAGGCTTCTGAACTGAGCGCTGATAACAACATGGGTCGTCCTTCTCCTCTTTAGTCCGAATGACACGGCGTCCCTGATTTCCATAAAGAACTTCAAATTTTGATTCGTCTGACCACAGAACAGTTTTCCACTTTGCCACAGTCCATTTTAAATGAACCTTGGCCCAGAGAAGACGTCTGCGCTTCTGGATCATGTTTAGATACGGCTTCTTCTTTGAACTATAGAGTTTTAGCTGGCAACGGCGGATGGCACGGTGAATTGGTGTTCACAGATAATGTTCTCTGGAAATATTCCTGAGCCCATTTTGTGATTTCCAATACAGAAGCATGCCTGTATATGATGCAGTGCCGTCTGAGGGCCCGAAGATCACGGGCACCCAGTATGGTTTTCCGGCCTTGACCCTTACGCACAGAGATTCTTCCAGATTCTCTGAATCTTTTGATGATATTATGCACTGTAGATGATGATATGTTCAAACTCTTTGCAGTTTTACACTGTCAAACTCCTTTCTGATATTGCTCCACTATTTGTCGGCGCAAAATTAGGGGGATTGGTGATCCTCTTCCCATCTTTACTTCTGAGAGCCGCTGCCACTCCAAGATGCTCTTTTTATACCCAGTCATGTTAATGACCTATTGCCAATTGGCCTAATGAGTTGCAATTTGGTCCTCCAGCTGCTCCTTTTTTTGTACCTTTAATTTTTCCAGCCTCTTATTGCCCCTGTCCCAACTTTTTTGAGATGTGTTGCTGTTGTGAAATTTCAAATGAGCTAATATTTGGCATGAAATTTCAAAATGTCTCACTTTCGACATTTGATATGTTGTCTATGTTCTATTATGAATACAATATCAGTTTTTGAAATTTGTAAATTATTGCATTCCGTTTTTATTTACAATTTGTACTTTATCCCAGCTTTTTTGGAATCGGGGTTGTACTTCAACTCCATCCTGTGTAGTTAACTTTCCTAACTTCTGAATAGCGCTGTAATATGTTATTACATTTAAGGTGCACAATTTTGCTATGAAATCCTAGTTGTGTGTGTTTAAATCAGTGTGCGTTTCAAGTTTTTGTATTTTTTTTAATCTCTGTCGATTTCAGGTGAATGGCATTGTGGTTTTAATAAGTTATTTAAAAAATTAAAGTGAGTGCTTGGTCAGCTTATTGTCAGACGCGGTAGGCGGATGTCAAGTCAAGTCAAGTTTATTTGTTTATAATGTTTATAATAAACATTGTCGCAAAGCAGCTTTATAGAATTTGAACGACTTAAAATATGAGCTAATTGTATCCCTAATCTATCCCCAACAAGCACGCCTGTGGCGACAGTGGCAAGGAAAAACTCCCTCAGACGACATGAGGAAGAAACCTCGAGAGGAACCAGACTCAAAAGGGAACCCATCCTCATTTGGGCAACAACAGACAACATGACTATAACATTAACAGTCCTAACATAAAGTCAGCTTCGTTGATGCTATAAATCCCCCACCGACGGAAACCCGAGCGCTAAACTGTTCACGACAACCACAGTCCTAAAGTCAGCAAGTCAACTGCAGTCCCCGGCCACAAAAGCACCACTGCAAGAGTCCAGAGCGTCCTCCAGGCGCGACCCCCAACTGTCCACATGGGGCCGCCCTCCACAGGAGCAATGCGATGCAAAAACTCCAACTCGACACAGGGCACCAGGATGGATCAGGCAGATCCGTCGAGTCACGAGTCCTTAAAATTAGGGCATGAGTCAGACTCGAGTCCAAGTCTTGGACTCGAGTACGACAAGTCTGCTGTTGCTTCACAGCAAGAAGGTTCTTGGCTCAAACCTTGCAGCCAACTGGGGCCTTTCTGTGTGGAGTTCATATGTTCTCCCCTTGTCTGCGTGGGTTTCTTCCAGGTGCTCCTGTTTCTTCCCACAGTCCAAAACCATGTGGATTACATCAAATGGCTACTCTAAATTGCCCATGAGTGTGAATGGTTGTTCGTCTTGGTGTTAGCCTTGCGACTGATTGGCAACCTGCTCAGAGTGCACCCCGCCTCTTGCCTAAAGTCAGCTGGGGTCGGGTCCAGTGACCCTGATGAATAAGCGGAATAGATAATGGATGTGTTTCAGCTGTTCTAGTTCAGGAAACCTGTGTGTATGTAGGGACATGGCTTGGGAAGGCTTTGGAGAATTACTATTTTTGTTTTGATTTTGAGTTTTCTCTGCCACTCACTTCACTGCTTCACTACATTCCTGTACTTTCCTGTTGTCTGGTCAAATATGTGTTCGTTTCTCATGAGCTAATGGTACCAGTGAAAAGAGGTGGTGACGGTATCATTCTGAAATATATTCAGATAGTTTTGATAGCGCCGACATATGCAGTATATAACACAATTTAAAATAATTATCTCGAACAGTAGTGAAAAAGATCAGCATTCTGCCCGGCTAAAGTTCACCTTACGAAGCCAATTATGACTCTCACATCAATTGTAATTCCACGGTCTCTGAAGTCTAAAGACATTTTCACAGTAACTTTAGCTGCTGTTGAAGACAAAGGCACTTGTTGCGATAGGAGGCAGCTACGTTACTGCAGCAATGTTTTGTCACACTCTTCTGACTTGCCCCATGTTGATTCTAAAGTGTTCTCTATGTCTTGATAACAGCACCTCTGCTTTTCTTCCGTGTCCTGTAGGGTTCCTGAGATCCAGCTGAAGAGCATTGTCTGGCAAACTCTTCAGGCTGTCAACTTTTGCCACAAACACAACGTCAGTATCCAGCTCTTTGTGGCTCTATAACCTCTCTGAGCATGTCACAGTGTTTGCTTTATATAATGCAGCTGGCTCAAAGACGTGTTGATTTCTCTGAGCTCATCTTTAAAAGTTCTCATCTTCTCCATAGGGCGGCACGGTGGTGTAGTGGTTAGCACTGTCGCCTCACAGCAAGAAGGTCTGGGTTCGAGCCCCGTGGCCGGCAAGGGCCTTTCTGTGCGGAGTTTGCATGTTCTCCCCGTGTCCACATGGGTTTCCTCCGGGTGCTCCGGTTTCCCCCACAGTCCAAAGACATGCAGGTTAGGTTAACTGGTGACTCTAAATTGACCGTAGGTGTGAGTGTGAATGGTTGTCTGTGTCTATGTGTCAGCCCTGTGATGACCTGGCGACTTGTCCAGGGTGTACCCCGCCTTTCGCCCGTAGTCAGCTGGGATAGGCTCCAGCTTGCCTGTGGCCCTGTAGAACAGGATAAAGCGGCTACAGATAATGAGATGAGATGAGATCTTCTCCATATCTGCATTGGCATTATAATAGACAGACAGGGTTGTAAGAAAGAAAAGGGAAGCTACTAAGGTACTTTTATTTTGTTATGTCTAACAACATTAGTGACATGATGCTTTATGGTAAATATGCTAGCTCTTACAGCATATAACAAATTTTAAAGCAAACTTGTATGTTCACTCATGAATTAAACACGATGCTCCAATATTAGCATCCTTTAGTTGACAAGGTGGCTACAAATAAGGTAAAATTGCCCCCATAGGATTGTTTTGTTTTTGATCCATAAAGATCATTTTTCATAACATGGATAGTACCAGTCAAAAGTTTGGACACTTATTCACAGGTTTTTCTTTATTTGTAATTAATTGAGACACTTCATGACTAAAAGTAATGATGGATGTTGTTTTGCTTTATTTAGTTGAGCAGTTCTTGACGTTATACTGTTTGGTGTAGTGGTTAGCACTGTCGCCTCACAGCAAGAAGGCCCTGGGTTCGAGCCCAGCGGCCAGCGAGGGCCTTTCTGTGTGGAGTTTGCATGTTCTCCCTGTGTCTGTGCAGGTTTCCCCCACAGTCCAAAGACATGCAGGTTAGGTTAATTGGTGGCTCTAAATTGACCGTAGGTGTGAATGTGAATGATTGTTTGTCTCTGTGTCAGCCCTGCGATAACCTGGCGACTTGTCCAGGGTGTACCCCGCCTCTCACCCATAGTCAGCTGGGATAGGCTCTGGCTTGCCTGCGACTCTGTAAAACAGGATAAATGGCTACAGATAATGGATGGATGGAAAATCCTATGAATGTGTTGGTGTGTCCAAACTTTTGACTGGTACAGAATTGCTAAATGAAAGACTTTTTTTTGTTTGTTTTCTGCAGGTAACCGACATCTGATTTATCTTAATATATGTTTTTGATTCAAAAACATTTTACTAGTCCATAAGTGTGTTATTGGAGTGATTCCATGATTGGGCTTCCTTTTGTGTCCAGCTGTTACTATATTTACAAAACACTGTTTGGAAAGTAAAGGTAAAAGACAATTTCAGCCTAGTGTTCTCTCTCTCTCTCTCTCTCTCTCCCCCCCCCCCCAAAAAAAAAAAAAGTCACATGTTGAACAGGAGGTTGAATCATTTGACTTTACTGAAGATCACAGGCAGAGAAAAAAAAGTTCCTTCATTCTTTTTTCCTTGTTTATTTTCACTGATGGTGTGATATTGACTGATATCACTTTGAACATACAGCCCTATAACCCAAATTATTATGTCCTGAATGTAGTCAAGCCATTAGCATGAATGCTAGCTAATAACATTTAATATACAGTGGTGCTTGAAAGTTTGTGAACCCTTTAGAATTTTCTATATTTCTGCATAGATATAACCTAAAACATCATCAGATTTTCACACAAGTCCTAAAAGTAGATAAAGAGAACCCAGTTAAACAAATGAGACAAAAGATTATACTTGGTCATTTATTTATTGAGGAAAATGATCCAATATTACATATCTGTGAGTGGCAAAAGTATGTGAACCCTTGCTTTCAGTATCTGGTGTGACCCCCTTGTGCAGCAATAACTGCACCTAAACGTTTCCGGTAACTGTTGATCAGTCCTGCACACCGGCTTGGAGGAATTTTAGCCCATTCCTCCATACAGAACGGCTTCAACTCTGGGATGTTGGTGGGTTTCCTCACATGAACTGCTCGCTTCAGGTCCTTCCACAACATTTCGATTGGATTAAGGTCAGGACTTTGATTTGGCCATTCCAAAACATTAACTTTATTCTTCTTTATCCATTCTTTGGTAGAACGACTTGTGTGCTTAGGGTCGTTGTCTTGCTGCATGACCCACCTTCACTTGAGATTCAGTTCATGGACAGATGTCCTAACATTTTCCTTTAGAATTCGCTGGTATAATTCAGAATTCATTGTTCCATCAATGATGGCAAGCCGTCCTGGCCCAGATGCAGCAAAACAGGCCTAAACCATGATACTACCACCACCATGTTTCACAGATGGGATAAGGTTCTTATGCTGGAATGCAGTGTTTTCCTTTCTCCAAACATAACGCTTCTCATTTAAACCAAAAAGTTCTATTTTGGTCTCATCCGTCCACAAAACATTTTTCCAATAGCCTTCTGGCTTGTCCACGTGATCTTTAGCAAACTGCAGACGAGCAGCAATGTTCTTTTTGGGGAGCAGTGGCTTTCTCCTTGCAACCCTGCCATGCACACCATTGTTGTTCAGTGTTCTCCTGATGGTGGACTCATGAACATTAACATTAGCCAATGTGAGAGAGGTCTTCAGTTGCTTAGACGTTACCCTGGGGTCCTTTGTGACCTCGCCAACTATTACACACCTTGCTCTTGGAGTGATCTTTGTTGGTCGACCACTCCTGGAGAGGGTAACAATGGTCTTGAATTTCCTCCATTTGTACACAATCTGTCTGACTGTGGATTGGTGGAGTCCAAACTCTTTAGAGATTACTTTAGAGTAACCTTTTCCAGCCTGATGAGCATCAACAACGCTTTTTCTGAGGCCCTCAGAAATCTCCTTTGTTCATGTCATGATACACTTCCACAAACATATGTTGTGAAGATCAGACTTTGATAGATCCTTGTTCTTTAAATAAAACAGGGTGCCCACTCACACCTGATTGTCATCCCATTGATTGAAAACGTCTGACTCTAATTTCACCTTCAAATTAACTGCTAATCCTAGAGGTTCACATACTTTTGCCACTCACAGATATGTAATATTGGATCATTTTCCTCAATAAATAAATGACCAAGTATAATATTTTTGTCTCATTTGTTTAACTGGGTTCTCTTTATCTACTTTTAGGACTTGTGTGAAAATCTGATGTTTTAGGTCATATTTATGCAGAAATATAGAAAATTCTAAAGGGTTCACAAACTTTTAAGCACCACTGTATTTGCTAATTCTGTGCTAAAACCTTAGTGTCAGGGTGCAGGCACTTACGGATGCAAACGTGGGGAGAGAGGGTGCGTCGCAAGCTGTAAACAAAGCCAAATTGGGAAACTGGAGATGTAGCCAGGGACGGGCAAGGGTCAATCAATTGGCGAACAGAATATCAGAGATCAGGTGAGAGAATAAAGTCAGAAATAAACAAACAGAGTTCAATAACGGGAAGACAGTTAGCTTGTCAAATGGCTCGGTAAAGTAAGGCACAGGGACACAGAACAATACTTCACAAAGTCAGAGTGTGAAAGCTGAGCTTATATAGGGAAGGAGATTGCCGGTAAATTAGAGACAGGTGTTGAGGTTAGAATTCTGGTGACAAGGGGTGCTGGGGTGCTTGGGAAGTGTAGTCCGGTGTGGCCATGTTTGGAGGCTGCTCTGAACTCAGGTTTTCAGCGCTGTTCCTGACACTTAGCTATGTTACTTTTAATTCTGTAATGTATTTAAGAATGAAATAAAGCCAGTGTGTCAGCAAAGAAACCTTGTAAAAATTATATTATTTTCAGAGAAGTTGGGCTAACATGTTTACTTGGAGTTAATGTTGATAAATAATAAGAAACCTTGTCATTTTAAAATGTGACAATGGCCAAATGGCACCCTAAGCATGAATCAGCCACATGTTGTGCCTTACAGAGTTTATGCACTTGTAAGTGTGCTGTGCTACAACACTTTATTTTCGCTAATTTTTTCTCACTTAGTTGTTCCTCGCAAAATAAATACTCAAATTTAACACGTTAACCTAAGTAGCTCATAGCTGTGTACAAAATTGGCTAGCTAACATGCTCATGGTACTTTTAGTAGCACAAAACATGTGCACAAGCTAACATCAGTGGCATTTAAAATGATGAAATAATACCTACATGGATACTGGACATGTGGAATGTGTCGCTATAATACTTAAATTATGTGGAAGAGCAGAAAAAATTTGTTTTGTCTGTATTGCTTGAGAATGTCATCTCATCTCATTATCTCTAGCTGCTTTATCCTGTTCTACAGGGTCGCAGGCAAGCTGGAGCCTATCCCAGCTGACTACGGGCGAAAGGCGGGGTACACCCTGGACAAGTCGCCAGGTCATCACAGGGCTGACACATAGACACAGACAACCATTCACACTCACATTCACACCTACGGTCAATTTAGAGTCACCAGTTAACCTAACCTGCATGTCTTTGGACTGTGGGGGAAACCGGAGCACCCGGAGGAAACCCATGCGGACACGGGGAGAACATGCAAACTCCGCACAGAAAGGCCCTCGCCGGCCACGGGGCTCGAACCCGGACCTTCTTGCTGTGAGGCGACAGCGCTAACCACTACACCACCGTGCCGCCCTGCTTGAGAATGTGTTTGTATTTTTTTTCCTATAAATTACCATTTATTTTACAGCACAGAAAAGAATTTCATCATGAAAATTAACCTTGTGTTTAGAAACAGGCCTGTGTTGTGATGTCAGATGTCAGTTTGGCATAAATGCAAGCCGACAGTAGTCGTTGCACAAGTTGTTTCACTGCTCAGCCAGAAAGACTGTTAATGTAGATGCTGTTCTCATTGGCCAGCACGAGACCCATGCTTTTTTCCACAACATGGGGAAAAAAGTGAAATCTGAGCTTAGCCTGCTAGCGTGTGCTTGTTTTAATGCTGGGTGTAACTCAGGCATGAAATTGGTTTCAAATGCATGAATAAATACAACTTGTCTGATACTATTAGGTGTACGTAAGGCCACTATACACAGTATATATGTGTGTGTGCCTGTGCATATGTGTGTGTGTGCGTATGTTCGAATGTGTCTTAACAGTGTATCCATCGAGATGTGAAACCAGAAAACATCCTCCTAACCAAGACGGGCGTCATTAAGTTGTGCGACTTTGGGTTTGCCCGCATACTGAGTAGGTCACCTTCTTACCCATTCTTTTGTTCTTTACAGGCGCTCTCTCTCTCTCTCTCTCTCTCTATCTCTCTCTCTCTGTGTGTTTAGCGTCCACACCATGCTCAGGCTTAATGTCAAGTTTATTTGTATAGCGCTTTTAACAATAAACATTGTCACAAAGCAACTTTACAGAATTTGAACGACTTAAAATATGAGCTAATTTTATCCCTAATCTATCCCCAACGAGCACGCCTGTGGCGACGGTGGCAAGGAAAAACTCCCTCAGACGACATGAGGAAGAAACCTCAAGAGGAACCAGACTCAAAAGGGAACCCATCCTCATTTGGGCAACAACAGACAACATGACTATAACATTAACAGCCCTAACATAAAGTCAGCTTCGTTGATGCTATAAACCCCCCACCAATGGAAACCCGAGCACAAAACCGTTTACGACAACCGTAGTCCCAAAGTCAGCAAGTCAACTGCAGTCCTAAAGTCAGTAAGTCAACTGCAGTCCCCAGCCACAAAAGCACCACTGCAAGAGTCCAGAGCATCCTCCAGGCGCGACCCCCAACTGTCCATATGGGGCCGCCCTCCACAGGAGTGATGTGATGAGACTCCAACCAGACACAGGGCACCAGGATGGATCAGGCAGGTCTGAGGAGCAAAAGAGGTCAGCATCTCGATCCCAGGACCGACACGTAACTCAGAGGGACAGATTTTTTTTTTGGGGGGGGAGAAGAAAGAGAAAACACAGGTTGTTAGGTATGTCCAATGTCACCTGAATAAGTAGGAACAGTATACATATTGCACTGAGTACAAGCAGGGACTCCGGCAACTAACTATGACAGCATAACTAAAAGGGGAGAGCCAGAAAGTAACACAGGCATGAGGGAGCCCCGGGACATAAAGCAGCCAGCCACTACACCGTCAACAAACTCGAGTGAGTGAGCGAGTGGGAACTGACAGCATCCATACATCCCAGTTTACCAAAACGCTCTATGTCTGGCGACCCTCCAGATCTACTCCTTTACCTCATAAACACCATTAACAAAAGGCTTGACTAAACAGATATGTTTTCAGCCTAGACTTAAACACTGAGACTGTATCTGATTCCCGAACACTACTTGTAAGGCTGTTCCACAACTGTGGGGCTTTGTAAGAAAAGGCTCTGCCCCCTGATATAGCCTTCACTATACGAGGTACCAGCAGATAGCCTGCACCTTTTGATCTAAGTAGGCTTGGCGGGTCATAAAGGACCAGAAGTTCACTCAGGTATTGTGGTGCGAGACCATTCAGTGCTTTAAAGGTCAATAGTAGTACTTTATAATCAGTATGAAATTTGATTGGGAGCCAATGCAGTGTGGATAAGACAGGGGTGATGTGGTCATATTTTCTAGTTCTAGTAAGGACTCTTGCTGCTGCATTTTGAACTAACTGGAGCTTGTTTATGCACTTATTGGAACATCCAGACGGTAAGGCATTACAATAATCCAACCTGGAGGTAACGAAAGTATGAACTAGTTTTTCCGCGTCATGTAGTAACATTAAATTTCTTATCTTAGCAATATTTCTGAGATGAAAGAAAGCTATCCGGGTAATATCATCAATGTGAGTTTCGAATGAAAGACTGGGGTCAATAATCACTCCGAGGTCTTTTACTGCTGCACGTGAAGAAACAGAAAGGCCATCCAGAGTTACTGTGTAATCAGAAAACTTACTTCTAGCTGCATGCGGTCCGAGTACAAGTATTTCAGTCTTGTCAGAGTTAAGCAGAAGGAAATTAATAAGCATGCAGTGTCTAATCTCCTTTACACATTCCTCAATTCTATTAAGCTGGTGTCTCTCAACAGGTTTTACAGAAACATACAACTGTGTGTCATCAGTATAACAGTGGAAACTAATACAATGTTTACGAATAATATCACCCAGTGGTAACATATACTAGTATAAAGAAAAAAGCAGTGGACCCAAGACAGAACCTTGTGGAACACCAAACTTTACCTCAGTATGTCTAGAAATATCACCATTTACATCAACATACTGATAGCGATCAGTTAAATAAGACCTGAGCCAGGAGAGGGCCGTTCCCTTAACTCCCACAACATTTTCTAGTCTATCCAGAAGAATGGAATGATCAGTGGTATCAAATGCTGCACTAAGGTCAAGCAACACAAGCAGCGAGACACAGCCCTGATCAGATGCCAACAGTAGGTCGTTTACTACTTTAACCAGAGCTGTCTCTGTGCTATGATGAGGTCTAAATCCTGACTGATACATTTCATGGATGTTATTCCTATGTAAATATGAGCATAACTGCTGTGCCACAGCTTTTTCAAGGATCTTGGAGATGAAGGAGAGGTTTGATATTGACCGATAATTGGACAGCTGACAGGGATCAAGGTCAGGTTTTTTAATCAGGGGTTTGATAACTGCTAGTTTAAAGGATTTGGGTACATAGCCAATCGTAAGAGAAGAATTTATTATTTTTAGAAGCAGTTCAGTTACTTCAGGTATTATCTGTTTGAATAGACGTGTAGGTAAGGGATCTAGTACGCAAGTTGAGGCTTTTGTTGCCGAGATTAATGAAAGTAATTCAGTTTCTTTTAGGGGAGTAAAACATTCTAATTGATGATCTGATACAGTTATATTGTTAACTACAGTTATATTGTTAATGACTTGTGACTGTATTCAGTGTTTGTAAGCCCAAAAGGTATGTCAATATTTACGCAGGGAAAGTTACTTATATTCAGAGATGGGTTACACACATGCTCAAGTTGATTTCTGGGGCCATTCAGATTGTGCAATTCACCTTACAGTTGGGCAAAACACCTTACTTTCAGATCTGACAACGTGCACAATTTTAGTATTAACTCCCCACTACACTTGCTTAACTTGATTCAGGATACAGGCCTTATTTACAGTATTACATTAACTATATTTATTGTCACTGCGTCTGTGCATCTATTATATCAGGTGTCCTAGCTATAGAATTTCATACTTGCACTGTAGTGTTATGTTGAAAGCGACAGTCTGTGGGATTCTTTTGTTTGTTTGTTTTTGAAAATATTGAAAAGGCTAATTATTACTTTAACATTCAAGCTTATTAACCAACTAGTCATCACTGAGCATATGATATGTTAACTAATATTTGGTAATATACAAAGGTACAAGATTGAGGCCAATACTTCCTGGAAGACTAGGGCTTTAAAAGTCATCTTTAAAAATGCCAAGAAACTGCGATATTGGGTTTTTCATACCTACTCCCCTCCTATCTCACATTTAACTTGAGACGTTTGCCAACCAAGTCTTGTGTGAAATCCAGGACCTCCCAGTAAGTTTGCACTGCCTCAAGCGCCGCTTACCTACTTAGGTTTCAGTGTATCATTACCATAGGTTAAAGTGTAGTCTGAGCATCAAGAATAGTGTGGTCTGATAGGTGGTGTTGTAATTGACCCCAGTATGATGTGTGTGATTGTAAATGCTAAGTTATTAAAATGTCTTAAGATTTTTCTAACTCACCTTTTTGCAAATGAGGGGCATTATTGGAAGACAGTGTATATAGATGTGGATGGTGTGTGTGTGTGTGTGTGAGACAGCTGGCCCGGGTGATGACTACACTGACTACGTGGCCACACGCTGGTACCGAGCACCAGAGCTGCTGGTGGGAGACACACAGTATGGCCCGCCGGTGGACGTGTGGGCGCTGGGTTGTGTCTTTGCTGAACTCCTTCTTGGGAGTCCACTGTGGCCTGGACGCTCAGATGTAGATCAGCTCTACCTCATCCGCAAGACTCTGGGTATGACCTGAACAAGATCAATAAAGGATAAAAAAGGAAAAAAAAGAAACAAAGGAAGTGGTATTGGAGAACATAGTGAACTTACTGATAGAGTTACACTAACCAGTTGTTAGCAAAGCAAAAGGGACAGACATCAGATTCTTTTGTGCACCTATACAGCATGAAAACATCTTTTGCTTTGTGCATTAAATATTTGCACAACACAATCCTTATGACAGTCATTCTTGTATTGCAAACTGCATCACTGATCATTGAGTCCTATTGATAATCAATTTACTAAATGTAGAATTAGTCTAATCTCAATGCCTTCCCCGTGTTCAATAAGTAAGGAATAATATGATGGCGCATGTAGTTATAGGAAAATAATCAACAGCAGGGTGGTGTGATAGGAAGTGGAGTTAGTGTTACCACCCTAAAGTTGATTATTTTATTATAACAGCACAACCTGAAGGATTTTATTCCTCTGATACCACAGCATTTTACCAAAGCTAACATTTTTTTTTTAATTTAAGAATGACACTAGTCATTAGTTATTGTTATTAACTAATTATATCCGCTATAAACATTCCCTCACCAGTCTCTTTTTTTCCTCTCTTGATGGACAATAATGCAGCTTGTCATGTTAGCACGGAGCCACAAAGCACAAATTCTCTTTAACTTTAAAGTTACAGTTTTACCTCTGACTGTTACAAAGCACTGACACTGGAGACTCCTTCCATAAATGTTAAATGTTGGAAAGACTTTGTAACAACTTTTGGAAATCATGTGCCTTTAAAAACCAGGAACTGAATAAGAAATGAACAACTGAATTGGGGATAGTTACATCTGTTCGTGGGGCAGGGTCTGTTGTGGCATGTCTCCTTCCAGAATTATATGTCTAGTTACAGTTATAATTTTAAACTTTGTTAAGTTTTAGTTTTTTAAATCTGTTTATTATTAGGCTTTGGTTATGTGGGGTGTTTACAATACAAGTATAATAAGAATATATTAGATTCAGTGCAGGCGGCATGGTGGTATAGTAGTTAGCACTGTTGCCTCAAAGCAAGAAGGTTCTGGGTTTGAGCCCAGCGGCCGACGGGGGCCTTTCTGTGTGGAGTTTGCATGTTCTCCCCGTGTCTGCATGGGTTTCCTCCAGGTACGCCGGTTTCCCCCACAGTCCAAAAGACATGCAGGTTAGGTTAATTGGTGGCTCTGAATTGACTGTAGGTGTGAATGTGAGTGTGAATGGTTGTTTGTCTCTATGTGTCAGCCCTGTGATGATTTGGTGACTTGTCCAGGGTGTACCCCACCTCTCGCCCATAGTCAGCTGGGATACGTACTAGCTTGCCCACAACCCTGCACAGGATAAGCGGTTATGGATAATGGATGGATAGATTCAGTACATTAAATACCTGCAGCTTGCAGTACTGTCAGAGATGCTGTCCAATCAGAATTGAGAAGTCAAAAGTGTAGTAATAAACAGAATAATAATTCTGAATAATAATGGATGAATTTTGATGTTGGCTTGACAGAGCCTGTTAAACATGCCACAAGAGTTAAATGATATTACAGTGTTTTGTTGTTGCTGATTTTAAAATGTTTAAGAGTTAAGCATGTAAAGATTTTAAGGCTAAAAGTTTATAATGTGTAATGGTTAAACTGTTAAAAATGTTCAAATATGTTTAAAGGTCCAAACTTTAAAAGTTTAAAACTTTCAAAGGTTAAAGCATTGCTATGATATCCAGGGATGAAAGTCTTCTGGATTTACCCGGAAATCCGGATATTTGACAAAACTCTTGAAAATCTCCAGTTTTCCGAATGGAGAAATTTATTTTTCGGATTTTTTGCGTTCCTAGACGTGGCGTAATACTTCTCATCGTCCTTGCATGGGCGCGGTCCTTAAATAGGCCAAACATAGTTCATTGATTAAAGACAAGTGTTCTTTGTTAACGGCACACGTGCCGGAGCTCGTTAGGCGCATGCGCCTAAGGCACGCCTTCAGGTGCACGTGCTAAGGCGTGCAGGACTGACACCGTTCTGTGCAAGTGCAACACAATCGCACTAGAAAGCATGTTCAAGCTGCCAGTGTAGCTGCAGTCTTTTTAGTTGCAAATTACAAGTATTTCCTCTTGTGTTAATAATTCGCCATGTCAAAACAAGCAAAACTTTCCTCCTTCTTTTGACGTGAAGAGAGGTAAGCAATTTATTATATATATATATATTTTTTTCCATCAAAGTTGCATTTTGTGGTTTCGAAGCTAAGTTTTAGTACCGTTTCTAGAACACATCAAGAAAACGTGGAAGAAACAGCAATAATGGAAGAGCCGGTTTCTAAGCTACCTAAAACTAGCAATGGTAATTTTATTTTTTGTTACATAATGTACTCAGGCTGCCAGTCAGTGTGAGGACCCCCCCCGAAAAATCCTAGCTACGCCCCTGATTTATATGAGAAATTTGGTATTCATTGGTGTGTTTAAATTTACAGATAATATGAACTAATATAAACAATTGGCTTCAACTTGCATAAATATGAATTGGAAATTTTTAGTTCACTTTAGCTTCTGCAAACGCACAACTCTACTAAAAGATTGATAAACGAGGCTCATTGTCCCCAACATTGAAACCTGAAAGCTTTAGAAACTCGAACAGACCTTTACTTTTTAACAGTACTGTTTTGGGATTTTGCTGAGTTTACCCTCAAGTGTCTGATATTTTTCAAAGTAATTAACTGTGTAGCCAGGAAAATCACCGCGTTTTCTAAATGCATTCCTGAAAATTACTCATTAACTAGGGGAATTAAATATTTTTGACATGTTAATCATTAATGTACATGAAAGAAAAAGGTTTAAAAGTTATAACTTGTTTTAGTGAAAATAAGTACTAGAATGCAGGGTTTTGCGTGTTATGTTATTAAAATATTTTCGGGGGACGTTGCCCCCCCCCCATCTTAGTTTGACTTTCAAAAGTTCATGGGTTTTTTCTTTGCTCCACTTTCATCTCTAGATATCCCGGGTGTCATAAGGTGGTTCCTATGCTAACCCAGTTGGTTGCTAGGGTGTTGCTAGGTGGTTACTGTGATGTTCCAAGTGGTTGCTATGCTATCCCATTTGGGTGCTAGGATGTTGCTAGATTCCCCATTGTAGAACCTGATGTGAGGGTGTGGAGGAAGACTTGGGAGGCAGGAGGAATTTTAGCCGATCTCCAGACTCATATTTATTTAACCGCACTTTTCAGCACACTTTCAAAAATTCAACAAAAGACAAACACTCCTCGATCATGCTGTACTTGGTCTCCCTTACTGAAAGCTTGGGGTTTATGTACAACACGCTCCTTCCCCTTCACCACCCAGGACAAAATAGTCTTCAGCCTTCTGTCCAACATGTCAGCATGCAGAACAAAAGGGAGAGAACAGTCAGGAGAATGTAACAACAGGCCCCCACACAAAACCGCTTCTACCTGGCAGAAAGCCTGCTCGCACAGCTCTATCCACTGGACCAGATCTGGCGCTCCCTTTTAAGTGAGGTCAGTTAGCAGACTGGCAATGGTGGGAATCGGATCTGGGGTGTTGCTTTCGGGACATAAGAGGGGAGAGAAGAAAGAGAGAGCAAGAAAGAGCAGGGAAGCCTGGACCAGGAACCATTGCCTAGTGATCAAGCTGTATGGCTTCATCCAGGGGTGTGGGCCAGTGGCACTGAATCCATTCTGCCATTCCTGTCAGGTGTCATGCAATGAATTGCTCCTGTACCACCAGCATGATGGTTCTGCGGCCCACTCCTCCACCATCAACTACTGGCGACAAGAGTCCCTCAGCTGCTGTGTGTAGGTCAAAGGGCAGCCAACCCTAGGGAGCTGCAGTGACTGGAAGTGTGAGCAGGTGTCTGGCCGAAGCCCCTACCACCATTTTGATACCAGAATACTCCAGCTGTGTCTGTGGTGGCAGCTGCTGGGCAGCAAGCTGAGCTTCCCTGATAGCAAGGGAAGGAATCACAGAGCCCATTCCTCCTTTGGCCATTCCCATGCAGCTGCCACATGCTCAAAGAGTTCCAGGAAGGCTTCTGGATCATCTGTACAGGCTATCTTGATTATTACGTGTGTCACTGGGGCAGGGAACACAGCTGGTGATGTGGTTATCTGCAGCAGCTTCTGGAGCACACACTGGCTCTTGGTCTGCTCCTGTGCAGGGGAGTAAGGTTTGTGCAGGTCAAGGAACGCTTGATGTTGGTTTTGGTGGAGGATGGTGAGGGACTTGACAATCTCACCAGGTGGGGAGGCTTCCATGGTGGTGTCTGAGTCTTACCCGATCTTGGGTTTTGGGATTAATGTAGAACCCAGTTTGTGAGGGTGTGGAGGAAGATTCGGGAGGCAGGTGTAATTTTAATCAGACTTGTGTTTATTCAACCCACGCTTTTCAGTACACTTTCAAAAACTCAACAAAAAACAGGGCAACTCAACAGAAAGGGGTCTGTCACAGACTCACGACTTGCACACCATCAAGTTCACACTCCCTGGCATGTGTGTGTGCACGCGTGTCCCACAAGCTCCACTAGCTGTGTCCCACAAGCTCCACTAGCTGTGTCCCAATCTCTCTATCTTGCCATTTACAGGAATCGATGAAAGCACAAATGTACACAAATAAGTAGACTTGTGGTAACAAGACACAGGCAAGAATCATCACACACACTACCTGCCAGTTCAACCTGTCTCCCCTTTGTCTGCAGCTCAAACTCGACCACACCCCTACTGCCACAACCATGTACTACATAATAATCAAGTTTCATGTCTGTAGCTCCTATGGTTTCACACAACCTTCTGACTAAATATAAAAGCACCCTAAAGTCTTCCCTATGGACTACGTCCATGTGTCAAAGACTGCGACCCATGAAAAAGTTTTGAATAGAAGAACAAGGAGAAGATTACGAGAAACAGTATGCTGGCTCTGTCAAGCCAACATAATAAAGCTTTAGGAATAAAGACTTTAACATTTGTTCCTTCAGGTGACCTGATCCCTCGACACCAGCAGGTGTTCCACTCCAATGCTTTCTTCAGTGGAGTCAGCATCCCTGAACCAGATACCATGGTAACACTACACTCTCTCTCTCTCCACACACACACACACACAAAAAAAAAAATTATGAAGCTAATAATATGGCTTATTGTAGGAGCCACTTGAGAAGAAGTTCCATGGTGCATCTCCTCATGCCATTACTGTGATGAAGGTAATATTAGTTATTATAAGTGTAATATGACTGAATATATGCAGTCATACATTAAATTTTGTGTGTGTGTAGTCCTGTCTCGTGATGGACCCTGCTGAAAGACTGACATGTGAGGAGTTATTAGTCCTGCCATACTTCCATGATGAGGGTGGAGTTGGATGGGGACGAGAAAGCGATCGACCCATGAGACGCCATGAGAGAGGTGTCAGACGCAGAGTGCCAGGGGTAAGTAATGCCCTACCCATATGTCGACACTAAGAGGAAGTCTTGTGATGCAGTATCATATGCATATTTTTGAAAGAGGTGGAAGCATTTCCTACTGTAAATTTCCCCTTGTGGGATAATAAAAGGCTATCTTATCTTAAATTAATTTATGATCATCAATATAGCAACAGAATGCCATCAATAAATAATTGCCTTGAGCCAGCATAACCAGCAAATGGGATGAACATGTCAAAATGTTATCATCAAAACAACCCCTTGGATGTTTTTTTTTTTAAATAAAAGTGGAACATAGCTAACAATACTTGGCTCAATTACTCCCATGAACAGTAAAATCCATCCATCCATTTTCTATACCACTTATCCATTAGGGTCACAGAGGAAGCTAGAGCCAATCCTCGCTGACTTCAGGTGAGAGATGGGGTGCACCCTGGGTAGGTTGCTAATCGATCACAGGGCTTGAACAGTAAAATAATGATCATAATTTAAATCATGTTTACATTTAAATACAAAGTATTCAGACCCATTCACTTTCCTCGGTTATGTTACAGTCTTGGCGGCACAGTGGTGTAGTGGTTAGCGCTGTCGCCTCACAGCAAGAAGGTCCAGGTTCAAGCCCCGTGGCTGGCGAGGGCCTTTCTGTGCGGAGTTTGCATGTTCTCCCTGTGTCCGTGTGGGTTTCCTCTGGGTGCTCCGGTTTCCCCCACAGTCCAAAGACATGCAGGTTAGGTTAACTGGTGACTCTAAATTGACCGTAGGTGTGAATGTGAGTGTGAATGGTTGTCTGTGTCTATGTGTCAGCCCTGTGATGACCTGGTGACTTGTCCAGGGTGTACCCCGCCTTTCGCCTGTAGTCAGCTGGGATAGGCTCCAGCTTGCCTGCGACCCTGTAGAACAGGATAAAGCGGCTAGAGATAATGAGGTGAGATGAGATGTTACAGTCTTCATCAGAAATGGTTTTAACAACATTTATAAAATATCCCATTTGTAATTCCATTAAAAATCACCCACTTTGAGAACCACAGCTGAAGAGGCCCTGTGTAGAGGTAGGAAACAATGGCACATGGCCTCCATGTTATGTGATTTATCCACCAATTCTATGAAATGTTGGAATTGATTTTCGATTGAGAAAACTTTTCATTTTGATTTCCAGGCCCAGTATTTGCCTCAACTTACCAGCAGCACCATCTCCCCGGCACCTGAGCTAAAGAATAAACACAAGCCCAAGTATGACCACCATCTGCCCAACATCTAACCCTGAAAGAGAAATAAAAATGAGGGCAAATGTTACAGGGATGTTATGGGACTTGAATTTACAAATGCACCAGCGTAATCTATATAACCCCTATACAAGTTGTAGTTATCAGGAAAACTGAGAGGAGTAGCACTGCCATAAAGTTTTATGTGGATTTACTTTAAAAGGAGTTAGACGTGTAATTGTAACTTATTTATCTTTCATAATCATTTTAAACTCTAGCTATAATGTGCAAGCATTATTAGTCATTATATACAGTGTCTTGCAAAAGTATTCATCCCCCTTGGTGTTTGTCCTGTTTTGCTGCATTACGAACTGGAATGAAAATGGATTTTTGGGGGGTTAGCGCCATTTGATTGACAACATGCTTACCACTTTAAAAGTGACAATTTTTGTTGTATTGTGACACAAACAATAAGATGAAAAAACAGAAATCTGGAGTGTGCACAGGTATTCACCCCTCCAAGTCAATACTTTGTAGAGCCACCTTTTGCGACAATTACAGCTGCAAGTCTCTTGGGGTATGTCTCTATGAGCTTAGCACATCTAACCACTGGGATTTTTGCCCATTCCTTAAGGCAAAACTGCTCCAACTTCTTCAAGTTAGATGGGATGTGTTGGTGTACAGCAATCTTCAAGTTAATGCCACAGATTCTCAGTTGGATTGAGGTCTGGGCTTTGATTAGGCCATTCCAAGACATTTAAATGTTTCCCTTTAAACCACTCCAGTGTAGCTTTAGCAGTATGTTTAGGGTCATTGTCCTGCTGGAATGTGAACCTTCGTCCCAGTCTCAAACCTTTGGCCGGCTCAAACAGGTTTTCCTCCAGAATTGCCCTGTATTTAGTGCCATCCATCTTTCCTTTAATCCTGACCAGCTTTCCTGTCCCTACAGATGAAAAATATCCCCACAGCATAATGCTGCTACCATCATGCTTCACTGTAGGAATGGTGATCTCAGAGTGTTGGGTTTGCGCCACACATGGAGTTTCCCACCATGATGGCCAAAAAGATCAATTTTAGTCTCATCTAACCAGAGAATCTTCTTCCATGTGTTTGGGGAGTCTGCTACATGTTTTTGGGCAAACTCCAAACATGTTTTTTTTTTTAAGCAATGACTTTTTTTCTGGCCATTCTTCCATCAATCCCCGCTCTGTGGAGTGTATGGCTTAAAGTGGTCCTATGGACAGATACTCCCATCTCCGCTGTGGCTCTTTGCAGCTCTTTCAGAGTTATCTTTGGTGTCTTTGTTGCATCTCTGATTAATGCCCTCCTTGCCTGGTCTGTGAGTTTTGGTGCGCGGCCTTCTCTGGTTAGGTTTGTAGTGGTGACATATTCTTTTCATTTTGCTCTAATGGATTTAATGGTGCTCTGTGGGATATTCAAAGTTTGGGATATTTTTTATAGCCCAACCCTGATCTACACTTCTTCCCAACCTTGTCTCTGACCTGTTTGGAGGCTCCTTGGTGTTAATGTTGCTTGCTTAGTAGTGTTGCAGAGTCAGGGTCCTACCAGAACAGGTTGATTTATACAGACATCATGTGACAGATCATGTGACACTTTGATTGCACACAGGTGGATCTTAATCAGCTAATTTTGTGACATATGAAAGGGGGTGAATACCTATGCACACTGCAGATTTCTGTTTTTTTATCTTAATTATCGTTTGTGTCACAATAAAACAACAATTTTCACCTTTAAAGTGATAGGCATGTTCTGTAAATCAAATGGTGCTAACCCCCCAAAAATCCATTTTAATTCCAGCTTGTAATTCGAGAAAACAGGATAAACACAGAGGGGGGTGAATACTTTTGCAAAACACTGTACTCTCACCTCCAATAACCTTACTAACACCTCACTATGTTGTTGAATTACTCCCTAACATAGATTGTAGCTCATCTAGGTGTCTTTACTAGTCCTAGTTTTTCCTCACCTTTGTGCCAAATTTATCAGGGAGTAGCGCATTTTGTTGCAAAAGGTCATATTCATCCTTTCTAATGCTTGCATTGCTGTCAGATAGCATTACTTCAATGCATTTAAATGCAGCTTCAGAATCATCAGCTTGAATTTTAAATGGTACTCTTGTCTGGGCTTCACAAACTTTTTTACCTTTTTATACCTTTTATGTGTAACTTTTTCTTTAATTTCATATTCTGTGATTTTGTCACTTGTGCATGCCATTCGCAGGGTTGTGCGTTGCACTAATACAAACTGTTTTTATCATAAGTTGTGAGTTTCTCTACAACTCTTTGTCCTTGAAGTTAATCCAAATCAACAGAATCCAAATATGTTATGTAGATTTGACTACAGATTTGACCTATTTAGCCATTTATCAGTGGGGACATCTCATTATATACTAACAGACTGAATAAATTACATTTTTTATATATATATATATATATATATATATATATATATATATATATATATATATACACACACACCTCTTGGGAGAAATGAAACAAAAGTTGAATGAATGAAGATAATCTCAGGAAATATCACATAAGGCGCATAAAACATTTTCTCCATTGAAAGAAGAAAGTTTGAAATACTTTGTGGTGTGATGTGTATCACAGTTATCAAAACAAACCTGTTCAATAGTGTATTAGCAAATTACTGTGCTACTGCATGTATAAACAAATTGGAATGACTACTGTCTGTCTATAAATGCTAATGAAACATTAAAGTTAGTTTGAACGTTACGTACAGTATGCACCTTCCGGGTTGCATTATGTTAGCAAAATCTGTTTAGCCGTAGGAATGACTTTTATTAGTCTATGAATGCAAATATGGATTTTAATAAAGAAATTGTTAGCTGCAGAGTTGTTAGGTTGCCTTTGCAAAATAAAAAAAAAAGGATAAACGCAAAGTTGGCTTCAAATTTTAACCAAAATAAAGCGCTGTGGTTGTTATTCATCCATAATCCGTAACCGCTTATCCTGTGCAGGGTTGCAGGCAAGCTGGAGCCTATCCCAGCTGACTATGGGCAAGAGGCAGGGTACACCCTAGAGAAGTCGTCAAATCATTGCAGGGCTCACATTTAAAGACAAACAACAACTTGCTCACACTCGCTTTGGGGGAAACCAGAGCACCTGAAGGAAACCCATGCAAACACAGGGAGAACATGCAAACGCCACACAAAAAGGCTCCCGTCGACCACTGGGCTCGAACCCAGAACCTTCTTGCTGTGAGGTGACAGTGCTGACCACTACACCACCATGCCACCTTGTGGTTGTTATACTGCCTTCAAATTAGGACAGTGACTAACTTGGGATCTTAATGGGTCTCAGGGGTAGTGATAATATGTTCAACATTTCTAAAGGAGCTCATTTAAGCCTGCCCTTCATACCATGTGAAAGTGTCTGTTTCCAGAGCTGATTTTCAGATATTCAAGGTATTCTCAGAGGAGGGTTCAGGCTCCCTATTGGTGCAGAGGCCAGTGTCTACAGTCTGACTATTGTGCAAAAATAGCTTTCATATAAAGAAAATAGTGACGATATGTATTGTACATGACGTACAATACAGCCGTGAATGAGGATTCAAAATGGCGTCTCGGCTCGGTCTTCCCTTTCGGGCGCTCTCGTTTTCTGTTAGAATTTGGTAAAGAAAAATATTAATATATTATTTAACAGCTTAAGGACGGTCCGTATGGTGAAATACCATGACCTCGGCCTTGAATACTGACCTCGGCCCAGAGGGCCTCGCTCAGTACTTTCAAGACCTTGGTCACGGTATTTCATGATACGGACCTCCCAGCTGGTAAATAACATATATGTATTCTATTCCCTTGTAGTGGGTTTCATACATTTCATTTCATAGCATGCAATATTGTTTGCATATCGGTTATCCTACATGTATTATTTTACACTACCCAATGGAGAATGAGCGTTGAATATGGTTTATGATATTGCATGGTTGTCAAGACAACATGACATCACACATCAGAGCTGATGCAAATATTCAATGAGAAAGTTTTCTGCTGCACATGCGCAGAAGTATTTCTTTGTTCGCTAGGAAAGAGAAAGACGCATTGAACACCTGAAAGTCTACCAGAACTTAATGAGATATTCTTCACGCATATTTACAAGAGAAAAACATACTAACAGACATCAAAAAACTGGAAAACAGAGTGTATAATAATAATAATAATAATAATAATAATAAAAGAACATCCATCCTTCAAGGTTATCGATGCTGGCGATTTCAACGCGACAATCGGGACGGGCTGTGATCCGAGCAAATGGCAGAGTATTGGTCCATTCCCTGACACCAATTCCACAAGCTATAATGGCGCACGATTAATGGAAACAGCAGAGACCAACAACCTGTTCGTGTTAAACACGATGTTTGCCACAAAATCCCATGAGCACAGATGGTCATTTGAATCAAACCTGGGTTACAAACGAAGGCTAGATTACATCATGGCTGAGTGGTATGTGAAACGAGCAACTAAGAACTGCAGGGTTTTCCCCGCACAGAGCCAGCCCTTCGAATCAGATCACTGGATGGTCGTAATGCAGGCTAGTTTTCCAACAAAAAGGAAGGCAAAGCAAATATTCTCGAATAAACCTAGATGTGAAGATCGTCAAGATGTCTGGTACCTCAGAGATGACCACTCTGTGCAGGCTAAATACAGCGCTAGACTTGATCAACTCATGCAGCAAAAACCGGACTCACAGAAAATAGATGACGTCGAGGAGTTTATTGTAGATACGATCAGACAAGCTTCCAAGGAGATAGTTCCCTCATTTGTTAAGAGCCAAATCCAAAAACCCTGGGTAAATCAAGAATACCAAGAGCTCCTGTTAAACCAACGCCATGAGAAAGACCCATATAAAAGAAAGGCCCTTGGAGATGACAAAGAAGCTCCATACACGACTTAAAAACGCCTACTTTAAGACCAAGGCAGATAATATTAATGTAGCAAGCGAAAACCGTAACATTGAGGAGGAATTTAGACTAATGAAACAACACACATCGCTGGAAAGATCCAATAAACTACTGATACCTATACCTAAGTTAGAAGACCACTTCACTAAACATTTTGGTCCACGACCATATGAACCCCAACCGGAGTTAGAACAACCAGAGGCCTATCCATATGTGCTACCACCGGACGGTCTCCCGGATATCAACACAGCGGTTCCAGACAGCTCGGAAATTGAAGCAAGGATGAAAAGACTTAAAAATGGAAAATGCATGGGTACGGATAGAATACACTCCGAACACTTGAAGTACTCGACCTCAAAACATCTGTTAGAGTGTTTTGTACTTCTAGTGAGTCTGATATGGACCTGCATCCAAGTACCAACCCGATGGCTGACTGCAAGTATCACTTGCCTTTACAAGCGTGGCCTGAAGTCCTGTGCCGAGAACTACAGGGGACTTAGTATTATTGCAACTCTATCAAAGATCGTATCAGCGATAATCATAGATAGATTTCAGGAGGCCTATGAATATATTCTACTACCAACACAATTTGGTTTCCATACCAATAGGTCAACTAATGACGCCATCTTCATAATGCGTCATATGCTTGAGAAAGCCAGAAAGTCTGGGACACCACTTTATGTCACTTTCATTGATTTGAAAGCAGCATATGACTGGATACCGCGTGAAACCCTGATGAAATGTCTTGAGATCAGACTCAAATGTCTTCACATTGTGGCCATTCTCAGAGCTCTATATACTAATACCTGTGCGTGCATCAAAGGTTCTACCAGGCTGTTTGACACCCAAGTCGGATGTAGACAAAGTGCTTTGGAGTCTCCGACTCTCTTTAATATTTACATGGACCTTGTAGTTAGAATTGTTAAGCACTAAGTGGAGAAGGTATATTCAGATACTGGTTTCAAGATCAAATACTGTATTCCTAATGAGGTATCACCAAGGGAACTCCGGGGAAATGCTAGAGCAAGAGGGGAGAGAAGAATATCGGAGTTTCTATATGCAGATGACCAAGCCATCTTCGCAGAATCAGTAGAAGAACTACAAACCATCCTCCAGATTTATGATAACACATTTACGCGATTTGGACTGAAAATGTCGTACACGAAAACAGAGATGATGGCCTTCAATGTCAGCGATGGCATCAAGAACCAAGAGAGTCTTGTTGATGTCGGGGGAACCAAATTAAATAATATCAGAAGTTTCCGATACCTGGGTTACACAATCACAAACTCAAGCGACAATACACAGAATCTTGGCACTAGAATCGGATCCGCTTTTGAGAAATGGAACGAGCTCAAACGTGTTAACAGATTATCGTATACACCTGTCCATTAGAGTAAAGTTCCTCACTGCCTGCATGAGATCCCGACTCTTATATAGTGTTCAGACATGGGAGCTGACTGCAAAAGAATTAGCGAAGATCGAGGTGGTCTGGAATGGTTTCTTAAGGAAGATGGTGAAAGGTGGATATAAGCGACAAAGTGATGAGGATGTGGGTAATATGAGCGATGATGGGAGACAGGAGTGGAGATTCAAATATTCAAACGTGGATTTGCACCATATAACTGGGTATATAATCAATCAAGTCCATCTGTATTGCTCATCAACTGAAATACCTGGCACACGTCTGCAGGATGGACAATGCAGACATCAGAAAGCAGATATTGTTTGACGAGCGGTCCTCAAAATGGACAAGGTTTGAAAGACTGTTGGGCATGGATGCCCAGCAGATCAGGCGACAAATGATGGACAGCGAGAACTTTATGCGCCTCATTGACATGGGTGCACCCCAAGGAGCTAAGTCTTCAGAAAGGGGAACATGAATAATAATAATAATAATAATAATGGCTTTTTTTCATGGTATATCAGATATATTCCATTCAGCTAGCATGATATTGAACCTGTCTTCAACTTGTTCAATATCATGCTAGCTGAATGGAATATATCTGATATACCATGAAAAAAAGCCAGCCAATATTATTTAAATATGTCATGGTTTTGGATCTCCATGTCCCAGATGTAGTTCATATGAAAAACATAAGTGGCATATTTCCCAGTAAAACACTTCTCATCTCATCTCATCTCATCTCATCTTATCTCATCTCATCTCATTATCTCTAGCCGCTTTATCCTGTTCTACAGGGTTGCAGGCAAGCTGGAGCCTATCCCAGCTGACTACGGGCGAAAGGCGGGGTACACCCTGGACAAGTCGCCAGGTCATCACAGGGCTGACACATAGATACAGGCAACCATTCACACTCACATTCACACCTACGGTCAATTTAGAGTCACCAGTTAACCTAACCTGCATGTCTTTGGACTGTGGGGGAAACCGGAGCACCCGGAGGAAACCCACGCGGACATGGGGAGAACATGCAAACTCCGCACAGAAAGGCCCTCGCCGGCCACGGGGCTCAAACCTGGACCTTCTTGCTGTGAGGCGACAGCGCTAGCCACTACACCACCGTGCTGCCCAGTAAAACACTTGTGTCCATATATTATATAATGCTGCTGAAAAAGTTAATGCTGGCTAAAACAGAAAGGTGTCAGCATTAACTTTCTCAGCAGTTTGTGCTACAGTAGCTGTTCTGTGGGATTGGACCATATGGGCTCATCTTTGTGCCCCATGCGAATCAATAAGCCTTTGACACCCATGACCCTGTCATCGGTTCACCAGTTGTCCTTCCTTGGACCTCTTTGTAGGTACTAACCACTGCATACCAGGAACACCCTACAAGATGTGCTATTTTGGAGATGCTCAGATCCAGTCATCTGGCCATCACAATTTGGCCCTTGCTAAAGTCTCTCAGATCCTTACGCTTGCCCATTTTTCCTGCTTCCAACATATCAACTTTGAGAACTGACTGTTCCCTTGCTGCCTAATATATCCCATCCCTTGACTGGTGCCAGTGTAAAAACACAATCAGTGTAATTCACTTTACCTGTCAGTGTTTTTAATTTCATGGCTGATCAGTGTATGTGTGTGTATAGTATATATGTATATATTTTATTAAACAAAAACCTGCACAACACAGCTCTTTGCTATGACACTCAAAATTGAGCCCAGGGCCCACTGCTGACTGTACCTGATGGAGCAAAATAACAACCCATTAAGTCAGAGTAATTAGTAGATATTCGAGAAGTTCATAGACCTCTGAGACATGATTGCCTCAAGTTCCAGATCTGGGGAAAGATACTGAAAAGCTTCCTTAGTTCCACTTTCCATGGAAGGTATTTGGTTTGGAACCACCTTTTTGTTGCACTGACTGTCCAACCAAAAGAAGAAAAAGGGGAAAGGTTTTTAGTCAGTGAAGTGACCAAAAATTTGAAAGAAATCTACAGCAGTGCTTCTCTTTTTTTCTTCTGCCAGGAACCACTTTAACGTCTAAGACAGGTGTTTTCAGTATAGTCTAGCGACCACCACCTTTAACTAATATTATATATATATATATATATATATATATATATATATATATACACACACAGTTGTGGTCAGACGTTTACGTACAGTGACATGAATGTCATGGCAATGTTGGGCTTTCAATGATTTCTCTAAACTGTTCGTTTTCTGTGGCGAAATTATTGTACAACATATTTCTTTAATAGAAAAAAAACATGAACTTGGTGCAGAAGTTTTAATTTATTTTGGGTTTTCTGAAATCAACACAGGGTCAAAATTATACATACAAGGTTAAACATTTACATACACTCACTTAAATTATTAATTCAGAGATGCTGAGACTTCCAATGTTATTTTTGCCAAGGCCTCTTAACTTCCTGTTAGTGATTATGATTGACTACAGCTGGTAGCTTCTCTGTGCCTTCATAAAAAGGGTTTGTTTACAGCACTCATTGGATTGACCAACACACAGTAAAATGGGAAAGTCCAAGGAGCTTAGTGCAGATCTGAGAAAGAGGATCACAGATGTACACCACTCAGGAATGTCTCTTAGCGCCATTACAACTGCAGATTGCAAGATCAGTTCAAACAATTGTATGCAAGTTACTGGGAGGTGTAGTCACTTTGCCAAGCCACTTTGCTTCAAGAAAACTCAAACTGTCACCCTCAGCTGAAAGGAAATTCATTCAGATGGTCAGGAACAACCCAGGAACCACCATGGCACAGCCCTGCCATGAACTGGAAGCTGATGGATCACTTTTTACAATTCAGTGAGTTTTATATCACCATGGACCAAGAGACTGCTATCCAAGAAATAACCCCCTGCTCCAAAATTGACACCTTCAAGCTTAAATAAAGTTTGCAACTGACCACATGGACAAAGAAAAAGCCTTCTGGAGGAATGCTGTATGGTCATATTGAGTTGTTTGGCCACAATGATCACGATATACAGAGGAACACTGTACCTGGTGGTGGTGGTAGCAGCATCATGCTCTGGGGCTGTTTTACTGCCAGTGGAATTGGTTCATTGCACAAAGTGGATGAAAAATGAAGGAGGACTACCTCAGAATTCTTCAGTATAACCTCAAACCATTGGAAACTTGAACATGATTGGGAGTCACAACAGGGCAATTCACCCAAACATGCATCAGAGCTGGTTGTGGAGGATAAAGCAGGCTAACATTAAGCTTAAAACAAGCCCTGACTTCAACCCTATTGAAAATATTTGGACAGTGCTTATAAGTCAAGTCCAAGCCAAGGAGGAAAAAAAATGCAGTTGAACTCTACCAATTCTACCATGAAGAGTCATGAAATATCCAACCAGAATTCTGCCAGAAGCTTGTTCATGGTAAACAAAAATGTTTGGTCAAGGTGAATCTTGTGAAGAGACATTTTACTCAAATATTAAGTGTGCTGTATGTAAATTTTTGACCCTGTATGTATACTTTTGACCCCATGTTGATTTCAGAACACCCAAAGAAAATTGTGCACCTTATTCTAGTTTTTTAAAAAGATGTATGTTGTACAATCCTTCTGCCACAGAAAAAGAACAGTTCAGAGAAATTATTGAAAGGCCAAATATTGCCATGACATTCATGTCACTGTATGTAAACTTCTGACCACAACTGTGATATATATGGGTCTGTCTCAGAAACTGGGTACTATGGGGATACCCCACTAAATATACTCAGTCAATAAACTATACGGTTTTGAATGGTGATGTTGGTTTTAATTTAAAATAAAATTATGAAAGAAATAATACAGATAAAACTAAATCTTTGATGTGAATACTCTATTCAGAATTTGGCAGAAATTCTGCAAATTTATGGAAAAATGGCGGCTTGATCTGGGACATGATAAATGGTTGACTACATCGCATTCCCTTAAAAAGATTGTAGTCCACTGAAAAGTCTATAGTTATCACTAATTGTATTTTAAGTTGCAACTTTATACACCTAAGGATTGGTGCACTCACAGAATAATCATAACCGTAATAAAACATCATGCAAAATATTTGATCACCGTTGTAACTCCATTTTCTGCAAAACCAATACAATCGTGTGTTTTGATCTAAACGGAAAGCCTCAGGGTCAAGGTCACTACCTCACCAAAAGTAGTAACTTAAAATCACTACGCCATATAAAAATTTAGTTATAAATCTGCGATTTTGTTTTTTAAAACGAAAGCTGAAAGTTAGGCATAGAATATGTTTCTTACAGAATATGTTACGATGGTAGCTGGTCTTGTATGAATTTCTGAGCTATAAAATGAGTTGTGGTCTATTTTTTACCGTAGCGTGTTATTTGTGTGCGGGGAAGGACACACATTAACAATTTGCATGTGTAGAATGGAATTTTCCACTCCAGCAGTTAGAAGTTGATCGTGCTTCCATTTGTGGTCTTTCCGTTACGTGAGTGATCTGTTCGGACGTTGTCACTGAAAAGGTGAGTTTTGACAGTTTTATTTTGTTTTAGTCTTGCAGTATAAGGCAATAGAATGTTTCTTTTTCATCTTACTTTCATATTTCGTAGTGTTTGTGTATTTTTGGCCAATAATTTGCAACCTGGTCCATTTAGATCGAACTTTTGATAGAATCTACAGCCAGTCATTTTGCCCCGCCCCTGCCTTGCGCACTGTTCGGTGCGATAGTGATGTCCCGTTGCTCGCGCGCTGCAGCAGAGACCCGCGCGACCTTCAGCCGGTACAGTCGCTGTTCTTTTACCACTGCCATTATTCTCATCTTTCCGGTGTGTCCTTGATTTTTCCATTGTGTCCTATTTTGCCATATCAAATACCCAAAATGTATCATATTATTCATATTTAAGTGAATAATCAATTCAGTCATCATAATTTGGCATTTTTAACCCAAGCAATCAAAAAGAGGAAATTTATTCAATATTTTCACTCATCTGTGAAGGAGGGGCTTTAATTCTTCATGATGTAGTTATTACTTGACTTTTTTTAACATGTATTTATTTTTACTGTGTAATATCCTCCAGCCAAGGCCAATATTTGAAATGTGTGTCTCTGGGTGCTGTGTCAAAGGCTCTGGAGTAGTGGTGAGTATTACTATTTAGTTGCTTTTGTTGGTTTACTGGATGCGTTTAACAAGAATGAATCGATTTCTCAGCATGATGATGATATTATTTTCAAAAATATTATGAGTAAAGATAATTACTCTAAGTCCTACTGTCTTAACTATTTTGGAGAGGTGTTTCTAATAATTAGTCTCTCAGTATAACACAAAATAATTTAATGGCACCACACCTTCTAAAATGGCTGTGATTGTAATTTTTTTTTCTCTACAAGTTTTTCAACAATTACTAAACTATATTATTATAACTTATGATAAGATTTATTGATTTATGGATTAGACTTCATTGATTTACGATTAAAAGGGGGCCCTAATAAAGTGGCAAGATTATGCATTTTAAATTATGGTAAAGATTTGCTCTATTTCTGTTGGATGTATGTGGGTGAGCTGAACTTCCATTTGTTTGTCTCTCTTTCTCTAGTGAATATGGCAGTGTAAAGGGTGTTCAGTCGCTGTGCAAAGTAGGTCTGAATTACTTCATCATTATAAACTCAAACACCCACATTTTGGACGAACCATAAGTTATCCATGTACGTATTCAAAATGTCCCTGTACATTTAAGACATGGAATGCTTTAATCATACATCTAAGTAGAGTGCATTCCACACAAGATAATCAGACACTAAAAGGGTTGTCAATTTTCAGCTGTCACTTATGTGCATGCAAAAATTTAGCTAATGAAAGGGAGGTTTTTTTGTTCATATCAACACACATTTGAAGAGAAATGAAAATGTCTGTTGCATGTTTGTTGGCTGTAGTTTTCTTTGTTACCATGGGAAATTGTACCTCAACATCAATGTCCTTGACCTGTGGTGTCCCCCAGGGGTCGATCCTTGGACCATTACTATTCAACCGTTATATGCTCCCACTTGGACAAATTATCAAGAACAACTCAATTTTGTATCACTACTATGCAGATGACACCCAAATTTATTTTTGCTCTATCACCTAATGATTATGCCCCCCTTGAATGTCTCGACCAAATCAACAACTGGATGTCACAAAATTTTCTCCAGCTGAACACAGACAAAACAGAAGTAATTCTATTTGGGAAAAAAGATGAAAGACTCAGGATTACCACTATTCTTGACACAAAGGGGATTAAAACAAAAGATATGGTTAAAAATCTTGGTGTTTTCATTGACAGCGAGCTAAACTTTGACAGTCACATGAAAGCAATCACTAAATCGGCATTTTATCACCTAAAAAACATTTCCAAACTAAGAGGACTTGTGTCAAAAAATGATCTGGAAAAACTTACACATGCCTTCATCTCTAGTAGGGTTGATTACTGCAATGGCCTTTTTCACAGGCCTGCCAAAAAAGACCATCAAACGACTTCAGCTGGTTCAAAATGCAGCGGCTAGGGTTCTCACACGAACAAAAAGAACAGAGCACATTACTCCAATTCTAAGGTCCCTTCACTGGCTTCCAGTAAGCTACAGAATTGACTTTAAAGCATTGCTGCTGGTGTACAAATCTCTAAATGGTACAGGGCCCAATTACCTCTCTGATATGTTGCAGCGGCCTAACCCAATCAGATCTACCAGATCGCAGCAGCAAAATTTACTGGTAAAACCTGTTGTTAAAACAAAGTGTGGTGAAGCAGCTTTTAGCTACTATGCAGTACAGCTATGGAACCAACTCCCAGAGGACATCAACAATGCTCCTGCTGTTGGCAGCTTCAAATCTAGATTAAAGACCAAGCTGTTTTCAGATGCTTTCTGCTAATTGATAAATATCATCTTACATGTTTTAAACTTTACTTAACTTTTACAGTCTTTGCATGTCTTAAACTTTACTTAACTTTTATTCTGCTGTTTTTACTGAACTTTCTCTCTTCTTCCCCCTTTATTTTATGTAATTTTATTTTCTATTGTTTACTGTTTTTTGCTTTTACCTCTGTAAAGCACATTGAACTGCCACTGTGTATGAAATGCGCTATATAAATAAACTTGCCTTGCCTTTCAAACCAGTATTTATGGAACTGTAGCAGTTCAGTGTGGGTGGGTGGAGCACAGAGGACGGCAGGACAGAGATCAGGTTTGACAGGGCGTTTTATTGCCACACTTTTCAGTATAACAACCATCTACTTTGCAGACAGACACACACACACACACACACTCTGCGTCTGGTTCCGGAAGAGACCCTCTGCTCTCGCTCTCCCTCCTTAAGTAGGGCGCGGTCACTGGGAAGACACACAAACACAGGTTAATTGCTCTCAGGTGTAGTGATTCTGCCACTTACCTTCCCTGACTCCGCCCTCCTGTCACAGACCGGCGCTTGACCACGCCCCCGCTGCCACATACCCCCACCGCCCGACTCAGGCCGGGCGGCCGTCCGGCCTGCAGCCGACTCCCCCCCCCTTGACGGGAGAGAAAGTCCTCCATGACCATCTGCGCCCCCGGCCTGTGGACCACCTTGAAATTAAAGGGTTGGAGTGCCAGATACCAACGGGTGATCCGCGCGTTGGCATCCTTCATGCGGTGGAGCCACTGGAGGGGCGTGTGGTCCGAACAGAGGGTGAACAGGCGCCCCACCAGGTAGTACTGGAGGGCGAGGATCGCCCACTTGATGGCCAGACACTCTTTCTCTATGGTGCTGTAGCGCCCCTCATGCACTGACAGCTTCCTGCTGATGTACAGGACAGGGCGGTCCTCCCCCTCCACCTCCTGGGACAAAACTGCCCCCAGCCCTCTGTCCGACGCATCGGTCTGCAACATAAAGGGGAGAGAAAAGTCAGGGGAGTGTAAAAGTGGCCCCCCACACAGTGTAGCCTTTACCTCAGAAAAAGCCCGCTGGCATTGCTCTGTCCACTGGACCGGATCTGGTGCCCCCTTTTTAGTGAGATCAGTCAGCGGGCTGGTGACGTCCGAATAATTAGGTATAAACCTACGATAATAGCCAGCCAGCCCCAGGGACTGTCTCACCCCCTTTTTGGTCTTGGGCCTCGGGCAGGCCGCAATTGCTGCGGTCTTGTTAATTTGGGGACGCACCTGCCCGTTGCCCAAGTGGAAGCCCAGATACCGTACTTCCACCCGCCCAATCGCACACTTCTTCAGGTTGGCTGTGAGACCCGCTCGCCTCAGCGACCTAAGGACGGCCCTTAGGTGTTCAAGGTGCCTCGGCCAGTCATTACTATATATGATGTCGTCGAGATAGGCGGCCGCATAGGTGGCGTGGGTGCGGAGGACCCTGTCCATCAGCCGCTGAAACGTAGCGGGCGCCCCAAACAGCCCAAACGGAAGTGTGACGAATTGGTGTAAACCAAACGGTGTGGAAAAGGCCGTTTTTTCTCGGGATAGTGGAGTCAAGGGGATCTGCCAATATCCCTTCATCAAATCCAGTGTCGAATAAAAGTGAGCCGTGCCGAGTCGATCGAGCAACTCATCAATACGAGGCATTGGGTATGCGTCAAATTTAGACACCGCGTTGACTTTTCTATAGTCCACACAGAACCGGACCGACCCGTCGGCCTTGGGTACCAAGACACCGGGCTGCTCCAGTCACTGTGGGACTCCTCGACGATGCCCATTTCGAGCATGGTCTCAATTTCTTCCCGAACCACCTTTTTTTTGTGTTCAGGTAGCCTGTAAGGGCGGCTACGCACTATCACCTCCGGGGGCGTCTCTATGTGGTGCTCTATGAGGTTAGTGCGACCGGGCAGAGGCGAGAACACATCCGAAAACTCAGTCTGCAACTGGGCGACCTCCGTGAGTTGGGTCGGGGAGAGGTGGTCTCCACAGGGGACCGGATGTGGTACGCAATGCCAATGCCCCTTTTTGAACCTCCGGCCCCAGCTCCGCCTTCTCCGGAACCACCGACACCAACGCCACGGGGACCTCCTCATTCCAGAGTTTAAGCAGATTGAGGTGGTAAATCTGTAGCGCCCCACCCCTGTCCGTTCGCCTCACCTCATAGTCGACGTCCCCGACTCGCCGTGTGACCTCAAAGGGCCCTTGCCACTTGGCGATCAATTTGGAGCTCGATGTGGGCAACAGTATGAGTACTTTATCTCCCGGTGTGAACTCCCTAAGGCGCATACCCTTGTTGTACAGGCGGGCTTGCCGTTCCTGGGCTTGCTGCAAATTCTCCTGGGTTAGGTGGGTGAGCGTGTGGAGTTTTGCGCGCAGGTCCATAATGTATTGAATTTCGTTCTTGCTTTGTGAAGGTCCCTCCTCCCAATTTTCCCGCAGCACGTCTAGGATGCCACGCAGCTTACGCCCATATAATAATTAGAACGGGGAGAACCCCATGGAGGCTTGGGGGACCTCTCGCACTGAGAACAACAAGGGCTCGAGCCACTTACCCAATTACGTGCGTCCTCACTTACGAATTTTTTAATGATATTTTTGAGGGTGCGATTGAACCGTTCCACTAAACCGTCTGCTTGTGGGTGATACACACTGGTGCGGATCGGCTTAATCCCCATACTTAACCCATACAGTTCGCGCAGTGTCCGTGACATAAATGTAGTGCCTTGATCAGTCAGAATCTCTTTCGGGATTCCGACTCGGGAGATGACGCGGAAGAGTGCCTCTGCAATACTGCGTGCTGAGATATTGCGCAGAGGCACTGCTTCCGGGTACCGCGTTGCATAGTCCACCAGAAGTAATATAAAGCAGTACCCTCGTGCTGACCGATCTAATAGCCCGACGAAATCCATCCCAATTCTTTCGAACGGGGTCTCGATTAAAGGTAGGGGGCGCAAAGGCGCTTTTGGAATGGTCGCTGGATTTACTAACTGGCATTCGTGGCACGCCGTACACCACCTACGAACGTCGCCGCGAATCCCCAACCAATAGAATCGGGCCATTAGTCGGGCTAGTGTTTTGTCCTGCCCTAGGTGTCCAGCCATGGGATTAAAGTGAGCCGCCTGGAATACCAATTCCTGGCGGCTCTTCGGAATTAAAAGCTGCGTGACTCGCTCTTTAGTTTGAGTGTCCTGCGTCACTCGGTATAATCTACAGTGGTGCTTGAAAGTTTGTGAACCCTTTAGAATTTTCTATATTTCTGCATAAATATGACCTAAAACAACATCAGATTTTCACACAAGTCCTAAAAGTAGATAAAGAGAACCCAGTTAAACAAATGAGACAAAAATATTATATTTGGTTATTTATTTATTGAGGAAAATGATCCAATATTACATATCTGTGAATGGCAAAAGTATGTGAACCTCTAGGATAAGCAGTTAATTTGAAGGTGAAATTTGAGTCAGGTGTTTTCAATCAGTGGGATGACAATCAGGTGTGAGTGGGCACCCTGTTTTATTTAAAGAACAGGGATCTATCAAAGTCTGATCTTCACAACACATGTTTGTGGGAATGTATCATGGCACGAACAAAGGAGATTTCTGAGGACCTTAGAAAAAGCATTGTTGATGCTCATCAGGCTGGAAAAGGTTACAAAACGATCTCTAAAGAGTTTGGACTTCACCAATCCACAGACAGACAGATTGCGTACAAATGGAGGAAATTCAATACCACTGTTACCCTCCCCAGGAGTGGTTGACCAACAAAGATCACTCCAAGAGCAAGGCATATAATAGTCAGAAAGGCCACAAAGGACCCCAGGGTAACTTCTAAGCAACTGAAGGCCTTGCTCAAATTGGCTAATGTTAATGTTTATGAGTCCACCATCAGGAGAACACTGAACAATAATGGTGTGCATGGCAGGGTTGCAAGGAGAAAGTCACTGCTCTCCAAAAAGAACATTGCTGCTCGTCTGCAGTTTGCTAAACATCACGTGGACAATCCAGAAGGCTATTGGAAAAATGTTTTGTGGACGGATGAGACCAAAATAGAACTTTTTGTTTCAAATGGGAAGCATTATGTTTGGAGAAAGGAAAACACTGCATTCCAGCATAAGAACCTTATCCCATCTGTGAAACATGGTGGTGGTAGTATCATGGTTTGGGCCTGTTTTACTTCATCTGGGCCAGCACGGCTTGCCATCATTGATGGAACAATTAATTCTGAATTATACCAGCGAATTCTAAAGGAAAATGTCAGGACATCTGTCCATGAACTGAATCTCAAGAGAAGGTGGGTCATGCAGCAAGACAATGACCCTAAGCACACAAGTCATTCTACCAAAGAATGGTTAAAGAAGAATAAAATTAATGTTTTGGAATGGCCAAGTCAAAGTCCTGACCTTAATTCAATCAAAATGTTGTGGAAAGACCTGAAGTGAGCAGTTCATGTGAGGAAACCCATGTGAGGTGTTCTGTACGGAGGAATGGGCTAAAATTCCTCCAAGCCGGTGTGCAGGACTGATCAACAGTTACCAGAAATGTTTAGTTGCAGTCATTGCTGCACAAGGGGGTCACACCAGATACTGAAAGCCAAGGTTCACATACTTTTGCCACTCACAGATATTGGATCATTTTCCTCAATAAATAAATGACCAAGTATAATATTTTTGTCTCATTTGTTTAACTGGGTCCTCTTTTATCTACTTTTAAGATTTGTATGAAAATCTGATGATGTTTTAGGTCATATTTATGCAGAAATATAGAAAATTCTAAAGGGTTCACAAACTTTCAAGCACCACTGTATCCTTCATAATCGCGAAGTAAGGGAAGGACGGGGTGGCGTTCGGCTGGAGCGTTTGACCATCGATTACTCTCACTTGGTCAAACGCATGCCTCAGAGTCTCGTCTCGCGACTGCTCTAACGGGAAATCCGCGAGGGATTCCCCGAGAGAGGGAGGAGGAGCCGGCGGCTCCTCACTCTGACGCGGAGATGACATAGATGGCTCTGTGACAGCTGCTCCCACCAAAGTGACACCGGGACCTCCCCCTGTTAAATGACAGGACCCACTCTTCACTAAATGTGTCATTAAATCCCGAAATCCCAGCCAATCAGTCCCCAAAATTAAAGAGTGGGTAAGGCGAGGATTAACCGCCGCTTTCACTATAACTTTTTCCCCTATGAAATAAATGTGGACCGACACCAAAGGGTAGCTGTGAACATCCCCGTGCACACACAACACCTTCACCCCCTGTGCTCCCCCCAATGCCTCGTTTTGAACCAGGCTTTGGTGAATGGAGGTCTGATTACAACCAGAATCCACCAACGCCTGATATGTATCCCCTTGAATACTCACCGGTATGCGATATGCTCCGGCCTGATCGAGGGCGGCCTCTGGCGCGTCGGGGATCCGAACCACCGCGCCCACTTCCATCGCCGTGCACTGCTGTTGGAGGTGGCCTGGTTCCCCGCAGCGCCAGCAAACCAGCCCGGGCTTCCTCTCTGCACCGGTGTTTTGGGGCTCACTCACCTGGGGGGGGGGAGAGACAGACACAGAAGGGAGAAATGGGAGGGCACCGTGGGTGCGGCAGGCCGGCTGGGGTGGTGCCGGCCCCCGCCTCTGCGGTGGGGGAATGGGGCGAGGACGGGACACAGGAGGAGGGAGAGAGAGAGAGAGAGAGAGAGAATAGAAGAGAAAAGAAGAGGCTGTCTGCTGTCCTGCCGCCGGAACAGCCGCCAAATGGTCCTCCGCCAGCTCGATGGCCTGATCCAGCGACGCCGGGCGGTGGCACTGGACCCACTCCGCGGTTCCTGCTGGCAAGCGTGCGATGAACTGCTCCAGCACCACCTGATCGACGATCTCCTCGGTGTCGCGGTTGTTGGCCCTCAGCCACCGCCAGCAGGCGTCCCGGAGTTGCTGGCCAAACGCGAACGGCCGGCCGACTTCCTCCAAGCGCAAGGCATGGAAGCGCTGGCGCTGCTGTTCCGGGGTGCGCCCCACACGCTGGAGGATGGCCCGGCGGAGGTCCGCATAGGCCAGCTGGCGGTCGGTGGGGAGCTGTCACGCGGCCAGCTGCGCCTCTCCCGTTAGCAGAGGGAGGAGGCGCGCCGCGCGCTGCTCCATCGGCCACCCCGAGGCCTCTGCGACTTGCTCGAAGAGCGTGATCAAAGCTTCGGGGTCGTCCTGCGGACCCATCTTGGTTACAGTGAGGGGGGATGGGCCCACGGTGGGAGCGCTGGTGGACCCCGCCGATGCGAGGAGGTGCCGGAACGCCTCCTGATCTTCTTGCTGGGCCAGCACCAGGGCCTCGAAGCGCCGTTCTTGTTCCTTGCGGAGGGTGACGAGCGCCTGGTGCTGGCTTTGCTGGGCCGTGGCGAGGGCGTGGACCAGGTCGGCGAATGGGGAGGACTCCATGGGGCTGACTGGCTACTGCACTCCACAATATTCCCGGGTTTCGGCACCACTGTAGCAGTTCAGTGTGGGTGGGTGGAGCACAGAGGACGGCAGGACAGAGATCAGGTTTGACAGGGCGTTTTATTGCCACACTTTTCAGTATAACAACTATCTACTTTGCAGACAGACACACACACACACTCTGCGTCTGGTTCCGGAAGAGACCCTCTGCTCTCGCTCTCCCTCCTTAAGTAGGGCGCAGTCACTGGGAAGACACACAAGCACAGGTTAATTGCTCTCAGGTGTAGTGATTCTGCCACTTACCTTCCCTGACTCTGCCCTCCTGTCACAGACCGGTGCTTGACCACGCCCCCGCTGCCACATACAGGAACCTTTAACCTCCTAGGGTTTAGCGGTCACATGCGTGGACAGCACTTTATGGAAATTCGGAACAAGAATCCACATATGTGGACATACTTTTTCTCTAAAAGTACATCTTATCAAAAGATGATGCTTAGTTTTTATTCTAATCAGGTTCTAATAAGCCCAAATAGCAAAGAGAAATAAAAAATGCATGTAAAAAAACAGCTTGGGCCTTAGGAGGTTAAGTCTCATAAGAGTCGCTGACACACACCTCACACATTAGCTGATTTTTTACCAGGTATTGTAAAAACAACTACAATAGCATCTCCACCATTAGATGATTTGCTTGCTGATAGCCAAGACAAGGAGTGTGTGTTAGAGGAAGTTTCTGATTCTTCACAAGATCAACACAATGCACTTCCAAGTGCAATTGAGCAGCAGCTTACAGCAGCCTTACTAAAGTTAGAATATTTAGTCCACGTGCCAGGTACAGCAATTGATGATTTTTTTACAGGAACTTTACTACTTGATAAACACAGCATCAGCCACGCTATCTAGAGGTGTTGTGACTGATATCCTTAAGCATCACAACCTACAAGTTGATGACTCTGTAGTTACAGAAATCACCACAGCAGTATGCTCATCTAACCCTGTTCCAAAAGCAATTGAAAAAGGTGGCCCTCTTAGTACTTCATATCAACGTAAACAATTTTATAAAGAGAAATTCTGTGTTGTGGAACCAGTTACTTACATACTTGATCATAAAAAGAAGCACACCTTTCAGTATGTTCCACTGTTGAAATCCTTGCAGCAAATTTTCAATAATAAGGCCATTCTTGATAAGATTATTGAAAATCATAGAGGACAGCAGGACATTGAACTTGATCCATCTCTTGAATTCAGGTCCCCTGAAGATGGGTTGCATTTTAAGGAAAACAGCCTCCTAAATGCAGAGGAGTTACGGATATCACTGCGTCTATATGTGGATGATTTTGAGACCTGCAATCCCCTAGGCACCTCTTGGAAAAAACACAAGCTTTGTGGTGTTTACTGGATACTAGGTAACCTGCCACCAGGCTCCCACTCATCTTTATCATCTATTTATCTTGCAGTGCTTTGCAAAAGTGGTGATGTAAAAACATATGGTTATAAAACAGTCTTGGAACCCCTTCTTCAAGATCTTAAAATTCTTGAGGACTACGGTGTGTATGTGCCTTTATTAGGGAAGTCTCTTAAAGGTACAGTACTGAGTATTGTAGCTGACAACTTGGGAGCACATGCTATTGCAGGGTTCACAGAGGGTTTCTCTGGTGATTATATCTGTCGCTTTTGCACAGCAAAGAGTTGTGATTTCAGGAATCATTCTGTTGCTTCTGGTGCTTTCAGCCTTAGAACTAGAGTGGGCCATGCAGATCATGTAAAATCATCTTGTGAGAAGAATACACATTGCTTTGGAGTTAAAAGAGAGTGCATTTTCACCAAAACTCTTTCTCATTTTCATGTTGTCTCTGGCTTTCCGCCTGATGTTGCTCATGATTTTGAGGGTATTGTGCCTGTTGAGCTGGCCCACTGCTTGGCATCAATGGTATCAAAGAAGTTATTTACATTAGATGAACTGAATAAAGCTATACTGACTTTCCCCTATAAATGGTCGGACAAAACAAACAAGCCACATATTGTACCACAGAGTTTCTTGGGTCAGAAAACTATTGGTGGCAACTCTCATGAAAACTGGAGCCTACTAAGGTTGCTCCCATTTGTGATAGGTCACCTTGTCCCAGAAAACGAGCCAGCATGGCTTGTGTTGATGAATTTAAAGGCGTTGTGCGGTAATTTCAGCAATCAGGCTATATCATGTGTCAAAATGTCGGGTTTGGTGGGTTATTCAAGCCCCTTGGTTTCCCGCGATCTCAGTGTCACGATGCGCCTGCTACAAGCATTTAAAGTTGACGCTCACAGCCAAATTTAGGCAGCCAGCCGTTAACTAGGTCAACTTATGTGTGACATCATACCAGTAACCTCCCTTGGGTGATGCTGGCCTGTCGCCATGTTTTCTCTATAGCGTGCGTTTACCAGAGTTGTTTACATTGCGGATTTTGTGGATTTATTCAGTTTGTGGATAGTTTTGAACACTCAAAACACTATGAAATGATGTATTAATATTCTGTGATACAAAATGCCTAATATTGTGTTTGGCTGTAACAATGAGCCCCAGCCAGGAATTGCCTTACACGAATTTCCCACTGACAAGACAGTTCAAGAAGCATGGAGACGATTTGTTTGTCGGACCAGAGCAGGTTGGACAGGACCCAGCAAAAGTTCGTCCATTTGCAGCAAACACTTCAAAGATGAGGACTTTGACAATATAGTACAATATCGAATGGGACATGCCAAGAAACTGAAATTGAAGAATGGTACAGCCCCATGTGTTTACCCAGAGGGGACCTGCCATTCCCAGGCAAAGGGTGGGCGTGCCGATATGCCACCTCCAATGACAACGGCCATGAGAAAGAGGGAAGCAAATAAGGTAGGTTTTGAACTATTTACAATGCAAAAAAAAACCATTTATTTTTTATAAATAGATATATGTAGATCCAGGAGTGCTTATAATCATAATCAGTTGGCATAATTCTACAGTTTCCACAACTGCACCTGGAAAACATGCATTAAAAATAAATTTTGTTTGTTTATAATGTCTGCTTTCCAGCTTCCCAAGCCACCTTTACTAGCTTTTTAAAAACATTTTCACAAAACTCCAATTAAACCTCCATGATCTTGCAATATTATGTACAACACCCCATGTCGCTTTTAATAGGTCTAAGATCATCATGGGAGAGCAAAATAGATCTATAGGATAGAAACCAAAAGGCCAAATTTGGACTTGTGTCCAAATTTTACAGTGATTTATGCCACAGAGCTGCCTTTAACTAATAATTATCACTTATTACTGACGATTGTACATTTACTAAACAATACAATACAAAGCTCAATACTCCCAGCCTATAACATACTGAATATCAAGTTAAAATCAACCGCAATAAAAGGAAAATGATGAAAACTGGAATATCAAGGGGTCTACTGTATCAGAAGGCCCACTGCATTTCGCGAGATCGCAAGCTGTCAAGTTGCTAGAATTCAATCTTTCTAGCTATACTTTCACCCCCTACAGCTATCAGTATTACACATAATCATAGATTAATCACACAGCATTCTAATTCAAGTGAAAATGGTCTTTAAAAATACACACAAGTAGTGATTTAGTCAGAGAAACCAACCAAAACAAGTCTTCAAGTCGCCGGTCTTCTTCATTCTCGTCTTCGTTTCTGTTGTCATCAGAACTGTCCTCATTTTCTTCTGAAGATGAGCGCTCAGGTTCAAATCTGTAAGGCTGGATACCACCAGGACATTCAGCTGTCAAAATCTCTACTTGTGGGCCATTTTCTTCTTCTGTATTGGTAAAATCAAAGCTAATTTCCTCAGCATCGCTCCTATTTTCTGGTGTGTCTGCCATTGCAACTGCACCGAGTGGTTACTGGTATGACGTCATGCAGCTGTTCCACTGACCGAGAGGGGGCGCTGCGAACGCAGGAAATTTCAAGTGATGGGCATGACCAAATAAGGACCGATTACAACCGCGGGAAGCTTTTGAAAAATCGACGGTCAATTTATTTCGAATCTCGAAAGCATTCTGGTGCAGAATAATGCGACTTTTATCGCCACTGCGTGACGCCTTTAAAAGATATTGTGCAGTTAGTTGTTGCTCCTATGCATACAGATGAATCCATCTCATACCTTGAAAGCAAAATTGTTGGGCACAGACAGAGGTACCAAGACCTGTTCCCTGGTGTCAGACTTCTACCCAAACACCACTATCTAGAACACTGCCCGCAGATGATAAGGTGTTTTGGCCCTCTAGTCACAGTTTGGACAATGCGATTTGAAGCCAAACATAGTTTCTTTAAGAACATTGTTAAACACACAAGTTGCTTTAAGAATCTACCACTGACTTTGGCTTCAAAACATCAAATGATGATTGCATTTCACATGAACTCACCGTCTTATGGTAAATCTTGTCTGGATGTATCTACTGTCTCTACAGTTCCAGTTGATGTCCTGAAGGAGGAAGTAGCTGAGGCTATAAAGCTAAAATGCCCTAGCACATCTGAAGTTCATCTTGCTAAGACTGCATCAAGCAATGGCATAGCCTACAGCAATGGCATGATAGTTGCTCACGGATCAGTAGGTGGATTAACAGAGTTCGCTGAAATTATTCAGATGTGTGTAATAAATGAGATGTTATTCCTCATTGTGAAAGTGCTGTGTGGGTGGTACACTGAACACGACAGAGCCTTTGAACTAAGCTTGTCACCATCCAGAGAAGTAAAACTTGTGGCACTCAGTGAACTCACTGACCCTTATGCACTGGCCTCTTACACGGTTGGATCAAGCCGTATGGTGACCTTGAAAAGGCAGATCATCATAAAAGGTTGGATGGTTTTTACACACATTTGGTGATGTGATAATGTGCATGCTGAGTTCAATGGGTTTTTTTTGTCACATTTGACTTTGGAGTCTGTCACTCTGCCTGCCTGTGTATCATCGCATCTATTTTCTCTCCACATTCAGGCTGTATTTTTTTGTGCTGTGTTGCCCATGGGAGTTTCTCAATCCATTATAAGTCCACTATGACCTGGATGATTGAGAATCTTCACAGACATTATAAGTCATACTGATTCTTGTGGGTCACATCCTAGGCTTCTCATTTGTATCCACCTCTGTCTAGTTTTCAGGTTACACTTTAAGCTAGTACAGATATATTTTATCAGCTAGTGGTTGGGCAAATTACAAAATGAAAGTGGGATTAGAATCAATTCTCTGGCCAAGTGGTCATACTATATCTGAGTAAATTGAAAATGAGAAACCTAACATCATGTTGCATCAATCATTGTATTGACACAAGAAAAATACTGTGATTAACATGAAACAGTAGGCATTAATCTTTTTTTCCTCTTTGTCACTTTTCTTCTTTTTACAGATTGAGACGTAGAAGGATGAATGCCCCGGCCTTTCTCAAAGTTATCCTAGGTGACAACAGCAGCGAAAGGTTGACTTTCCAAAATGGACTCCCTGGATCTGTTAATGAACTTGTTGGTGAGGTACAAAGACAATGTGGACTTGACTTAAACTTCAGACTTCAGTTTATGGATGCACTATTTGGAAATGAGTTCATGAACCTCACTTCAATGGATGAAGTGCAGGATAGAGGGACAATTAGAGTGATTGCCATGACAAATTCCTCAACTCCTCAGCAGTGATGGGAATAACGGCGTTAGAAATAAACGCCGTTACTAACGGCGTTACTTTTTTTAGTAACAAGTAATCTAACTAATTACTTTTTACATCGTTATAACGCCGTTCCTGTTACTTACAATAAAATACTATGCGTTACTTTATTAAAGCTGTTCTCATCTGGCACACTGCTCGTTCAGCCTTTCTTTCCTCTGCTTTAAGTGTGGGGCGGGGAGATGCGAGACAACGGCATAGTAAGCCAATCAGAGTAGATCTGGACAGCATACGTTGGTAAGCTCCGCCTACTGCACTACTGCGCACACTTTCAATCAGAAGACACAGCGATGGCGAGCGGTCAGCCCAGCACTGCGCTTTCACATTGGAAATACAGCCATTACTTTTCATTACTTGAAATAAAAGGCAAAAATGTCTACGTGCAATGCACATTATGTCGAGGAACAAAGCGTTTGTCCTTGTCAGTGGCCAGTAATTAGTAACATAATTTTAATAACTACAAAAATATATTAAATTTGATAGATGTCTTATCTCACATTGTCCCACAAAAATATTAATATAGTGTAGATAACGTTATTAATTGGTTCTGTTAAGTGTCCATTTCAGTCATTAAACACATTTAACATTCACTTTTATTATGATTACACTAATTGAATTTGATTTTTTTTTGGGGGGGGGGTAACACAAAATGTAACGGAATAATTACTTTCCCTGGTAATTGGTTACTTTTATGCAGGGGCGTCAGAAGCATTTTTAATGTGGGGGGGACACACTGGCGGGGGGTCCTCCGCCAGAAAATTTTTAATTAATTAGATGCCATTTCCTGCATTCTGGTGTATTTTTAACAGGTTGTTAAACACCTAATTTTACATACAAAAGTCACTTAATTCAATGACTATTTTAGAGACTCAACAATAAGTCCTCATTCAACTAGTCCATATATTCTTCAGCCTGTTTTTAAACCCACCGCTACGCCTAAGATAATGAGATGAATGTGACACAATTTATCACCAACAATGACTTTATGGATGCATTTTACTTTTTATTTTGTGTTTTCTATTTAGTTTTAGATGTAACACAACATGCCACTGGGCCAAGCAATAGTGACACTCAACTGTATGTTTAAAAATAAGAATATTCATAATTTCACACAATGACCAGACGTGACATGGCATCATGCAAACTTCATAACACAAAATCACACTGTGTCAAGCAACGGTGACACATAAAAAATAACTTCACACAATGAACAGGTGCAATTTTGTTCACCACCAACAGTGACTTTAGTGGGTGCATTTTACTTTTTTCCGATTTAGTGATACTCATAACAAAAATGGCATGGCATCATGCAGTCTTCATAACACAAAATCACACTGGGTCAAGCAATGACACAAAAGATAACTTCACACAATGAACAAGTGCAGTTTTGTCAACCTACATGCAATGGTGGTACTACAGTAGCATTTACAGATTAGTATAACAAATAGATTTATAGATATAACTCCTTCTTATATTGGTGCCACCACAATTTCTACCACTTCATAACTTTTATCCCCCTTTCCTTCACAATCCACCTGGAATAACATCCATCTCTCTCCATCGCTTTCCTCTCTACTATTCCTTCCCCATACACTGATTTCCCATCTTACTTTCCAGAAAACTGCCAAAGACCAGACAAAACAAGGAATCAATAAATATCATCAGAGCAGACTTGACCTCATTCTTGGCATTACAATAAGGCAGGCCTACTGGGTTTGAATTAAATGATAGCTAACGTTAAGCTAGCTGATACATCTCCTAACATTGACTAGCCAGCTAACTGCACTAACATTTCCATTGGGACAAAAAAACCCTGTCCTGTGGGGAAATTTTGACTGACTTTCCGCTGCTTTGTAAAGAATGTCCTTATGTCCATTGTGTCTGGGGAGGGAGCAAATACTGCAAACAATTCATCATCAACCAAGAACACCCCATTAGGCTAAGCTTATTTCACTGTTTAGTTGAATATTAATTTAACGTGTCCTAGGGTTAATTTTGAGGGCATATAACAAAAGAATAAGGTTTTAGCAAAAGCTAGACATTGTGAGGTTGCAATGGGGCTGACGTCACCTCCTCTACTTTCCAGCAGCTGCACCAACATGTCTCTGCTCGCGCTGAGATTCACTTCACTCACGCGCGGTGAGCTGTTGTAGGGAACGCCCGGAAACCCCGGAGTGGATTTTCAGTGGTCTGTGTATTCTCTTATCGATCAAGTGGAATGGATTCTTTCACGAAGCAATAGAAACGGCGCTGGGTGAACTAATATTTTATGTTAAATGTGGGGGGTCCAAACGAAGAATTATGAAATGTGAGGGGGACATGTCCCCTTCACATGCAATGGTGGCGACGCCCATGCTTTTATGACAAAGTAACTCCGTTACTAACTCAGTTACTTTTTGGGAAAAGTAACTAGTAACTATAACTAATTACTTTTTGAAAGTAGCGTGCCCAACACTGCTTCTCAGTGTGCTAATATCCCTTACACCTCAGCTGCCCATCACTCCCTTGATTAAATTCTTGCACTCCCTCATCCCTGTCCAGTGGATGTGTTGACACCGACATACTCTCTTCGTCACAGTCAACCAGCTCCAGGTCAACTTGGCCAAGTATCTTTCATGTTCCGCAGTTTAGTTATGATGCAGAGTTGAAACTTGAGCAGGGCAATGCAGCTTACAGGGAAAAGGGTACATTGTTTATTCCGGATCCTAAACAGAAGTCGAACATTCTTGAGGGCCTAGTGCAAGAAATTGTTAGGTACAAACTTTATGCTTCTGACAAAGACTTTAACACAGTTGGAGAGGCTCTAATCTCAAAGCATCCTTGCCTGACTGAGAAAGGCTCCCTCTCTGGATATGCTGGATGGAAATGCAGCTTGAAGAACAAACTGGCAATCTACTGCACTCAACTGAGAAAGCTTGGGTGTCCTGAGGTGACAATAAACTCTATCAAGCACAAACCAGAGGGCAAATCAAGCCCTGCTTTTGGCATTAAAAAACCAAGAAGGTCTGAAGTGAACTACTGTCCCCCCTATCCTACTGGAGAATCTGAGAAGAGTCTTGAGAGTGTGAAAATGGAGCTTGTTTCAGATGTTAAGAAGAACAACAGGGAGGCAGTAAGGATGAAAATGGAAAAGACGTTTGCATATAGGAGACAGGAAGTGGTTCGCGACACACCAATGATAAAAGACTTCCAGGCGAGATGGCCAGCACTTTTTGAAGTACGCGAGGTATGTGATTTATGATTCTCTCTCACTCATACACACATACACACACACACACACACACACACATTGAATTTATTGGGTTTTTTCCATTCTCATTTTCAGATTAATGCTGAATTCAAGCGGATCACAACAATGCCCCTGCAGTCCAGATTTCTATCTCAACTAGATGTTCACTCAGAAACTGATCAAACTTTTTAAAAACAGAGGAGGACAGATAGGCAGACGCCTAGGGGCCATCACTGCACCCATGGATGAAGTAAGTATACTCTCTGGTGTGGGGGTGTAACAGTTGATTGAGTGTCTTCAAACTTGGCTGGATCAAGCAAATAGTGCTACCACCATTATTGAAGCAGCTCCCCCAAATTTTTAATTTTTTGAATGTTACCCGACAAGGGAAAGGTGGAGGGATCGCAAATATATTCAAAGTCTCTTTTCAATGTAAACAATCCTCACTTGGTGATTTTACGTCCTTTGAACACTTATGTGCACTTGTTACATGCTCTCCTAACATATTATTATTAACTATTTATAGGCCTCCGAGACATTCAGCCAAAGTCTTTCTTGAAGAGTTTGGTGAACTGTTGTCAGTCATTTGCTTAGAGTTTGATTGTCTTATTATATCTGGGGATTTTAACTTGCATGTAGATAATACTGATAACACTTATGCCAAAGAACTACTTGCAATTATTGACAACTTCAACCTAGTACAACATGTACAGGGGCCGACCCACTCTCGTGGTCATACTCTTGACCTCGTCATCACAAAGGGTCTTACTGTTTCTACTACTGTTGTTGACCTGGCCTTATCCGATCATTTCTGTGTTTTCTTTGATGTTTCTATGTCTCCTCACATTCAGAACAGCTCAACGACTATAGGTAGGAGAGTCATAAAAGACAACACATGTGCTCTCTTTGAGCAAGCTCTCTCTCAGAACTCAACCAAAATGTCAGACTCTGTAGATGATTTACTGGAAATTTTTAATTTAAATATGACCCAAATTATGGATGATATTGCTCCATTCAAAATCAAGAGTCAATGATAAGCAGAAAGCACCATGGAAGCAGTACCCGGCTGTTAAACTGCTAAAGAGAGAATGTAGAAAGACTGAAAGAAAATGGCGCAAATCTAAACTTCACATCCATTATCAAATCCATAAAGAGATGCTTTGTAATTATAATTATGAAATTCGTAAAGCAAGACAGTCTTTCTTCTCCAACATCATCAGCAGGAATATGAACAATGCCCGTGTGCTATTTTCAACAGTAGAGAAGCTAACTAATCCCCCACCACAATTAGCACCTGAACTTCTCTCAGTTAATAAATGCAATGAGTTTGCATCCTTTTTCAAAGGTAAAATTGATAAAATACGGCAGAATATTCCTCATAATATATCTCAGTTGCAAAAAATTGAAAAACTGCAATCACCAATGACACAGATAGATAACTTCAACACAATGTCAGAATTTTGTTTAATTGATTATGAGACTCTTGAAAAAACTGTACTAAATCTCAGTTCCTCAACATCTGAATTGGACATTCTGCCCACCAACTTTTTTAAGTCTGTTCTTCATCTTATAATTACAGATGTGCTTCAAATTATAAATACATCCTTGGAGACTGGCGTTGTTCCTGTGTCCCTAAAAAAAGCCGTTGTAAAGCCCCTACTTAAAAAAATAATCTGGATCCTTCAGTATTAAATAACTACAGGCCAATATCAAATTTACCATTCATCGGGAAAATCCTTGAAAAAATTGTCTTCAATCAATTAACTGCCTTCTTGATATCAAACAGCCGTTTTGATAATTTTCAGTCAGGATTTCGTGCCAATCATAGCACTGAAACAGCGCTGATTAAAGTTATAAATGACATACGTCTTAATACTGATGCAGGCAAAACATCGGTCCTGGTATTACTGGACCTCAGTGCAGCTTTTGATACTGTTGATCACAACATACTGCTATATCGACTTGAACACTGGGTTGGATTGACTGGTAAAGTTATCAATTGGTTAAATTCATACTTAAAAGATAGAAGCTTCTTTGTTACCATGGGAAATTGTTCCTCAACGTCAATGTCCTTGACCTGTGGTGTCCCCCAGGGGTCGATTCTTGGACCATTACTTTTCAACCTTTATATGCTCCCACTTGGGCAAATTATCAATAACAATTCAATTTTGTATCACTGCTATGCAGATGACACCCAAATTTATTTTGCTCTATCACCTAATGATTATGCCCCCCTTGAATGTCTCTACCAGTGTATCGATCAAATCAACAGCTGGATGTCACAAAATTTTCTTCAGCTGAACACAGATAAAACAGAAGTAATTCTATTTGGAAAAAAAGATGAAAGACTCAGGATTACCACTATTCTTGACACAAAAGGGATTAAAACTAAAGAAATGGTTAAAAATCTTGGTGTTTTCATTGACAGCGAGCTAAACTTTGACAGTCACATGAAAGCAATCACTAAAACGGCATTTTATCACCTAAAAAACATTTCCAAACTAAGAGGACTTATGTCAAAAAATGATCTGGAAAAACTAATACATGCCTTCACCTCTAGTAGGGTTGATTACTGCAATGGCCTTTTCACAGGCCTGCCAAAAAAGACCATCAAACGACTTCAGCTGGTTCAAAATGCAGCAGCTAGGGTTCTCACACGAACAAAAAGAACAGAGCACATTACTCCAATTCTAAGGTCCCTTCACTGGCTTCCAGTAAGCTACAGAATTGACTTTAAAGCATTGCTGCTGGTGTACAAATCTCTAAATGGTACAGGGCCCAATTACCTCTCTGATATGTTGCAGCGGCCTAACCCAATCAGATCTACCAGATCGAAACAGAAAAATTTACTATTAAAACCAGTTGTTAAAACAAAGTATGGTGAAGCAGCTTTTAACTACTATGCAGTACAGCTATGGAACCAACTCCCAGAGGACATTAAAAATGCTCCTGCTGTTGGCAGCTTCAAATCTAGGTTAAAGACCAAGCTGTTTTCAGATGCTTTCTGTTAAATAATTAATATTGTCTTCTTTACATTTTTTATAATCTTTACTTTCTCTGCATGTTTCAAATTTACTTTAACTTTAATCTATTTTATTCTGCTGGTTTCTTTTTTTTTCTTTTTCTCCTCCTATTTGAACTACTACTTAATTTTATTATTTTATTTCTACTATTGTTTAATTCTTATTATTTTCTTTTAATTCTTTTAATTAATTGTTTAATTCTTATATTATATATTAGAATAAAAATAAAATTATTTTATGTAATTTTATTCTCTATTGTTTACTGTTTGTTTTTACTTCTGTAAAGCACATTGAACTGCCATTGTGTATGAAATGTGCTATATAAATAAACTTGCCTTGCCTTCAAGACAAAAACTACGTCCAGTTGACTTGATTCAATTGCCTAGAGATGCCTTTTACCTGGACAAATGAGAATTTACAGACATGAACTCAAACAAAACAACTTGTGCTTCTGCTTTTCTGCCTTAGGATGATGACGTGGATCAGGGAAGAGAATGTGTCATAAAGGCACTCTGTGTTTATCTGAATGAGGACCCAGAGAATCTATTGAGAGAGTATGTGGTAAGTATTACTTAGGTTTAGTATGTTAAGATGTTATCTTTCATATTTTGTATAAGCTTTAAAACATATGATCTACTCATTGTAACAGTGGCGGCTGGTAGTCTTTCAAACAGGGGAGGCTGGTCGGTTACGATATTTCCAGATTTTAAAAGAAAAAACACATCAATTTTGCCCATACTCTTGCCTCTGATCTGGCTGATTGTTGGCAGGGTCACAAACTGTGAAATAACAGGTTCTTTTGGCCCATTAGCCTACTGTCCAATATACATGATGGGGGGGGATATTTTCACATTTTATATTTTAAAATTGTGGCATGTTGTTTAAAAATTGATCATTATTGAAAGCAGCTCTTTGTCAGGAACCTCAGCAGTAACAGCAGAGTGTTCTGGAATAGGCACAAGCACTGACCTTGAGGAGCCAAACATAGAGCTGGGTGCCATACAGCAAATTCCTCAGTGTTGAATTAACACTTTCAGAGTTAATTTGTGTCTAATTGGACCTATATAAACACAGTAGGGTGTTAAATCAACACTCCGGGTGTTAATTCAACACTGGGGATTTTGCTGTGATTCAATGATACTTTTCCTATATTTTACTTATTTTGACTGAGAAATGTTTTATTGACAATTCTGATAACCCTTCACTTTTAATCCAGGTCTGTAGTGTGAAATGTTCTCGGCTGTGTTTTTGTTTAAAAATGTTTTCCAAATTGTAGCTGTGTTTAATTCATATCCAGAAATATATATATATTCCAATATAATATACTCAGCATAAAGATTTTAAATAGATTCTATATTTTTGGTCCATCCATGACATGTTACTAAAGTAGCCTATTTACTGTTGTTGATGTGGATCACTTGCTGTTAGCCAATTCACTTTCTCGTACCAGAAGAGCTGAAAGGAACGAGTATTATTCCCTACCTTTTTCACCAAGTCAATTTGAGGCGTTGGTCTACCCTGCTCTTTAATTTTAATTTTTTCCTCAAAAGGAAGACTGGCAAATGGCTTCGCCAAAATTAAATCAGCAATGCTTGGCGTCCGTGCGCAGCTTTCTTGCTAGCTGACTAGCCCCCTCAAGTTCAAGTTCAGTCACTCAAATAAACGAAATTTCTGGAACTAAGATAGCAAACTTGACAACACTATATTTACACTTTATTTACAATGAAAATATATACAAACTAAAAAAGCTGGTAGAAACCGTATGTAATGAATGAAATCGAAATGTAAGCTGATCTCTTACAATACACCACAGCACTTGTGAATCCGCATGGGACTGAACTGAAATTCACCGCTGCCTGTCTATAGTTGAAACGAGCTGTCAATCAAAGAAAATATCCGGCCGCTTTCACCAATCACCAGTCTCCTCGCGGAAACTGCCATGTTCCTCCCACTGTGAGGCTGGGAGTCCGTGGGGCGGGCATTTTCGCAGTATTTGTCCAATAACAGTCTTGCATTTTGAGATTGACAAGCGCATAGCTCCCAAATGCCATTGAAGTCCACTGAGGCTGGGAGTCCGTGGGGCGGGCATTTTCGTAGTATTTGTCCAGTAACCGTCTTGCATTTTGAGATTGAAAAGCGCAGAGCTCCCAAATACCATTGAAGTCCACTGAGGCTGGGCTGCGTCGCGTCGCGCTGTCACGAGGGGGAAAAACTCACGTACACATTAGGCGAACTGGGGAAAGTTATAACGGAATGATTTCACACTGTAGTTGGGTTGAGCACATATATTTCTATGATTCTGGATCTGAAATAGCAATGTTATAAGGTCGGCTATAACATAAGCCTAGCGCAATTCATCCTACACGATGTTCGTCATTTTTAGAGGAGGCTGAGCCTCCCTCGTTGTCTTAGAGCAATCGCCCGTGCATTGTAGTTACTTTACAGTCAGCTAACTTGTAAGATATGGTAGTGATCTTAATATCAAAGTGTGCATGTTTGTGTGTGGTTTTGTATACTTTTGTGTATGAAAAGTGCCATATAAATAAAGTTTGATTTGATATATTAATAAATTACTCAATACAGATATGCAGTATTCCCTATATATATGTGGCATGTAGTGTAATCACACTTTATGTGCATTGTACAGGCAGCAGATGAAGCCCTCCTCCAGGAATCCATTGAGGAAACCGCGATGGGTATACGTCTTGAAACACAGAGATGCCAGTGAAAAACCAAAGGACATTGGCATTGTCCTCGAGTCCCAGATTGTGATGCAGGATTTGGACAATGTTCCCTTGGCTGCTGCCATGTTGTTTGGCCTGATTTATTCTTTGAACTTAGACTACCCTGCTGAACTCAAGTACACCTTTGAAGTGCTGCAGAAGGTGGTCATGGAGCTTGAAGGCAATGCACTGTCCAAAAAAGCCCAAGTCCTGAAGAACAGACTTTATCAGTGAACTGGCTATCCAGGCTCTACAGCTTGATTTCTTGGAAGACATGCATTATTTCACCTGCCTCTTCCAGTTGTTGGACTTTTCTTTTGGGTGGGAGGCTTTTTTTTTTATTTTTATGGAACTATAACAGAAATTTTCCCCCATTTTTAGTGTTTGGGGTGATTTTTGTTGACTGTGAACACTGGTAATTGGAAACAAGCCACTATAATTGTTTGTGTTTCACATTATTTACATGTCCTGTGGTCATGGCCAGGCTGTGTACCATAGAGTGAAAGGACAGGTGTGTATTCAAGCAAAAATTCTGTCAGTGTGTTGTATGTACATGTGAGTTTTAATGTGTGTGGTGACTGTAGCTTTGGCTTCGGGTTCTGCTAAACGGTGTGTTCCTCGGTTATCCACACACACACACACACACTTCTGACTCCAGTGACAATCCTCTTTCCTCTGGTTCACCATGTTCTGTGTTTGTTGGGGAAAAAAAGGCTATCTAGATTGTTTGCTGGTAATATTGTGTGCATTTTCATCTACCTCTTCCAATTGTTTGCGTTATTTGGGCAGGTGGGAGGCTTTTTTTTCCCACTGTTATTTTTTTTTTAATCAAACCGAAACAGATTACTGCCCCCATTTTTAGGGTTTGGGGTGATTTTTCTTTACTGTGAACACTGATACACACACTCAACATATTTTATTTTTTTTAACTACTGTACCTCCTTAAAGATGTTAACTGCAGTATCACCACTACAGCTTGAAACAGTGTTATAAATGGAAATTTTGAACACAGCAAGTTGTATTTTTAGTAGTATTTATGGATGTTTTATTATGCACCATCTGGAATGAATAATTGAAGATACGTTGGTCTATTGTCATGTCATTATTTTTAGTAAATATAGGTAAAAGATTAGGCTGGATTATGTGGGGGTGTAGAAATTAATTTCTTAAATTACAAATCAGATTATAAAAGTAATTTAAAATATGTAAAGTATACCAAACTTAGTGTCCGATTTGGCTGTGGAAGTTAGGTTAGCTTTACGCGCAAAAAAAAAAAAAAAAAAAAAATGTTGGTCCAACTGATAATTAAATATCATACACATTAAAGAAACTCATTTAACATTAAAAAAAAAAAAAAAATCATGGCAGTGTAGCAGAAGACAATCTAATATACTTAACATCAAAGAAATATTTTAAATTAATATAGTCATGTTGGTTTAAGAAATAATTTAATGTACAGAACATGAATATATCAATTTAAGTAAGCATAACTTTATGTAAATCCAACAGACTTTTTTTTTTTCAGTGTATGTAAATCTCATCTCATTATCTGTAGCCACTTTATCCTTTATACAGGGTCGCAGGCAAGCTGGAGCCTATCCCAGCTGACTACGGGCGAAAGGCGGGGTACACCCTGGACAAGTCGCCAGGTCATCACAGGGCTGACACATAGACAGACACAGACAACCATTCACACTCACACCTACGGTCAATTTAGAGTCACCAGTTAACCGAACCTGAATGTCTTTGGACTGTGGGGGAAACCGGAGCACCCGGAGGAAACCCACGTGGACACGGGGAGAACATGCAAACTCTGCACAAAAAGGCCCTCGCCGGCCACGGGGCTCGAACCCGAACCTTCTTGCTGTGAGGCGACAGCGCCAACCACTACATCACCGTGCCGCCCTGTATGTAAATCAATTTTACAAAAGCATTTGAATTGTAATCAAAAAAATTTCACAGTGGAGGCCAGATAAAGCAGGATGCTATCTTTATTCTTATTAAACATGACAAAAGAAAAACATTGAGTGTTAGGTAAATGCAAAAAAACAAATTAGAAAATTTATTTTTTGACCATAATGTCTCAAATGAGAGACCAGTTTCTGAGACGGACCTCCCTCCCTCCCTCTCTCATATATATATTTTGAAGAAATTAACAGAATTTTCAGCACTTTTGTCATTATATTTTAATCATTTTAACCCAATATATGCACTTAAAATACTACCCCAAATCTGAAAAAGCTGAGACAGTATGGAAAATGCAAATAAAATCGAGAAAGCAGTGATTTCTAAATTTACTTTGACTTGTCTTTCATTGCAGACAGTATGAACCCAAAGATATTTCATGTTCTGTCTGGTCAACTTAATTTCATTTGTTAATATACCTCCTGCATTTCAGGTCTGCGACACTTTCAAAAAAAAGTTGGAATGGGGCTAATGAGGTAAAACAAATAATGACGTGATTTGAAACGGGTGATCTCAACAGGTGACTGTAATCATCATTTGGTACTAAATCAGTATCCAGGAAAGGCCTAGTGTTTGAGGAGCAACGATTGGCTGAGGATCTCCATGTTAGTCAACAAATGCACAAGAACATTTTTGAAATGTTTAAAAACAATGTTCCTCAAAGAAAGATATGACAGGATTTAGATATTTCCCCCTCCACAGTACATATCATTCAACAATTCAAGGAATCTGAAGGAATTAGGAACAAGCCTAAGCATAAGCTGATAAGGGATAAACTCTTAGGGATAAAATTATTAGTTCATAATGTCTATTATTCTGTCAAGGTGGTTTGTGACAATGTCCATTGTTAAAAGCATTATACAAATAAATTGACTTGCCTTAACAGTATTGTGGTATAACAAATATAACCACAATCTCTAAAATTTTTTAATGATTGCACATCTTGAAATGCTTTAAAAGAACCTCTTCCTTTAAATTTACTCTCATATCAGGTAAATCGTTCACTGGAAATTATGGCCTTCTTTATGACAGTGCACACCATATGACCAAAATTATGTAGATACCTGAACAATCACACCCATATGTGCTTGTTGAAAATCCTATTCCAGATTTTGTCCCCCTTGGCTGTTATACTAACCTCCAGTATTCTGGAAAAGACTTCAACTAGATTTTGGAGTGTGGCTGTGGATTTGCCCATTCTGCCACAAGAGCACTAGTGCAGTCAGGCTTTGCTGTTCCAATTCATCCCAAGTGTATTCCGTGGGGATGAGGTCAGGGCTCTGTACAGGATATTCAAGTTCTTCCATACCAAACTTGGTAGACCTTTTCTTCATGGAGCTGGCTTTGTGCACAAGGGCATTGTCATGCTGGAACAGGTTTGGGTCCCTTAGCTCCACAGTGAAGGGAAATTTTAAATGCTACAGCATACTGAGACATCCTATCCAACAGTGTGCTTCAAAGTTTGTGGCACCAGTGAGCATAAAGCCTACATAAGAGTGTGAGGGTCAGGTGCCCACATACTTTTGGCCATATAGTGTACCTTCCATTATCTTATTATGCACTGGAGAGGCGAGCAGAATAAAAAAATTTGATGAGATGCAGTCTGGCGATTATGTTTGTACTAGTAATACTAGAATGTGCGCACTCTTAGCCTGCAGTAATGTCCAATTCAGCGAGGGGTGGCAATGAGCTGGTATTTGCGGGGCAGGTTGGCAAAGCCACTGATTTCAGGAGTGGTGTCAATGCTCTCAGGTCCTCCAGGTGTGGTAAAGGTGAAACGTTGCAGCAGAGACACTAGGAAAATAAACAGTTCCATGCGTGCCAGAGACTCACCCACGCAGGACCTCTTACCTGCATGAAAGAGACAATTCAAGTCAGGATTGCATAACACTTATTTAGTTCATCCTGATTCTGTTGTGTCCATTCTGTACTTGGATAGCTATAAATTACATCTTGTGTGCTTGTCATTGTGTAGATTTGTCCTGGTCTTACTCTTGTAATACTGACACTATGTACCCATGTGAGTACAGAGCCTCTCAATGGAAAGACTGATAGCTCTTCAGTTAAAGCTCTGTGGCAGTGAAATAAGAACAAGCAGAAAGATTCAATAGCTTGAATGGATGTTTGAAATGAGATTTTCTCCCCTCACCTGAATAAAAAGTCCCCAAAAAAAAAAAAAAGTGTCTGCCAAATAAAGTATGCATTTCTTACTATATTCATGCAAAATTTGACCTAACTTCATCAGTCAAGATCTGACAATATCACACTGACAGAAAATTACCCTGGATTTGTAATACACTCACCACCATAAAGACTGTCTTGTTGTTAATAACCCGTCCATACATTATCCATAACCACTTGTCCTGTACAGGGTCACAGGCAAGCTGGAACCTATCCCAGCTGACTATGGGCAAGAGGCAGGGTACAACCTGGACAAGGTACCAAATCATCACAAGGCTGATGAGACAAACAACAACTCACATCTATGGTCAATTTAGAGCCACCAATTAAATTAACCTGCATGTCTTTGGACTGTGGGGGAAATCAGAGCACCCGGAAGAAACCCACAGACACAGGGAGAATGTGCAAACTCCACACAGAAAGGCCCCCATCAGCCACTGAGCTCAAACCCAGAACCTTCTTGCTGTGAGGCAACCGTGCTAACCCCTACACCACCATGCTACTGGTGGTCAATAATGAACCCAAATATTGATGAAAACATCAGTGCACTGCAGTGCAAAGGATACATTGGGGAATGTACATGCGTTTCATCAGATCTGGGGACATTTTTCCACTTCACTTCAGTCCATCATAAAAGAGCTTGGCCCCAGAGAAAGTGGCAGTGTTTCTGGATATTGTCTATATCTGGTTTTAAGTTGCATTTGTGGATCCAATAATGAACTGTTTTCACAGATGGTTTTCTGAAGTGCTCCTGAACCCATATAGGCAATTTCTACTACAGACACGTGTCTGCTTTTAATGCAGTTTTGCCTGAGGGCCTGAAGATCACAGGCATCCAATGCCAGTTTTCAGCCTTGTCTCTTGCATACAGAGATTTCTCCAGATTCTCTGAATCTTTTAATGATATTATGTACCATAGATGATTTGATTCCCAAATTGTTTGCAATTTTACATTGAGGAACGTTATTCCTAAATTGTTGCAGTGTTTGCCCACACAGTCTTTCACAGAGCGGTGAACCCCTCCCCATCTTGACTTCTGAGAGACTCAACCTCTCTGGGATGCTCTTTTTATACCCAATCATGTTACAGACCTGTTGCCAATTAACCAAATTAGTTTTTTTTAAGCATTACACAACTTTTTCAGTCTTTTGTTGCTCCTAAAAAGCTACAAAAGACTGAAAAAGCTCCTTGGTCAGCCCCAGGGATGAGGACCTGGTGTTGGACAAAGTCCCCTCATAGCCCTGCTCTGGCTCAGGAAGGATTTCTCACCTAGGCTTAGGTTGAGGCTTGGGTTCTGATTGGGCCTTGAATGGGAGTGTGGACACAGGTGGAGGCTTTGGTTCAGGCTTGAACTCGGACATGAGGATTGTCAGGGGCTCAGGCATAGACCTCAGACATAGGCTTGAACGTGGGCATAGACATGGGCTCAGGCATAGACATGAGCGTGGACTCTGGCATAGACATAGGATTGGACATGGGCTTGGATGCAGGCATGGACATGGGCTTGGACTCTGACCTTGGCATAGGCTCTGGCACTAGCATGGGCATGAACTTTGACATGGGCTTGGATTCAGGCATAGACTCAGACAGGTCTAGGCTTTGTTTTAGTGACCGCCTCCTCCCTGAAGCCTGGCAGTGGAGCAAATATCTCATCCCCCCTGAAGCCAGGTGGTGGAGTGATGATCTTGTCCTCACTGAAACAAAGTGGCAGATTGATGGTCTGGTCTTCCCTGAAGCCAGGCAGCAGGGCAATGATCTGGTCCTCCCTGAAGCCTGGAGTGGAGGCCATCCTGTTGGCCTCTGGAGTGGACTATGGAGCAGAGGCCACCCTGTCAACCTCTGGAGCAAGCTGTGAAGTGGAGTCCTCCCCCTCTGCCACTGCATCAGCCTTTTGGGTATCAGCCACCCTCAAAAAAACTTGAGGGTCCTCCTTCCCTAGATCCTGGAACCAGGACTTGAGTATTGCATTGAACAACTTGGAGCTTTGGCAGCATGGGGGAACTTCGGAGGCTAAACTGCGAGTAGGCTCTTGGCCCACCAGTGAGCTGGTCCAGTGAGCCAATATATCATGCAGCCTACCCACATGCTTTCAGCAGGTTTGGGCTCCACCAAGTCTTCATAGAAGAAGCTGCAAAAATCCATTGGGTGGATCCTCCACTCTGTCGTAAGCTGCTGGTATGTCCAGCCCTAGCCATTGCAGGAACCATACCGATCCCAATTTTGGCACCATGATACCTTTTTTTAAATTTCATTTAAGGGTTGGATTTTTCATATTTTTTTCAATGTGAGATGAAGCTACTTCACCAAAAAGGTGGATTTTTTTTTCCAAACCCTTTTTACTAATCTTTACAAGGGATGCTGTCGGTAAAAGGTGGCTGCAGATGAATGTAATTGCGGGAAGGTTTATCTACAGCAGGCAAATACACAACAGCATCAGGCAAAAGCACGAGTTGATGTACAAGCAAGGGTCATTTGAGGCACAAACAGGGCATCAGCGTTAGATGAATGGCAGAGTCCAATTAAACAAAGCAAAAAGTCAAGAACAAGAGAGTAGCACAGAGATTCCAGTCTTGGTATCGATAGATGCTAGGTACTGAGCATATGCTTCAAGTCTGTGTCGTCGGAGTCCTTATGTGTGTGTAGTGATTGCGCTCTGATCAGGAACAGGTGAATGTAATAATTAGTCCCTGCCCAACATAAATGTGCATGGATGTAATAGTTTGAGGTGCACCAAATGCAAATGCATGCTGACATGACAGCTGCCATTAATCCTGGACATAAATATAATTGTATTCCCTTAGCAAAAAGTAGTATACTTAAAGTTCATTTTATTAAGTATGCTTCAGTATAAGTATAGCAAGTATACTACAGACCATGTACTTTTAGCGTACGAGAAAGTATACAAATTTAATACTTTTTCGGACTAAATTGGAACATTTCAAGCTTATAAAAGTATACTTTAAAGTTCATTTTAAGTTTGCAAAAGTACACTTTAAAGTATACAAGTACACTCATCTATATACCATCAATGTACTTGGTATATCCCTCTCGTATGCTTAAAGTATACCACAAGTACACTTGGATATACTGCCATTGTACTAGTTATATACTTCAAATCCCTATTTTTAGTTTATTATTGTATACTTTAAGTATACTGTTATAAACGGTTATTTCACTAGTTTACTTGTTATACTTTAAGTTTGCTTGGCATATTATTTGTAGCTTACTATTTATATGGGGGCATAGGGGCTCTGCAGGAGGGGTAGTACCTTTGGTGTCTGGCACGCTGCTCCCTACTTGTAGGGTGGACGGGCACCACTGGCCCCCACTCATCCCCTAAATCTCTCACATGTTGGCTCCAAGCGCCATGCCCTGGTACACCGCTTCAGCTGGCAGGCTAAACCATGTGAGGGGGTGATGTCTAACATTGCATCACTGGGCGTACGAACTTCTTCAGGAAGTCACCGGCCAGGGCGGAAGTGATCCTAGATGATCTCAATGGCCAACATGTTCCCCGTGCCTCCGTGGAAGGTTTTTGAGCCAGAGGCTAGGACAAGGACAGTCTGATGGAAAACCTACGACCCGAGGACCTCGTTGTCACCGTCCCAGCTTGCTAGGCTATGGCAGTTGAACCACGGGTGTAAAGGGTGGGGCCAGTACCGCGCACACTGCACTTCACCATAAAACTCCACTGCGCAGGCTTGAAGGACTCGTCTACGTCCGCTTGCCACCAACTTTACCAAAGTCCTGTAGCGACGGGAAAGGGGCGAAAACGGCAGGTGAAAGATGTCGCTGGCAGCCGCAGTTCCAATCCTGCATGCAGGCGGTTCAGGATATTGGTCGCCTGACGTTGACCTAGGGACGACAACATCACTCGGCACACCCTGAACGACCAAGCAGCCTTCTCTAAGGACGAACTGCTTGCTCCACACGGAGAGGGGCCTAGAAAAGGTGGCCTAACCAAAGCTCGTCTCCCATCCCCCCAGTTGGCTTGCCGTGGCCAACGGGCATCTTCCCAACGGTCAAACAAGAACTAAAGGAAAAAGGTACGCACCCACCTGTATGGGTGCAAACGCACTGACATTGGCATGCTGGAACATTAGAACCATGCTCGATCAAGAAGACAGCAATAGACCTGAACGTCGCTCTGCCCTGATTGCACACGAACTGTCCAGGTTGAATATAGACATTGCTGCTCTCAGCGAAGTTCGCGTCCCAGATGAAGGCAGCCTACAGGAGCAAGGCGCCGGATACACCCTCTTCTGGTCAGGGAAACCGGCAGCAGAAAGGCGCCTCTCCGGAGTCGGCTTCATGCTGAAAACTTCCATCGCTTCCAAGCTGGTAAACCTGCCCATCGGTCATTCCGACCACATCATGTCCATGCGCCTCCATTTGAAGAACAAGAAGTGCGCCACTCTCTTCAGTGTGTACGCCCCCACCCTTCAAGCTGAACCTGCGGAAAAGGGCAAGTTCTACTCCGAGCTGTGCAGCCTCCTTCAAAGCACCCCTGCAGACGACAAGGTGATAATCCTTGGCGACTTCAACGCCAGAGTGGGCCAAGACGCAGTTGCCTGGAAAGGAGTTCTTGGTAGACACGGCGTTGGTAAATGCAACGACAACGGGCGCTTGCTGCTTGAGTTCTGCATGGAGCAGCAACTTGTCATCACCAACACCATCTTCCAGCAAAAGGACAGTTTGAAGACAACCTGGATGCACCCTCGGTCCAAACACTGGCACCTCATTGACTATGTTCTAGTGCGCCAACGAGACCACCGAGATGTCCATCACACCAGAGTGATGCCCAGCGCAGAATGTCACACTGACCATCGCCTAGTGCGCTGCAAGCTCAGGCTGCACTTCAAGCCTAAACCAAGGAAAGGAGGGCCATCCAAGAAGAAATTCAAGCTCAGCAAGCTACAGTCAGCTGAAGTGAAAGCTGACCTCCAGGCAGACTTACAGTCCAAGCTTGAAAACAACTGCCCAGAAGATCCTTCACCTGAATCACTCTGGAAACACCTAAAGACAGCCATCCTGCAGACTTCCAAAGAAGTCCTGGGGTTTATCACCAAGAAGAACAAAGACTGGTTCGACGAGAACAACGAGGAAATCCAACAACTGTTAGCGAAGAAGAGATCAGCCCACCAGGCCCATCTGGCCCAGTCGCCCTGTCCAGTGAAGAAAGCTGCCTTCCGTCTCATCTGCAGTGACCTCCAGCGCAAACTTCGAGTCATACAGAACGAGTGGTGGAACAACCTCGCAGAAAGAACTCAGAAATGCGCAGACGCTGGTGACTATAGAGGCTTCTACGAAGCTCTTAAGGCAGTTTATGGCCCCACCCACCACATCCAGAGTCCTCTGCGCAGTGCGGACGGTGAGGCGCTCCTCATAGACGGAACGGCTATACTGGGCTGTTGGGCTGAGCACTTCCAGGCCCTCTTCAGCGCTGACCGAGTTGTCCAGGACCCAGCTGTCAATCGCATTCCTCAACTTCCAGTTAAAGAGGAATTGGATGTACCTCCCACCATGGAGGAGCTCACTGAAGCCATAGACCAGTTAAAGAGTGGAAAGGCAGCAGGCATCGACGGCATTCCTCCAGAGATATGGAAAGATGGAGGCCCAGCGTTGCACAGCAAACTCCTCAAACTCCTTGTCTGCTGTTGGGAGCAAGGACAATTGCCAAGTGACCTCCGAGATGCAGTCATCATCACCTTGTACAAAAACAAGGGGGAGAAGTCAGACTGCTCCAACTACCGGGGAATCACTCTGCTGTCCATCGCCGGCAAAATCCTTGCCCGAGTGCTCCTAAACAGGTTGATACCTGCCATCGCAGAAGACCACCTCCCAGAATCCCAATGTGGCTTCAGAGCAAACCGGGGCACCACAGACATGGTCTTTGTCCTCAGGCAGCTCCAAGAGAAATGCCGGGAGCAAAACATGGGGCTGTATGCAACGTTTGTGGACCTTACGAAAGCGTTCGACACAGTGAGCAGGAAGGGACTGTGGATGATCATGGAGCGCCTCGGCTGCCCTCCAAAGTTTCTCAGTATGATCATTCAGTTGCATGAAGACCAGAGCGGCCAAGTCAGAGTAAACAGCAACCTCTCAGAGCCCTTTCCCATCATCAACGGTGTAAAACAGGGATGCGTCCTCGCACCGACACTGTTCAGCATTTTCTTCAGCATGATGCTAAAGTAGGCCATGGAAGACCTTGACGATGAAGACGCGGTCTACATTCGCTACCGCCTGGATGGCAGTCTGTTCAATCTAAGGAGGCTCCAAGCCCGAACAAAAGACACATGAGCAACTGATCAGAGACCTCCTCTTTGCTGATGACGCTACCCTCGTCGCTCACACTGAAAGAGCCCTGCAGCGCCTTACGTCCTGCTTTGCAGAAGCTGCCCAGCTCTTCGGACTCGAGGTCAGCTTGAAGAAGACTGAGGTCCTCCACCAGCCCGCACCTCGGGTAGAGTACCGCCCTCCTCACATCACCATCGGCGAGACGGAGCTGAAAACAGTACACCAGTTTACCTACCTGGGGTGTGTCATCTCATCTGATGCCAAGATCGACAAAGAAGTCGACAACAGACTGGCCAAGGCAAACAGCGCTTTTGGCAGACTGTACAACAGAGTATGGTCAAACAAACACTTGAAAAGGGGCACCAAGATCAGAGTGTACAAAGCTGTCGTTCTCACCACCCTCTTGTATGGCTCTGAGTCGTGGGTAACCTATCGTCACCACCTGCGACTCCTCGAGCGTTTCCATCAGCGCCGTCTCCGCACCATTTTCAACATCCACTGGAGCGAGTACGTCTCAAACGTCGACGTCCTTACACAAGCGGAGATCACCAGCATCGAGGCTATGTTGCTGAAGTCGCAGCTACACTGGGCAGGGCACGTCTCCAGAATGGAGGATCATCGCCTGCCCAAGATAGCCCTGTATGGCGAACTCTCCACTGGTCACCGTGACAGAGGGGCACCAAGGAAACGCTACAAAGACTCCCTGAAGAAGTCACTAGGTGCCTGTCACATTGATCACAACCAGTGGTCTATCCTCGCTGCTGACCGTGTCGCCTGGCGCTACACCATTCACCAGGCCGTCTCCTCCTTCGAGGAATCCCGCTGTGAGAACCTGCGGGAGAAGCGTCGCAGAAGGAAAGAACGGGAAATTTCAGCAGCGGTACCTGACATCACTTTCGACTGCAGCCGATGCGGCCGGACCTGCCTGTCCCGCATCGGACTCATCAGCCACGAGCGAGCCTGCAGTCGTCGTGGACAATGCCCTTCATAAAATCTTCGTTCGCGAAGCCAAGCCGAGAGAGAGACTATTTATATACTGGAAATGTACTCCTTAAAGTATTCTTAAAGTTTACTCATACTGTATGTACACAAGTGTGATGGATTTACAAAATCACAAGACAGAATGTTGAAAACAAGTTTGATATATTTTCAAACATTTCAAAAACAAAGACCTATGAAATCAAGTCCTTCCTTACTAGAGAAAATGAAAGGAAAAAGTGCACATTTGCATGTAAAAATGTAAACAATGGTCTCTTGATCAATAAAGTCAAGTCAAAAGTTTCTGTTTTTGTGTATGATTTTAAGGTACATAAAGATAATGCAATTGAGCACACATACTATATACTGTAAAGTTTTAAACTCCAGCATTATATTACATTAATATATAAATGAATGTTAAGCATGAGTCAATGACTTGACCTTATTATGCACTTGGAGCAAGATATACTAAGTATTAGTACTTTGTGGCAGAAAAACATAAGTACAAGTTTTAGTACAAGTGTAAGTCTTAGTATTAATGTACTTAGACTTTTGTTTATACTTTTCAGTATAAGCCAAGTATACTTCACTATACTATTCTTAAGTACGTATATAAAATATAGTTTATAAAAAGTCAACTTCAAGTATACTTCCTCGGTTTTAGTAAAAAATAAAGTATACTCATAGTACACTTGAATAAGCTTCTTTTTGCTAAGGGTTGTGCAAGTAGAAACGAAGTTAGAATTTGATGCCTGCAACACACTCCAAAAAAAGTTGGAACAGAGGGGGGATATATATATATATATATATATATATATATATATATATATATATATATATATATTAGTGCTGTCAAGCGATTAAAATATTTAATCGCGATTTATGTCGCGACTGTCATAGTTAACTCGCGATTAATCGCAATTTAATCGCACATTTTTGTCACATGAAAAACCATTGTAATTCTCTTATAAGCATAAAAAAGTGAATGGGCTTGCTTTGTACCAATTTTTTTTTTTATTGCAGAGCATAACACGTCTTGTCACAGCCACTGACATCCATAACTTCCATATTAGATGAGAAAACCAAGGGATGAAAAATAAAGTGCATATCACTGTGAAAATAAAAAAAAATGTTTTATTTTACTCTTCATTAGTTTCTTTTGAAGAGAAGTATTTGCCATAAAAGAAGAAAAAAAACAGAAAAATAAAAACGTTCAAAAACGTTCATCATAGTGTGGCACTGTATTATCTAATTCTCACTGCTTATAACTCTACACCTACCCGGTGGAGATGAGCTGGGAAACTGAAGGAACAGTATTGAAAAGTATTTTTCCAGTCTCACTTGTGAAAGGTAATCCCATGTGATCTCGTTTGGATGGTAAACCTGTTGGTACAATTAAACGCAGCGCGCGACAAGCCTCAGCAGGAACTTCGGGTGACTCGCAGGGCCAAATTAGAATTTGTGTTAACGGCACTATTTTTTTAAAATCTCGTTAACTTTGACAGCACATACATACACATTTTTTTATATATATATATATATATATATATATAAAAACACACAACCGTTCAAAAGTTTGGGGTCACCCAGACAATTTTGTGTTTTCCATGAAAAGTCACACTTTTATTTACCACCATAAGTTGTAAAATGAATAGAAAATATAGTCAAGACATTTTTCTAGCCATTTTGCGCATTTAATCGACCCCACAAATGTGATGCTCCAGAAACTCAATCTGCTCAAAGGAAGGTCAGTTTTATAGCTTCTCTAAAGAGCTAAACTGTTTTCAGCTGTGCTAACATGATTGTACAAGGGTTTTCTAATCATCCATTAGCCTTCTGAGGCAATGAGCAAACACATTGTACCATTAGAACACTGGAGTGAGAGTTGCTGGAAATGGGCCTCTATACACCTATGGAGATATTGCACCAAAAACCAGACATTTGCAGCTAGAATAGTCATTTACCACATTAGCAATGTATAGAGTGGATTTCTGATTAGTTTAAAGTGATCTTCATTGAAAAGAACAGTGCTTTTCTTTCAAAAATAAGGACATTTCAAAGTGACCCCAAACTTTTGAACGGTAGTGTGTGTGTATATATATATATATATATATATATATATATATATATATATGAGAGAGAGAAAGAGATGAGAAAATATATAGAGGATATTACACAGCTGTGTGAAGATATGAAGTTTATCTTCGAGTGGTGAACCTATTCATGACTGAGCGAAGCAAATAAGTGAAAATATTTTCAGCTCCCGAACAAACTCCATATTTTCATGCCACTGTGTAATGTTCTTTATATTATATGGACACATCCACAAAAAAAAAAAATTATACACAAGTTAATCAGAAGAATTTTAATTTTGAACTGGATCACCATTTTGAGAACAAATTTGGGGAAAACACGGAGTGAGGTCATGAGTGAAATATCAGAAATTATACGTACATACAGGACACTTTCAATGGAATAATATATAGACTTGGGCACTGCCTAAAAGCGGAGCTCCCATCCATTTCTGGGTTGTAGAATTTTCTTACATCATAGCCAGCCTCTTTTGTTTTATTTCTTTGCCGGCTAACACTGGCCACTAGGCGGTGTGTATGACTGGCAATTACTAACACTAACATGGTGGCAGGCATGACTTTGAATTGATATAAATTTGAAATGCCATGATATCTTATTTTGGGAAACTTTGCAAAGTACTGTTTGTATGATTTTAACATTGAATTGGTGTGTAAATGTGAAGTCATGATATACTTTTGGATATATTTTGCTAGGTGCTGACATCTCCCTCAAGTTTATTTGAATGTCAAGGTGCTGCTTGCTTATTTGAGCATTGATATAGAAAATGTGCAATGTAATGACATTTACTTTTTATTTACTTTGCAAGGTGCTGTTTATTTGAAAATTTAGTTGATATAAATATCAAGGTGCTTTTTTGCTTATATGATGAGCACTGGATTCAAGTAAATTTGAAATGTCATGATGCATTGTAATATTTTGCAAGGTGCTGTTGTTTATTTGAAAATTTAAGTGATATAAATGTGAAAATTGTAGCATAGAAACTTTTTAAAAAGGTGTTGTGTAGTTATTAAAGGGACATCTTTGGAATAGTTACTTGACCCAATTTATGATAGTCATGATTTTTAACTAGATCATGTTCATCTCAATGGAAGTAATACTTCTGATTAGCCTGAATGTTGTGAGGTGCTGCCTGTCTCAGGTGGAAATAAAATATGCAGGCGTTATTCAAGTTTCCCTTTAATGTTGCTTGTTTTGCTTGAGTTTAAACATGTGACAATTACATATTGATGTGCTAGTAAAGTTACAAAAAACAGCTTTCACTATGCCAGAATGCACCATTTTATACCTTATTGATGTCAATTTCAAAAAATTTCGGCCTGCGGGGTGATAACCCCCGCAACCCCCCTCCGGAGTCCATATATCCCTGTCAGAAATCCTTGGGGGTTGACACGTATGTATTTATTATATCACTCTACCCAATGGAGAATGAGCGCTGAATATGGTTTACGATATTGCGTCGTTGTCAAGACAACATGACCTCACATGTCGGAGCTGATGCAAATATTCAATGAGATAGTTTTCTGCTGTGCATGTGCAGAAGCGTTTCTTTGTTCGCCAGGAAAGAGAAAGACGTGTTGAACACCCGAAAGGCTACCAAAACTTCGTTAGATATTCTTCACACATATTTACAAGAGAAAAATATTCCAATGGAGATCAAAAAACTGGAAAAGAGAGTGCGTATGTATTATAATAATAATAATAATAGCTGGCTTTTACAAGCCATTTACAGTACAAGCAGTGGCGAACCGTTACTATTAGAGCTGGGACTTCAGCTCAGCCAAAACTTAGCCAGACCCACCAAAATAGCAACAGGGCAAAGGATTTTGCAAGGGATTAGGAGCAGGGTACCAGGTAGCTCGTGTGTAGTTGTCGAAAAGTCTCTCATTATCTGTAGCCGCTTTATCCTGTTCTACAGGGTCGCAGGCAAGCTGGAGCCGATCCCAGCTGACTACGGGCGAAAGGCGGGGTACACCCTGGACAAGTCGCCAGGTCATCACAGGGCTGACACAGACACCCATTCACACTCACATTCACGGTCAATTTAGAGTCACCAGTTAACCTAACCTGCATATCTTTGGACTGTGGGGGAAACCGGAGCACCTGGAGGAAACCCACGTGGACACGGGGAGAACATGCAAACTCCGCACAGAAAGGCCCTCGCCGGCCACGGGGCTCGAACCCGGACCTTCTTGCTGTGAGGCGACAGCGCTAACCACTACACCACCGTGCCGCCTAGTTGTCGAAAAGTAACCAAGTAAATTACAGGGGGAAATGAATACTTCAGTGTGAGTGAAAAATACTCTGGCAAGCATGCATGGAAGAAGAGTCTAGAGACAGAAATCTTAGTTTCTCGGTTGTTAGCCTGTGCTACTTGCTCTCAATAGCACTGGCTTGACTGCTTTATTAGCATTCACTAACACTACTGATGAACGTTACACTGGCTGGAAGGTTACTTCACTGCTCCGCTGATGGCACTGACTCATGGTTAACCTAACATTGGCCTTTGAGAAGGCCTCAGGTGATAAATTTTTGGTACCTCCTACTATAAATCAAAATCTAATTGATTAATTCATCTGTCACTTCCTACATAAACATACACTGCCATGGCCTTCTGTCCTGGCAATGAAGTCCTAACCAATGAGTGAGCCAGCTCTAAACTCTTCTCAGCCTAGAGACAACAAACCAAAAAAAATTCATTGGATAACTATATTTTCAGGACACTAACTCTTTCAATTTCTGAAGCAAATTTGATAGAAAATGAGGCCAAATTAGAAGACAATAATTATAATGAAATTATAAAAGAATGAAAGCAATTAAAGAATGAAATAAATTAAATATAAAACATTTGAAATGCTGATATATTTGGGCCTTTTCTGAAGACCAAGAAGGCCCTGACGGTTCCTCTCTGTTTACAAGAGACAAACATACCAATGGACTTCGAAAAATTGGAAAAGAGAGTGTATATGCATCATAATAATATTGCCTTGGGTTTTTTTCGTGGTATATCATATATTCCATTCAGAGAGCATGATATTGAACTTCTTTTGACTCATTCAGTATCATGCTTGCTGAATGGAAGATATCTGATACACCACTGAACGCCAGCCAATATTATTTAAATGTGTCACTCAGATTCGCAATGTATTTCGTAGGAAAAATGAGTTTTTCAAAATGAGAAGATAAACTTCATATCTTCAAGCCAAGGTGTGATTTTTATTTTATTACATAGACACATTCACAAACAAAAAGTACCCAACTTTATCAAAACAATTCATCAATATCCTCATCTATCTAATCTGATGACACACACACACACACACACACACACACACGGTAGTTTAGCATAGTACACTACATTCCCAATGAAGCAGGATATTATCAGATATGTAAGCAAACTGTTGAGAAACCATTGAATATGCAATATGCTTTTAGTACTTCCTGGATGTTTGTGATGACTGGATGGAAAACTACTGTATTAGCTTACGACAAACACAATGTGATGAGATATGACTTGAGAAAGTTTTAGATTTGGATGGCTTCAGAGTCCTTTTACAGAATTGATTTGCAGAAATTTGTGAATAGGTTTGTAGTTTTCTAAAGTTTGATCCATACAGGACTTCAAGTTTTGGATTGCATTAAATAAACATTGTGTCTCCTTGGTAAACTGTGTACTGGTGAATAATGATGGTTCTCACCTGCAGAAAAGGGCAGGAAAGCAGGATTCTTTTTAAAGTTGCCATTTGTGTCCAAAAAGTGTTTTGGGTCAAATGTCCAGGGATTCTCCCAGTGTTCATTATCCCTCAGAACAGAGTGAAGCAAGGGGAATATTACTGTGTCCTGCAAGAGATTTACTGAAATGTTAAGCAAAACTAGTGACACTAGTTTTGTCTAGTACATCAGATTTAGTTGCAGCCTGGGCTTTGTACAATACTGATTTTTTTTCTGCTCACAATTTTCCATTAAAAACATCAAATAAAAACAATTTAATAATCTAGAATAGATGGCATCAAAAATTACAGGAAAATGAGTGTTTTGTGTCTCCTTGGAGACCGGGATTGCATGATAATGTTATAAGCTGTGCAGTCAGGAACTCCTTGGTAAAGCAGCAATAACAAAAACTCAGCTAGATGGTGAATCCTTTGGTTATTCCACAGCAATATTCACTTGACAGTTTAAAAAATAATAAAAAAAAAAAAAATAATAATAATAATAATAATTATATATATATATATATATATATACACACACACATACATACCTTTTAATAAAATCAGTTTTCCACATGGCTGACATTTTCCTTGTTGATCTGCTGCTGCTCAAAAAGTGTTTGAATGCATCTGAGTGCTCAGTGACCCCAGAGAATTTAATCACTTGTCAATTATTATTACCATTAACACTACTTGTAAACTGTTAGATTTGACACCTTCCCTTTATCTCCAAGATCCTAGAAAAAGCTGTGGCACAGCAGTTATGCTCATATTTACAAAGGAATAACATCCATGAAATGTATCAGTCAGGATTTAGACCTCATCCTCGCACAGAGATAGCACTGGTTGAACTAATAAATGACCTACTGTTGGCATATGATCAGGGCTCTGTCTCCCTGCTTGTATTGCTTGACCTTAGTGCAGCCTTTGACACCATTGATCATTCTATTCTCCTGGATAGACTAGAAAATGTTGTGGAAGTTAAGGGAATGGCCCTCTCCTGGCTCAGGTCTTATTTAACTGATCGCGAGCAGATTCTTGATTTTAATTATTTTTCTTTGCATACTAAGGTAAAGTTTGGTGTTTCACAAGGTTCTGTCTTAGGCCCACTTTTTTTTTTTTTTAACTTTATATATGTTTCCTCTGGGTAATATTACTCATAAGCATGGTATTAGCTTCTACTGTTATGCTGATGACACAGCTGAATGTTTCTGCAAAGCCAGATGACAGACACCAGCTTAATAAAATTGAGGACATTAGACACTGGATGGTTATTAAAATTCATTCTACTTAATTCTGACAAGACAGAAGTACTTGTACTAGGCTCACATGCAGCTAGAAGTAGGTTTTTTGATCACAGTAAATCTGGATGGCCTTTCTGTTTCTTCACGTGCAGAAGTAAAAGACCTTGGGGTGATCATTGATTCCAGTCTTTCATTTGAAACTCAGAGTTGTGGTCAGAAGTTTACATACAGTGACATGTCATCTTGGATATGAAGGTCATGGCAATATTTGGGCTTTCAGTAATTTCTTTGAACTGTTCTTTTTCTGTGGCAGAATGTACAGCATACATCTTTAAAAAAAAAAAAAAAAACACACTAGAATTTGGTGTACAAGTTTTAATTTTCTTTGGGTTTTCTGAAAATCAGCACAGGGTCAAAATTATGCATGCAGCACCCCTAAGATTTGGCCAAAATGTCTCTTCGCAAGATTCACTTTGACCAAACATTTTTGTGTACCATGAACAAGCTTCTGGCAGAATTCTGGTTGGATATTTCATGACTCTTCATGGTAGAATTGGTAGGGTTCAATTAATTTTTTTTTTTTTTTTTTTTTACTTATAAGCACAGTCCATACGTTTTCAAATACGGTTGAAGTCAGGACTTGTTTTAAGCTTAACGGTAGCCTGCTTTATCCTCCACAACCAGCTCTGATGCATGTTTGGTTTCACGGTCCTGTTGTAAGTCCCAAGTTGTGTTCAAGTTTCTGATGGTTTATGCTGAAGAATTCTGAGGTAGTCCTCCTTCTTCATTATTCCATCCACTTTGTGCAATGAACCAGTTCCACTGGCAGCAAAACAGCCTCAGAGCATGATGATCCTACCACCAGCTGGTACAGTGTCCCTCTTTACATGGTGGTCATTGTGGCCAAATAACTCAATCTTCGTCTCATCTGACCATACAGCTATCCTCCAGAAGGCTTTTTCTTTATCTGTGTGGTCAGCTTCAAACTTTAGTCAAGTTTGTAGGTGTCAGTTTTGGAGCAGGGTGTTATTTCTTGGATAGCAGCCTCTTAGTCCATGGTGATCTGAACTGTAGACAGTGATCCATCAGCTTCCAGTTCATGGCAGGGCTGTGCCATGGTGGTTCCCAGGTTGTTCCTGACCATCCAAACCAATTTCCTTTCAGCGGAGGGTGACAGTTTGGGTTTTCTTGAAACCAAGAGACATTCTGGAGTTGTGTACATCTGTGATCCCTTTCTTAGATCTGCACTGAGCTCCTTGGACTTTCCCATTTTACGGTGTGTTGGTCAATCCAATGAGTGCTGTAAACAAACCCTTTTTACAAAGGCACAGAGAAGCTACCAGCTGTAGTCAATCATGATCACTAACAGGAAGTTAAGAGACCGCTGCCTTGGCAAGATAAGACATATTTTGGAAATTTCAGCACCTCTGAATTAATAATCCAAGTGAGTGTAAATTTTGACCCTGTATGTATAATTTTGACCCTGTGTTGATTTCAGAAAACCCAAAGAAAATTAAAACTTGTGCACCAAATTCTAATGTTTTTTTAATTAAAGATGTATGCCATACAATCATTCTGCCACAGAAAAAGAACAGTTCAAAGAAAGTTACTGAAAGCCCAAATATTGCCATGACATTCATATCCAAGATGACATTCATGTCACTGTATGCAACCTTCTGACCACAACTGTAGATAACATTACAATGATAGCCTTCTTTCATCTCAGAAATATTGCTCAGAAATATAATGTCACTACATGATGCAGTAAAAAAAAATCTCATGCTTTAGTTATCTCTAGGTTGGATTATTGTAATGCCTTACTGTCTGGACGTTCCAATGAGTGCATAAACAAGCTCCAGTTAGTTCCAAATACAGCAGCAAGAGTCCTTACTAGAACTAGAGGATATGACCACATCACCCCATCTTATCCATAATGCATTGGCTCTCAAATTTTGCGCTGATTATAAAATACTACTACTGACCTATAAAAGCACTGAATGGTCTTGCACCACAGTACGAGAGCAAACTTCTGATCCTTTATGACCCACCATGCCTACTTGGATCAAAAGGTGCAGGCTATTTGTTGGTACCTCAAATAGTGAAGGCTATATGGGGGGGGGGGGGGGGGGGGGGCGCAGTACCTTTTCTTACAAAGCCCCACAGTTATGGAACAGTCTTCCAAGTCATGTTCAGGACTCAGGCACAGTGTCAGTGTTTAAGTCTAGGCTGAATACATCTTTGTTTAGAAAAGCATTTTGTTAATAGCTTTTTATTAGGTAAAGAAACAGATCTGAAGGGTTCTCAGGCATGGAGTGTTGGTTAAACTGGGATGTAAGGATGCAGTCACCCCACCCCCACGCAGTCACTCAGGTTTGACGACAGTGGAGTAGCTGGCCACTTTATGTCCCAGATCTCCCTCATGTCTGTTACCTTCTGGCTCTTCCTTTTAATCATGCTTTCATCATTAGCTTTGCGGGAGTCCCTGCTTGCACTCAACACACAATGTATACTGTTCTTAATCATTAAGTGACAACAGGCATACCTAACAACTTGTGTTTCTCTCTCTGTGTGTTGAGTTCCATGTCAATCCTGAAATTGAGGTATTTCACCTGACGTCACAGGGTCACGTGACGCCCCGGTGTCCACCATTTTGGACGGCAAGCTAGCTAATGTCAACAACATAGTAGCTGGTATGTTACTGTAGCAATATTTACGTTTAGTCATTTGGATGACTGTTAAAACCTTTCAGTCTCAAGTTTTTCCTTTACTGGATTTACTAGTTTACTGAGCTAGCGCGCGATGGCTCCGGGCTCGGCCGGAGAGCGCGCGATGGCTCCGGGCTCGGCCGGAGAGCGCGCGATGGCTCCGGGCTCGGCCGGAGAGCGCGCGATGGCTCCGGGCTCGGCCGGAGAGCGCGCGATGGCTCCGGGCTCGGCCGGAGAGCGCGCGATGGCGCCGGGCTCGGCCGGAGAGCGCGCGATGGCGCCGGGCTCGGCCGGAGAGCGCGCGATGGCGCCGGGCTCGGCCGGAGAGCGCGCGATGGCGCCGGGCTCGGCCGGAGAGCGCGCGATGGCGCCGGGCTCGGCCGGAGAGCGCGCGATGGCGCCGGGCTCGGCCGGAGAGCGCGCGATGGCGCCGGGCTCGGCCGGAGAGCGCGCGATGGCGCCGGGCTCGGCCGGAGAGCGCGCGATGGCGCCGGGCTCGGCCGGAGAGCGCGCGATGGCGCCGGGCTCGGCCGGAGAGCGCGCGATGGCGCCGGGCTCGGCCGGAGAGCGCGCGATGGCGCCGGGCTCGGCCGGAGAGCGCGCGATGGCTCCGGGCTCGGCCGGAGAGCGCGCGATGGCTCCGGGCTCGGCCGGAGAGCGCGCGATGGCTCCGGGCTCGGCCGGAGAGCGCGCGATGGCTCCGGGCTCGGCCGGAGAGCGCGCGATGGCTCCGGGCTCGGCCGGAGAGCGCGCGATGGCTCCGGGCTCGGCCGGAGAGCGCGCGATGGCTCCGGGCTCGGCCGGAGAGCGCGCGATGGCTCCGGGCTCGGCCGGAGAGCGCGCGATGGCTCCGGGCTCGGCCGGAGAGCGCGCGATGGCTCCGGGCTCGGCCGGAGAGCGCGCGATGGCTCCGGGCTCGGCCGGAGAGCGCGCGATGGCTCCGGGCTCGGCCGGAGAGCGCGCGATGGCTCCGGGCTCGGCCGGAGAGCGCGCGATGGCTCCGGGCTCGGCCGGAGAGCGCGCGATGGCTCCGGGCTCGGCCGGAGAGCGCGCGATGGCTCCGGGCTCGGCCGGAGAGCGCGCGATGGCTCCGGGCTCGGCCGGAGAGCGCGCGATGGCTCCGGGCTCGGCCGGAGAGCGCGCGATGGCTCCGGGCTCGGCCGGAGAGCGCGCGATGGCTCCGGGCTCGGCCGGAGAGCGCGCGATGGCTCCGGGCTCGGCCGGAGAGCGCGCGATGGCTCCGGGCTCGGCCGGAGAGCGCGCGATGGCTCCGGGCTCGGCCGGAGAGCGCGCGATGGCTCCGGGCTCGGCCGGAGAGCGCGCGATGGCTCCGGGCTCGGCCGGAGAGCGCGCGATGGCTCCGGGCTCGGCCGGAGAGCGCGCGATGGCTCCGGGCTCGGCCGGAGAGCGCGCGATGGCTCCGGGCTCGGCCGGAGAGCGCGCGATAGCTCAGTAAACTAGTAAATCCAGTAAAGGAAAAACTTGAGACTGAAAGGTTTTAACAGTCATCCAAATGACTGAACGTAAACATTGCTACAGTAACATACCAGCTACTATGTTGTTGACATTAGCTAGTGCTAACAGCTAGTTGCTAATACACTGCTACAACTACACCGACCCTAATAATACAGTTCTTGGTCATTGCCTGGTAACAGCAAATTTATAACGGGCCATGTCTCAACAGACTAAGAAGTTATTTCAATGACATTTAATAACATTTTGTTTATCCTGAGGACCGAAAGTAAATGAAAATGTGAACAAACCTTAGCTGTAATAAGATGGCGATCACCGGCTCCAGGGACGACCCGCTGATGTAGGCATGTTACCCAGCCTGACACAAAATATTTGTAGGCATCCAAACTCGTATACGCTTTCAGATCAATACCTGTGTATGGCGATGGGTTTTTAACGACATAGGTATACAGATCCTGTGGGCCGAAGTCAGGTAAAGACGAGGGCTTCGTGTACTTCCGTACGTCAGTGAACAATCCTGGTGGAAGCAGGTAAACGTCGTTCTCTAAGCCTGCTAACCTCAATTTTTGCAAATACCTCTCCCTCTGCTCGCCCTGTAAATGCCCTACGTCGCTGGATAGTGAAGGTGTTTTCTGCATCTCGCTCCTTTTTCTTTTATGTTTTTCGTTTGTCACCTTCTTCGCATTCAAACTGATTCGAGCCGTGCCGTCCAAAATGGCAGCGTCACATGACTTGGTCACGTGAGTGAAATACCTCAATACCAGTGCTTCTGGCCTCTCCTGCTCTTCAGACCTGCCTGATTCATCCTGATGCCCTACATCTGACTGGAGTCATCACATTGCTCCTGTGGAGGATGGTCCCATATGGACAGTCAAAAGTCGCACTTGGAAGATGGCTCTAGACACTTACAATTTTTGCTATGATGGCTGAGGACTACAATTGCCATGATAACTTTAGGACTGCATTTGTCATGTACAGTCTTGCTCTGAAGTCTCCATCAATGAACAGATGATAACTTCAACAAAATGGACTTCATGCTAAAACTATAATGAATTTCCTGGTTATACAGTTGTACTTTGACTATATAGGACACAGTCATAGAAGCAAGTTATTTATAATCACATTATCTGTTATCACCCAGATGAGAATGGGCTCTCTTTGGAGTCTGGTTCCTCTCAAGATTTTCTTCATGTTGTCTGAGGGAGTTTTTCCTTGCCATCATTGTTATAGGTTTGCTCATCAGGGATAAATAAATTTATTTGGGATAAAATTAGCTCATATGTTTAAAGTCTTTAATGTTCTTTTAAGCTGCTTTGCGACCATGTCTATTGTTAAAAGCACTATACAAATAAACTTAAAATGAAAGGAAATGACACCTTGTTGTAGGCCTGTGGAACTCATACCAAATTGATTTGCTCATCTCCCATTTTTAAGACTGCTCTTTTGGCATATTTTTGAGCGATAACATACTCCAATGTGGAGAATATAATATTTGATCTGATAATATAATAAATCAGAGAGTTATTGGATATGGTGACAGTGTAAAATCATGTAAATCCAAGAAAATCACTGTATGGTACAAGCCTCATTTGCCCATTTTTTTCCTGGCCATAACCTTGAGGATTTTGAGGGAAGCCATCTGATTCTTCTGTTTATATACACTTCCATGCACAGGTTTCTAGCAGAATTACAAACTTTTGAATGCTGTTGTCACAATTAGTGTTTCAGGGTAGGATATAGTTCATGGGCTTCTGAAAAAAAGTTCACAGAATCCAGAAAAAGATTGTGTGAAGTGTCTGAACAAAAACCTTGTATTTTTGCTGAAAAAGCCAACACAAAAATGTTTGTGATTGGTCATTTGCTATGCCAGTAAAATTCTTTTAAAATTCTTGGGCACATTTTTTGATGAACAAAACTACATCAAGCCAAGTGTAGAAATCATTTGTGGACTGCATCACAGAGTTTAATCTGTTTTTGGTCCAATAGTGTAGAAGTTCTAAACATTTTAAAAGTTTGACCCTGGTTTTGTGTGCTTTATGTAAATTGTTCATCATTACCTTTGGAATTGTGTAGCCTCTGAATGTAATTTGATGTGTGGTGTAATGAGGAACATTGAGCGGCACAAGATCAATATATCGTTGCACTTCATGGATTACTGCATCCGTAAATGGGAGGGACTTCCTGTCTTCCACTGAAGGGTTTCTCTCTTGTCCAATCACAGTGTCAATCTCTTCCTGCATGTGAGCTGAGAAAATGGAATGAGCAATCAGTTGTGTTCAGTAGATAATAATGCACTCTGCAACTTCTACTATTTTGTATTAGAACAAACTGCAGTAGTGAATTAGGAGTATTGCTGCTATTTTATAAATTGCACGGTTACTGATTGTGTTAGTAACTTGTTTTATGTGCTGTATATAAAGTTAGCATGAACATGGGATTGTTAAAGTTTTTTTCAGTACACATTATTTCAGTAGACATGTTTATGATTGATCTTACTCTGTATTTCAGGGTGTTTGATCAGTAGCATCAGAGCATATCTGATAGTAGTGCTAGTGGTCTCAGTCCCAGCCAGGAATAAGTTTAAGACACTGGCTACCAAATTTTCATAGTGAAACTCGGTACTGGGATTGTCCTTTTCCTATTGGAAAAATAAAAGTTGCCTGTGGTAAACTGACATAGCAGCATAAGACAAATAATTTTATATCACCACTTCATAAGTATCTGACCTAGAATACATTGACTATCAACAAATCTATTCACGTAGGGCCATATTCAGAGTTGGTAGAGATACTCATTCAATGAAGCACTTCTTTTCTAGGCTCCCCATTCAGATTATGCAATTTACCAGCATGTACAGTAGTTCACATCTCCAAAGTTAACAGATTTTTCTTTTGTAGACGTTTGTCAGGTGGGGGAGGGGTTTCAATACCATCTAGACCAATGCCTTGAAACACAAGCACTTTATTTTTAATCCAAAATAAAATCAGGGATAGAAAATACAGACTGGAAGATGGAAACACCTTTGTTTCTTTGCTGTCAGGTGGAAAAAGCAAGAGACCGTTAAAAACTGAAAAGTAAACAGACATATTGGGTTTATGCTTTCTGTCTTCATTTGTGATATCCTGTTTGTGCTTTGCCTGACCATTGCCCGTTTAGGGACACCGTCTTTGCTCTAGAATTTGGATTTGTCTGCCAGCCTTGCCTTTAATAAACTCTCTGCTATTTTTACATCGGTCTATCGCCTGCATTCCTGACAGATTATTTTGCCACCACCATGGATGCAGCAGGAGAGAGAAGGCATCCTGATTTATCTGCACAGAGGTGTTTCCTGGGAAAACAGCATCTACATATGTGAAATGGATGCCCGCGGCTTCCGGTTTGGCAAATGGCTGACTAGTCGTGAAATCAGAAGCTCCCAGTCGTTGAAGTGATCATATTTTTCAAAGCCGAAATTCAAGTTAATAGCTAAAGGAGGGATGAATAAGACTAAGAAAGAAACAGAAAAGAAACAAAAGGAGCGAGGAAAAATGGGAGATAAAAAAGAAGACGACGTCCAAGACAGGGCAAATATTGATGACATGCTAGCTAGCATGAAGACTGGCTTCGACGGCGTGGGTAAGCAAATTGAGTCCAACAGGGAGGAAAACTGAAAAGAAATGAAGGACATTCGAGAAAGCATTCAAAACGTTGGAGGTATGCTCAGACAGGAACTCGCCACTTTTAAAGAGGAGATTGGCAAACGATTCGAAACCATTGACACAGGAATGGAAGCTCAAGGCAAAGACATTAAAGACCTACAAGATCGCGTGGTGGAAACCGAGGAGTAGAATACTGATTTGAAAGAAATTTTTGCACCCTCTTTGAAGCAGCAAAGGGAGCTACAGGAAAAAATGACAGATTTAGAGTGGAGGTCGAGAAAAAATAATATAAGAATTTGGGGAGTTCCGGAGGGCACGGAGAAAGACTCGATACATGGGTTTGTTGAACGTCTGCTCCGCGAAAAGCTTAACATCACGGAAGACACCAGTTTACAAATACAACGCGCCCATAGAGTGAGGACATCCAGGTCGGCTCAAAATAAAAATCCTAGAGCGATCATTGTCAACTTCTTGCAATTCCAACAGAAGGAGGATGTCCTCAACAGAGCATGGAAGACCAAAATCGAAATTGGGGGAAAGAGAGTGACTTTTGACCACGACTATCCAGCGGAGGTGGCTGCAAAGCGCCGCGACTACGCTGGGCTGAAGCGAGTTTTGAAGGACGGGGGAATTCGATTCCAGTCTCCACGTACGGCGCTGAAGATACACTGGCAAGAGGGCGTTCAGACATACAACACCCCGCAAGACGCAGCGAAGGCGATGAAGGAAAAGGGATTACAGGTAGACGGACTGGTAGAGGAAGAGCCGACACTGCCAGAACAGCAGCTCGAGGCAGCATCCAAGTGGCGCAGAGTAAAAGACAGGGGGACAGGCATAGCCGAAAGAGCAAGGAAGCAATTGAGGCAGTTCTCCTGGAGCACTTGAGTGGAGAAGACTGGAAAGTTCAATGGACAGTCACGAACCCTTAGTATAATGTCCGGTTTTCTAAATATTATTAGACAACCCACTCCGTCTGATTGCTGACTTATTTTTTATTTTTTGAAAGTCATGTAAGTAGCTCTTCTATTACTACTTAGGTTAAGGATGGGTTATATGCCTACCTGCTAATTTGTTTTAAAATGAACATTGAAATAACTACATAAATAATTGTTTAGCCTTTAGAATATTTCTTATCTATAAAGCGAGGTTGAAGTATCCCATATACTATTTTGTTTGGCTTTGGAGGGGGGAAGAAATGCAGTAAGACTGGGAGCAATGGTTTCAAGAAGTTGGACACTTTTAGCGTGAACGGAGGACTTCAGTTTGGGGAGTTTTCCATCGCTAAGGGGGGCCCCCTGAGGAGAGGATTTCCCCTCACCCCACCAACAGGGGAAATGGGGAGACATAAATATCCCCAATATGCCACGGAGGCTCACTTTTCTGTTTATTGTTATATAGTTAGAACAGCTGTTGCTGATGTGTTTTTTGTTTTGGAGTTTAGCTTATGGGTAATGAGAATGTATTGGGGAACTGATGTATAATGCAACATGAGGGTGTTAAGGTGGTATCATTGAATGTGAATGGGCTGAGTAATCCAATTAAGAGGGGAAAGGTTATGGCTAAATTTAGAAAAGAAAAATGCCAGGTGATTTTTCTTCAGGAAACACATTTGTCCACAGAACAACATGAGAAACTGAAGAGATTTGGATATCATAATACATTTTATAGCACCTACCACAAACACCATAATAGAAGAGGAGTAGCCATATTGATAACAAATTCAACTAAATTTGAACTTGAACAGGAAAAACGTGATAAAGAGGGAAGGTATGTCATGGTAAAGGGTAAATTGGAGGGACAAAAAGTGACACTTATCAATGTATATGCACCTCCAGACAGCGAGAAAAGCTTCTTTAAGACTTTATTTGACCTCATTACAGTAGAGCTAGAGGGGCTTCTAATATGCGGAGGGGACTTTAATATGGTGTTGAACTACAACCTAGATACAACAAGCACCAAAAAGAATAAGACATGGCTCAATAGATACATGCATATGCAACTGTCTGAATTGGGACTAATAGATGTTTGGAGGGACACACATCCCTTGGAGAGGGACTATACACACTTTTCAGACCCACACCAAATATATTCAAGGTTAGACTACTTCTTTATAACAAAGGGAGATTTATATAGGGTAGAGGACTGTATAATAGGGGTAGCAGACTTATCAGACCATAATGCAATTTACCTGACAAAATTACATGCAAGAAGGAGGACTACAGTGTGGCGGATGAATGTTGGGATACTGAACGATAAAAAACTAGTAGAAAGAACAAAAGAGGATATAAAAAGGTATATAGAAGACAATGATAATGGGGAAGTAGATCCAACCATTCTTTGGGATGCACTCAAGGCAGTTATTAGGGGGAAGTTAATAGCATACACAACAACTCGCAAGGCGGCCAGATTACTATATTATGAGACACAAATTGATCGTTTAAAAGAATTAGAGAAAAAACACAATGCTAAAGGTGATCCAGAGATAGTCAGACAACTGAAAGAGACAAAGACTAAAATTGATAATGTATTATTGACAGAAGTGGAAAAGAAGGCAAGATTTATTAAACAAACTTACTATGAAGGAGGTGCTAAAGCCAGCAGATTACTGGCTAGGCGTTTAAGGAAACAACAAGCATTGAACACAATATATAAAATTAGAGACCCCCAGACGAACGACTTGATAACTGAACCAGGTGGAATAGACAGAGTATTGAGGGACTATTACCAAAATTTATATACACAGCCATCAATGGCAGGCGAACAAGAAATGAGAAACTTTCTAGATGGGCTGGATCTACCTTTAATAGGAGAGAAACAAAATGAGCTGTTGACTGGAGAAAATCACAGAAGAAGAAATGGAAGGGGCAATCTCTAGGATAAAGAACAATAAATCTCCTGGGAGTGACGGATTCCCTTCAGAATTTTATAAAACATTTAGACAAGAGTTAACCCCTATATTGCTTGCTTCATTTAGATACACAATTAAAGAAGGAAAAATCCCACCGTCATGGAAGGAGGCCATTATCACGACTATACCAAAAGAGGGAAAGGATAAAGAGCAATGCAGTAGCTATCGACCAATTTCAGTGCTAAATGTAGACTACAAGATGTACACCTCAATACTCTCTAAGAGGTTTGAGACATTCATGACCGATATTATAGATGAAGATCAGACTGGCTTTATTAAAGGACGACAGACACAGGACAATATCAGGAGGATGATTCACATTGTAGAAGAGACCCAACATACAAAAAAAGGTGCCATTTTAGTTAGTGTAGATGCAGAGAAAGCTTTTGACAGCGTAAACTGGACTTATCTATATATGGTGTTGGAAAGATTTGGTTTTAATGAAAAATCTGTCAGTTGTATTAAAGCGTTATATCAAGAACCGTCTGCTAGAGTTAAGGTGAACGGAAGTCTCACAAAACCATTCTACCTGGAAAGGTCAACAAGACAAGGGTGTGGTCTCTCCCCGACTCTCTTTGCTATATTCATAGAACCATTAGCACAGGCAATAAGGCAAAACCAGGACATCAGAGGGGTTGAGGTGAAAAATAGAGAACACAAGATAGGACTATTTGCAGATGATGTGGTGGCCTATTTGGAACAACCCAATAGATCTTTCCCTGCACTGATGAACCAATTGGAGGGATATGGATATTATTCAGGATATAAACTTAATGTTAATAAAACACAGATTCTGGCCATTAATTATGCACCAACAAAAGAATTAAAAGATAGATATAAAATTAAATGGAACTCAGAAACAATTAAATATTTGGGAGTGAACATCACAAAGGGAATAGAGAAGTTATATAAAGCAAATTACACTCAGATTAACGAGGAACTCAGACAAGACATAGGTAGATGGTCAATGTTACAGTTGGATCTTAGCTCAAGGATAGAAATAATTAAGATGAATGTATTGCCAAGACTACTGTATTTGTTCCAAACTTTGCCAGTAATGATTCCACAGAAACAGTTTATAGAGTGGGATAGATGGATTGCTAGGTTCATTTGGGCGGGTAAGAGACCTCGGATTAGATATCGCACCATGCAACTCCCTAAAGACAAAGGGGGCATGGCAGTACCAAAACTGCAAGATTACTTTTATGCAGCACAACTCAGGGCAGTATATTGCTGGTGCAATGAAAAATATATAGCCAGATGGAAAGACAGAGATGAAAGAAAGGGCCAGCCCACTTCAAATACTAATAACCAATAGGGAACTATTCAAGCAAGAAGTACAGCTGAGCCCAATAAGCAAATTCACATTGGAGATTTGGCATTTGGTAATAAGAAAATATACATTGCAGGCAGAAACTAAGATCTTGAGGTGGATATCTCACGATAATAGATTTAAACCAGGGTTAAGGGACCAAGGCTTTGAGAGGTGGGCACAAAAGGGTATTACAGCTATATGCACATTTGTCGAGGGAGGGGAAATGAAGAGCTTTCAAGTCCTAAGGGATACATTTGGGTTAGAGGCAAGGGAGCTATTTAGATATTTTCAGGTAAGGGACTATTATTTAAAGGAAATTAAAGCAAAAGAACCGAGGGAGCAGAATGGGATCATTAAAATAATCATAAAAGCATATGAAGGAAGAACATGTAGAGTAATCTCAGCTCTATACCAAGCTATTGGTGCCAGTGGGGGTAACTCAACCATGTACATTAAAGAAAAATGGGAAAAAGAGCTGGGCATAGAAATAACAGAAGAGAACTGGAACGATGTATGCACATCCCAACAATCAACAACGGGTTCTAGAGTATGGCGAGAATTTGGGTGGAAGAACATTATAAGGTTTTTCATAACACCAAAGATGACTGGGAGATACACACCACACAAAAGCTTATGTTGGAGACTATGTGGACAGGCGGAAGCAGATCATGCACATGTGTTCTGGAAATGCCAAAAAATAGAGATGTACTGGAAGGGAGTGTGGTGCGAACTAAAAAAAATACTGGGATATGAGATACAAAAAACATCTTTGGTACTGTATTTGGGATATATACCACAAGACGAGGTCCAAGGAGAAGATGTATACCTGTTTAAAGTATTACTTGCAGCTAGCCGAAAAGCAATTACAAGAGCATGGTATAAGGAAGACCCCCCAACTCTAGAACAGTGGCTTAGTATTGTGGAAGAGATTTACAGCATGGAAAAGCTATCATACATTTTGAAAATGAGGGAAGAACAATTTGAAAAGAAATGGGAGAAATGGTATTGGTACAAGGAGGAAGATGATACCACGGACTGAATGATAATGTGTCAGACTTGATTGTTTACATCTACAACAGTATAAATGAAGGGACCCATAAGCTGTTCATACCTTTTTTCTTTTCTTTTATATTTTAATGTTATTATTACTATATCTTTTTTACATGTTATTTTTCTGTTCTTTTATTCTTGTACATTGTATTTGGATGTAAAAGATCTAATAAAAAACAGTTTAAAAAAAAAGAAATGGATGCCCGCATTTCCCAACTCACTGCTGCTGTTTTGCAGGTGCTTTACCCTGTGCCAGTTATGAGCTGCAGCACACCTATTCCACATCCTGAAAAGTTTCAGGAGAAGTATGAGTGCAGGAGATTCCTTCTTCACTGCACAAGTACAGTGTCTTGCAAACGTATTAATCCCTCTTGGTGTTTGTCTTGTTGCATTTCTGATCTGTGTGCTCACAGAAGGCAGTTGCATTTCTCTCCCTCATCTTCCCTGCTTTGCTCCTCTCGTCTTGTCTGTCTACTGTCTTTTTGAGAGACTCTCTCCGCACTACTCTCCAAACTACAAATCATGGAATTGATAAACTGGACTCTCAACGCAATTGACAATTTCGACGAGGAGCCTGGGTTCGGGGGAACCGGCCTGTCCTGCCGGAACATTCGCAGCTGGCTACACGATGGATGTGTGGGAGAAGTGGCGGGTCATGTGCCTGGCGGTTCTTTCTGTGGAGGACATTGAAGACATCTACCTATTTGGAACCGTGATTACAGGTCTTTTGCTGATTGGATTAGGCATTGCCCTGGTTTATCAAGGAAATCAGGAAACAGTGACAGCTGTCCAAAGCCCCATAAAGCTGCCCGACATGATTGAAGTGGTGGGCAGAGCTGTCAGCACTCAGACTGTAGCTATTCAGAACTTGAACCGCAACATGGATAACATCATGGAGAAGCTTTTGGCTTTGCAAAGGAAATGGATCAATTCGGAGACCAGAATGGACAAACAGTAGTCATGTAAAAGAATGCGTCTACTCGCCCCAAGACCAAACAATCCCAATCTTATCTGCTTTCGGCCCCCTCAGACAGCACTGGCCTTGGTCATGGCCGTTGCTGCAACAACTCCCCCTGAAGATCACTGCAGTGAGATGCTCTTGCATTCCTTCCCCCACTTCCCATAGTCACTGCTTTTTGCCCCCAGTATGACAAGCGGGTGCACGACCAGCACCGTCATGGCTGCAGGAACGGATGGCTGCTTGCTTGTGCTGGGTTACCTCCACCCTCAAGTCCCGAGTTTTCATGTTGTAAAGTGTACTTATTTTGTGCTTATGTGCTGAGGTGTTTTTTTTTTTATGTTCCCATACTGTACTCCCCACAGGAGCATAGTGTGGGGGTTGCTTTTTCTCCTCCCCTCTCCTCATGTTACTCTGCATTTTTCTTTCCATCCCTGTCTTCCTGTCCTGTCTACTCCCCCTCTGTCAATTGTATGTATGTGTATACCGGTATGTACGGACGGGTTAATGGCCAATTTCGCTGGTACTTGTGACTAGTGACAATAAAGGGTTCATTCATTACAAGATGGAATTAAAATGGATTTTTGGGAGGGTTAGCACCATTTGATTTTCACAACATGCCTACCACTTTAAAGGTGAAAATTGTTGTTTTATTGTGACAAACAATAATTAAGATGAAAAAAAAAATTGAGTGTGCATAGGTATTTACACCCTTTCATATGAAACCCCTAAATAAGAGCTGGTCCAATTAATTCACTTCATGTCATATAATTAGTTGATTAAGATCCACCTGTGTGCAATCAAAGCGTCACATGATCTGTCACGTAATGTCTGTATAAAATCAACCTGTTCTGGAAGGACCCTGACTCTGCAACACTACTAAACAAGCAACATGAAAACCAAGGAGCACTACAAACATTTCAGAGACAAAGTTGTGAAGTATGGATCAGGGTTGGGTTATAAAAAAAAAAAAATCCCAAACTTTGAATATCCCAGGGAGCACCATTAAATCCATGATAGCAAAATGGAAAGAATATGGCACCACTACACACTTGATAAGAGAAGACTGCCCACCAAGACCAGGCAAGGAGGGCATTAATCAGAGATGCAACAAAGCCACCAAAGATAACACTGAAGGAGCTGCAAAGATCCACAGCGGAGATGGTAGTATCTATCCATAGGACCACTTTAAGCCATACACTCCACAGAGTGGGGACTGATGGAAGAATGGCCAGAAAAAAAAAGTCATTGCTTAAGAAAACATGTTTGTAGTTTGCCCAAGAGCATGTGGCAGACTCCCCAAGCACACGGAAGATTCTCTGGTCAGAGAAGTCTAAAATTGATCTTTTTGGTCATCATGGGAAATGTCATGTGTAGTGCAAACCCAACACCCTGAGAACACTATTCCTACAGTGAAGCATGGTGGTGGCAGCATCATGCTGTGGGAATATTTTTCATCTGCAGGGATAGGAAAGCTGGTCAGGATTGAAGGAAAGATGGATGGCACTAAATACAGGGCAATTCTGGAGGAAAACCTGTTTGAGCCAGCCAAAGGTTTGAGACTGGGATAAAGGTTCATGTTCCAGCAGGACAATGACCCAAAACATACTGCTAACGCTACATTAGTGTGGTTTAAAGGGAAACATTTAAATGTCTTGGAATGGCCTAATCAAAGCCCAGACCTCAGTCCAATTGAGAATCTGTGGCATAACTTGAAGATTGCTGTACACCAATGCAGGTCATCTAACTTGAGAGTTGGAGCAGTTTTGCCTTGAGGAATGGGTAAAAGTCCCAGGGGCTAGATGTGCTAAGCTCATAGAGACATACCCCAAGAGGCTTGCAGCTGTAACTGCAGCAAAAGGTTGGCTCTATTATTGACTTGGGGGGGGGGGGGGGGGGGTATCTATGCACACTCCAGATTTCTGATCCTCATCTTAACTATTATGTCACAATAAACCAACAATTTTCACCTTTAAAAGTTATGGGCAGGTTGTGTAAATCAAATGGCGTTAACCCCCTCAAGAATCCATTTTAATTCCAGCTTGTAATGTGACAAAAACAGGACAAACACCAAAGGGGATGAATACTTTTGCAAGACACTGTAGCCAAGTTCATCAAAATTATGCATGTAATGTTAGCCCCTAACAGCCTTTTACAACCCAAAATAATTCCAATGTGATGTATTGTGGTTGCATCAAATAGTTTGTCGCTCGAGCCAATACTGCACAAGAAATCTAGACTTGAGCGCAAGGTCTGAATCAAGCATACTTGAAACAATCCTCTGTTTTACTCAAACTCAACACCTCATGCGTAACTCTTGAGCAACTTGAACAGTGCTTATGTCTGTAGTTGCATCGTCAATCCATGGCTATACTTATCTACTTTTAATGTTCGACATCAGCAGGAAAATGAACAAAAGTGAAAAGATTTGCTTGCCTGGTTAAGTTGGATGAGGAAGCAGTCAATGAAGTCTCGTGGGTTGTCGAGGTCCAAACTGTCCTTGTGCTCTTGCACTTTGCTTCTACAAAATGCCTTGATTTCATCCACATCTTTAAAAAGTTTTAAATGCTTCCCAGGAAGTCGCTCACCCAGCCATGGAAAGACATTATAAAACTGTAAAATAAGGGATACAAATGTATAGTGGTGCTTGAAAGTTTGTGAACCCTTTATAATGTTCTATATTTCTGCATAAATATGAACTAAACCAGTTTCACACAAGTCCTAAAAGTAGATAAAGAGAACCCAGTTACACAAATGAGACAAAAATATAATTGGTCATTTATTTATTGAGGAAAATGATCCAATATTACATATCTGTGAGTGGGAAAAGTATGTGAACCTCTAGGATTAGCAGTTAATTTGAAGGTGAAATTACAGTCAGGTGTTTTCAATCAATGGGATGACAAATCAGGTGCGAGTGGGCGCCCTGTTTTATTTAAAGAACAGGGATCTATCAAAGTCTGATCTTCACAACACGTTTGTGGAAGTGTTTCATGGCATGAACAAAGGAGATTTCTGAGGACCTCAGAAAAAGCGCTGATGCTCATCAGACTGGAAAAGGTTACAAAACCATCTCTAAAGACTTTGGACTCCACCAATCCACAGTCAGGCAAATTGTGTACAAATGGAGGAGATTCGAGACCATTGTTACCCTGCCCAGGAGTGGTCGACCAACAAAGATCACTCCAAGAGCAAGGCGTGTAATAGTCGGCAAGGTCACAAAGGACCCCAGGGTAACTTCTAAGCAACTGAAGGCCTCTCTCACATTGGCTAAATGTTAATGTTCATGAGTGCACCATCAGGAGAACACTGAACAACAATGGTGTGTGTGGCAGGGTTGCAAGGAGAAAGCTATGGTACTGGTCTCCAAAAAGAACATTGCTACTTGTCTGCAGTTTGCTAAAGATCACATGGACAAGCCAGAAGGCTATTGGAAAAATGCATTGTGGACAGATGAGACCAGAATAGAACTTTTTGGTTTAAATGAGAAGCGTTATGTTTGGAGAAAGGAAAACACTGCATTCCAGCATAAGAACGTTATCCCATCTGTGAAACATGGTGGTGGTAGTATCATGGTTTGGGCCTGTTTTGCTGCATCTGGGCCAGGACGGCTTGCCATCATTGATGGAACAATGAATTCTGAATTATACCAGTGAATTCTAAAGGAAAATGTCAGGACATCTGTCCATGAACTGAGGCTACATCCACACGACAACGGCAACGAGATGTTATTTAAAAATATATCACGTCCAAATGGGCAACAATCAGTAAAATATCAGGTCCATATGGCAACGCAACGCTTGCTGAAAACGATGCAATACACATGCCACACCTCTAGGGGTGCTGTAAGACGGTCCCTTCGGAGACACCAGAACAATAGAAGTAGTCAGGACGCATGCGCATAAACTATTATGCGCGAGACTTCATATTAGCCACAAAGTCAGGAAAATCTATTCGTAAAATTACATTATAATGACCAAATACAATGAAAAGTATTTTTCCAGTCTCACCTGTGAAAGGTAATCCCATGTGATCTCGTTTGGACGACAAGCCTGTTGGTACAGTTAAACGCAGCTAATCTTTATTCTCCGCTTTGACCTATCCAATATGGCGGCGAGGATGACGTATGATTCTACGCGGAAGGCGGAGTCTTTAATGGTCCGGAATAAATTGAATGCTACACGTTGATGGATTAATTTGCTCTTCTACGCCCTTTTTGAGGAATGTATTGTAGGACTAAAACCAACATCTGAAGGTGAGATCGCTCCTTTTTTTCCCTATTTTTGCTGGTGGGATTGACTCTGCCCTAAGGGCAGAGTCTCTCTCTCTCTCTCTCTCACTTTGCACCATTACACAAATATTCACAGTGAAAATATTTTGTAAGCGCGTTTCATGAACCAAGTTATAGGATTTGTTGACAACTCGCATCGAGTTCGTTACACTTCTACCCGGCGTGAAGCACTCACAGTCATGTGGTTGTGACGTCATCGTAAACAAATCCGTTCTACTCATCCAGACGACTTCACAACGGCAACGTTGCCAGATCTTTCCACTCTGGAACCCGTTCTCAAAAAGATTGCGTTTTGGGCACCCAAAACGCCGGTGCCGTGTGGACGCCAGGCCTAAATGATAAGCAACTGTATCGGAGTCACCTGAATCCGTTGCCGTGTGGACAGGGCCTGAATCTCAAGAGAAAGTGGGTCATGCAGCAAGACAACGACCCTAAGCACACAAGTTGTTCTACCAAAGAATGGTTAAAGAAGAATAAAGTTCATGTTTTGGAATGGCCAAGTCAAAGTCCTGACCTTAATCCAATCAAAATGTTGTGGAAGGCCCTGAAGTGAGCAGTTCATGTGAGGAAACCCACCAACATCCCAGAGTTGAAGCTGTTCTATATGGAGGAATGGGCTAAAATTCCTCCAGGCTGGTGTGCAGGACTGATCAACAATTACTAGAAATGTTTAGTTGTAGTTTTTGCTGCACAAGGGGGTCACACCAGATACTGAAAGCAAAGGTTCACATACTTTTGCTACTCACAGATATGTAATATTGAATCATTCCTCAATAAATAAATGACCAAGTATAATATTTTTGTCTCATTTGTTGAACTGGGTTCTCTTTATCTACTTTTAGGACTTGTGTGAAACTGGTAGTTCATATTTATACAGAAATTAAAAAAAATTCTAAAGGGTTCAGAAACTTTCAAGCACCACTGTAGGTTTTAAAAAAAAAAAAGATCTGCTTCAAAACTTAGCAAAGGATGTTCCAATAACCCAAGTCATTTATCAAATATTTCAGTATACTTTATTTTTGTTAATATCTTTACAACCACAAATCAGAAAAAATTGGAACAGTATGGAAAATGCAAATAAAAAAAAGCAGTGATTTCTAAATTTGCTTTGAGTTGTATTTCATTGCATACAGTATGAACTCAATATATTTTGTTTGGTCAGCTTCATTTCATTTGTTAATGTACATCCATTCCTGTGTTTTAGGCCTTCAACACATTAAAAGAAAGAGGAAAAAAAACAAACTTGGGGCAGGGCCAATTTAGGGCTAGTAATGAGGTAAAACAAATAATTACATCAGTGCCCTTGGCAAAGGTAACTTACACTTCTGTGATGGCAGCATTAATGCAGAAAAGTACAATGAGATTTTGAAGCAAAAATATGCTGCCTTCAAGATGGAATTTGCATGTTCTCCCCATGTCTGCGTGGGTTTCCTCTGGGTGCTCCGGTTTCCCCCACAGTTTAAAAGACATGCAGATTAGATAAAATACCAAGCCACTGGGATTGTACAAGCTAGCCAAAGCATGGCTAGATTGGGGAAAGTTGCACCACAAAGGGCATCCGGTTTAAAAATCTATGCCAAATCAAATATGTGCAACAGATCCGCTGTGGCGTACCCTAACGGGGGCAGCCGAAAGAAGAGATATGCCGTCTTCAAAATTACATCTTTTGCAGGGATATTTCAAAAAGAATGCAAAACTACATTCTGCACACATTACAGAAGCATGGCTGTGGAAGAAGAGGGTGCCTGTCCCCTCTGTCCTCAGTAGAGAATGTGTGTTTAGCTGTTTATATGTAACTTGGAATCAGTGGCGGCTGGTAGTCTTTCAAACAGGGGAGGCTGGTTGGTTACGATATTTCCAGATTTTAAAAGAAAAAACATCAATTTTGCCCATACTCTTGCCTCTGATCTGGCTGATTGTTGGCAGAGTCACAAACTGTGAAATAATAGGTTCTTTTGGCCCATTAGCCTACTGTCCAATATACATGATGGTGGTGTTGGGGGGGGGGGGGGGGGGTATATTTTAACATTTTATAATTTAAAATTGTGGCATGTTGTTTAAAAATTGACCGGCTGTGTTTTTGTTTAAAAATGTTTTCCAAATTGTAGCTGTGTTTAATTCATATCCAGAAAAACATATATTCCAATATAATATACTCAGCATAAACATTTTAAATAGATTCTATATTTTTGGTCCATCCATGACATATTACTAAAGTAGCCTATTTACTGTTGTTGATGTGGGTCACTTGCTGTTAGCCAATTCACTTTCTCGTACCAGGAGAGCTGAAAGGAACGAGTATTATTCCCTACCTTTTTCACCAAGTCAATTTGAGGCGTTGGTCTACCCTGCTCTTTAATTTTAATTTTTTCCTCGAAAGGAAGACTGGCAAATGGCTTCGCCAAAATTAAATCAGCAATGCTTGGCATCCGTGCGCAGCTTTCTTGCTAGCTGACTAGCCCCCTCAAGTTCAGTCACTCAAACAAAATTTCTGGAACTAAGATAGCAAACTTGACAACACTATATTTACAGTTTATTTACAATGAAGATATATACAAACTAAAAAAGCAGGTAGAAACCGTATGTAATGAATGAAATCGAAATGTAAGCTGATCTCTTACAATACAGCACAGCACTTGCGAATCCACATGGGACTGAACTGATGTTGCAAGATACTGCTGACATTATCCAGCCCAAAATATGTTCAAACCCGCCAAAATGCACTTAAAACTGCCCAATTGGGCGGGAAACCGCCCAATCTGGCAACACTGTACCGCTGCCTGTCTATAGTTGAAACGAGCTGTCAATCAAAGAAAATATCCGGCCGCTTTCACCAATCACCAGTCTCCTCGCAGAAACTGCCATGTCCCTCCCATGTGAGGCTGGGAGTCCGTGGGTGGGCATTTTCGCAGTATTTGCCCAATAACCGTCTTGCATTTTGAGATTGACAAGCGCATAGCTCCCAAATGCCGTTGAAGTCCATTGAGGCTGGGAGTCCGTGAGACTCCGTGGGCGGGCATTTTCACAGTATTTGTCCAATAATTGTCTTGCATTTTGAGATTGAAAAGCACATAGCTCCCAATCCACTGAGGCTGGGCTGCATCGCACTGTCACGAGGGGGAAAAACTCACGCACACATTAGGCGAACTGGGGAAAGTTATAACGGAATGATTTCGCACTGTAGTTGGGTTGAGCACGTATATTTATATGATTCTGGATCTGAAATAGCAATGTTATAAGGTCGGCTATAACATAAGCCTAGCGCAATTCATCCTACACGACGTTCGTCATTTTTAGAGGAGGCTGAGCCTCCCTCGTTGTCTTAGAGCAATCGCCCATGCTTGGAATAACACTATACCATGCTGTTCTATGAAAATAATGCAAGCCAAAGGTGGGTGTGATGCATCACAATATGCAGCAGAGTGCCACTACCCCCACCCCTGAAATGCATTATATTTGTACAACAGAACAGTCTGGAGTGTTATTCCACTTACACTACATACAACAATTATAGTGTTTAATTTATTAACAAATACATCGCACTTTACAGTTAGACAATGTTGTGGAACATCCGAAAGACAAGGTTGATTGTGTTCTCATGTTACAGCTGCAGTAAACGGTCATTCCCTCACCAGCCTGTCCTTCATTCTCTCCCTTTCTGTCGAAGTTTTTCCTGAGCTGGGAAACTGACTTTTACAAAAGTGCTTACAAATGAGGCTCCTTCCATAAAATGTTGAATTAAAAAAAAAAAAAGTGATTACACATTATTTTGTGAAAAAGCAACACATTAATTAGTTTATTAGGTTTTTTTTCTATAAATGCAGACTCAAGAAGGAAACATTTTTTCTTTGCTGTCTTTACTTTCCCCTCATGTACTTTGTGCATTTTTTGTGGAAGTCATGTGAAAGCGAATAATTACCATTTTTGCTTATAACTATAAACAGCCATTATTTGCACCTCTATTTCATGTTTTTTAAAATCAGAAATGCTTGAACATATTTTTATATTGCAAAGATTATCTTATTTGATTTTTCATGCTGAGCAGAAAACATTTAGATACAAAGTTTCATATTAGGAAATCACTTTTGTTCTACTTCAAGGACAATTAATGTACCTTTTAACCTGAACATGGGAGATTTCAAAGATTGAAGAATGATGATTGCAACAATACGTTCCTTATTTTCATTAGGCTTTGAAGGTCTGATTGAATGGTCTCAACACCTTATCTAAGAAGCCAATCATGTCCTACCTGTCCGGATGGGCTGCTGCCAAACCGCAGTATTTCACTGATGATTTGAAGCAGACGCAGGAAGTGGATATCTTCATAACTGAAGCGTTGGCTAAACACCAGAGCACAGATGATGTTGGACACAGCTCTGCTCAGGTAGAACCTGGGCTCAAATGGAGCAGCTGCAGGAAGTAAACAAATTTTTAAAACGTTTTCAGTCAGTGTTTAGTGTCTTCCAAATGAAAGGCAGCTTTCCAGGTAATTAGAAATTTTGGGCATTTGTGCACTAAAGATAAAAATTGCCTCAATCAAAATTGTAATGCATGTAATATAAAGTTATGCATGCTAAACATAACTGTATAAAACATTAACTATAAAAAAAATTACACATTGGTTAAAATTCTGCCTAATTCCCAATGAAATACTATTTGAATGCCTAGTAGTAATAATTCTGGACTTGTGCTTGGACTTCTACCCTTACCATTTATTTGAAAGACTTCATCACTTCTTCACACTTCATCAACTGGGATGAGTAACAGGACATGCTCAAGATTATAAAATTTCATCAGCTTAAACTAAAGCTACTAAACCAAGATCGCTAACCAATATATGGTTCATTGAAAGTGGCATATTAGGCCACTCACAATTTGTGTCTTTGATGGTGTCCAGCAAGTGTCTGCTCTCTTCCTGTATCCACCCCTCCATCCTCTTGCGTCCCATTCCAAAGTCTCTCAGTGTAGAGAGTGTGAATCTCCTGAGCTGACGCCAACGCTCTCCATTACTGAAAGCAACGCCTGAGAGATGAAGAGGGGGTTAGGAATGTGAGCCTGTGAATCAGATATATTTTGAGAACTGACTAGTTAGTGCTATAACTATCTGTGAGCTTCTTGAGATGGATAAGCCACTGCACTGCAGTGCCAAACATGAAGATGAACATCCCTGGCACAACCTCAGTAAAATTTGGTGGAGTAAACGAAAACTCGTATGAAATGAGGTGTCGCATATACTTCTATATTACAACCTAAACCAGAAAGAGTTGGGACGGTATGTTGAAATCGAAATTAAAACTGAAAATGATTTGCAACTCATCTTTGACCTGTATTACACTCAAAACAACAGTACATTATTCAATTTAATTAATTTCCATCCATCCATTATCTGTAGCCGCTTTATCCTGTTCTACAGGGTCGCAGGCAAGCTGGAGCCTATCCCAGCTGACTATGGGCGAGAGGCGGGGTACACCCTGGACAAGTCGCCAGGTTATCGCAGGGCTGACACAGAGAAACAACCATTCACACTCACACCTACGGTCAATTTAGAGCTACCAATTAACCTAACCTGCATGTCTTTGGACTGTGGGGGAAACCAGAGCACCCGGAGGAAACCCACGCAGACACGAGGAGAACATGCAGACTCCACACAGAAAGACCCTCGCCGGCCGCTGGGCTCAAACTCAGGACCTTCTTGCTGTGAGGCGACAGTGCTAACCATTACACCACTGTGCCACCCCTAATTAATTTCATGAACACTTATTTAAATTGATTCTTGTGACACGTTTCAAAAAAAAAGTTGGGATGGTAAAGCATTTACCCCTTTATAAGGTTGCCATTCCTTCTCACAACACTTAAAATATGTTTATGGGCTGAAGACACCAAGTGATGACGTGTTTCAGATGTTATTTTGTCCCATTCTTCCTACAAACAGGTCTTAAGGTGTGCAACAGTACGGGGTCATCATTGTCATTTTTCACTTCAAAATTTGTCACACATTCTCTATCGGGGACAGAGAAGATAGGCACCCTCTTCTTCCACAGCCATGCCTTTGTAATGTGTGCAGAATGTGGTTTTGCATTGTCTTGTTGAAATATCCCTGGAAAAGATCTCATCTTGAAGGCAGCATATGTTGCTCCAAAATCTCAATGTCCTTTTCTGCATTAATGCTGCCATCACAGAACAGTAAGTTGCCTTTGAAAAGGGCACTGACAACCCCATACCATGACAGACCTTGTGGTTGCTGGTAACAGACTGTATGGTCCTTTTTGTCTTTGTTCCAGATGATTTCTTCTTCAAAAAGAAAAAAAAATAAAACAAAAGGCCTGGAATACGGATTCATCTGACCACAATACATATTTTCACTGTGTGATGGCCCATCCCAGATGTGTCTGAACACAGAGAAGTTGACAGTGTTTCTGGACACCCTTAACGTTTCCTTGCACAGTAAAGTTTTAACTGAGATTTGTGGATATAACTGTATTGTAGTGCTTGACAAAGGTTTGCCAAAGTAATCCCAAGTCCATGTGGTTATATCAACTATAGATGGATGATGGTTCTTGATGCAGTGCCATCTGAGGGATCCAAGATCACGGGTGCTCAGCTTAGACTTGCCCTTTACACATCAGAATTCATCCATATTCCTTGATATTATCCACCTAAACAAAAAAACAAAACCCCACACCTTTCCCGCACTGTATGGCGCATATGGTGGATATTATCCACCGTAAAGGGTGAAATATCCAAAGCCCTTCTTGTCTTTCTTTGATTAATATTGTTTTTAAACATTTCAATAATTTTCTCACACATTTGTTGACAAACTGGAGATACTCGGCCAATCTTTGCTCCTAAAAGTTTAGGCCTTTCCTGTATATTGATTTTGTACCAAATCATGAGGATTACAATCAGCTGTTGATGTCATCTCTTTCAAATTACATGAATATTTAATTGTTTTACCTCATTATTAGCCCTAGTTTGTCCCATCCCAACTTTTTTGGAATGTGTTGCAGGCCTGAAACGTAGGAATGGATGTATATTAACAAATGAAATTAAGTTGATTAGACAAAACATGAAATATCTTGGGTTCATACTGTCTGCAATGAAATACAAGTCAAAGTAAATTTAGAAAATCACAGCTTTTTTATTTGCATTTTCCATACTGTCCCTTTTTTCCCCCCCCGATTTGGGTTTGTAGAAGGCATGAAATTTGAGGCAAGTTTCACTAATTTGCTAACATCACCTAGCTATGATTTTCCAAGTTAGCCTGTTTGCTAATGCCAAATTCAATTATCATCGATTCCAATATTTAAAATAATTGGCTAGACAGGAAGTCAAATTCTAGCTAATGGTATATAATGTCCCCCCCCCATGATATTTTACTTCTGACTGATTCATTAGCAAACTACAAAGTGTTAATCATGCATATGATCAGCAAATTTGCAGAGATTGAATGCATGCTTATTTTAAAACAAAGATCGTCTTGCAACAGTTTTAAATAAATAATAAACATTATGTTTCATATCAAAAAATGAAAGTACTTAATTATAAAACATTTAATCTCTACAAACAGCACCTTTTTTAACTTTCAGTTGAGTATCTTTTTGGCAAGATATGGTCTAATTTTGACACATTATTGATACCTACCCATTACTATAATTTCTCAATACTTTTCCCACCCTTATTAACAAATATTGGAGCTTGTAAGTTAATTGCTGACAAGATTCATTCTGTTCTGTATAAAATGGTAAAATTGATGAGCACAATTTAACAAGCTCTAGGTATATAAGGCCAAAAAAAAAAAAAAAAAAAAGTGTTTTTCCGGTAACATGAAATACTAAAATAAGGTCGGTAGGTAGGAAAGTTTTTTTTTTTCTTAATTTTTTTTCATTTTGTTCGAAAAAATTAACACAAGTAAACATCTTACAAAATAGTATTTTGGCACAGAATCCTTTATACCACACATCATAATAAAATAAGTGTTTTAAATCTTTAAACGAATAAAAAAAAAAATCACGAGAGTTCGAGTTATGATCTACGGAAGCGATATTTCATGATATTTTCATGTAATAACGTGAAAACACCTTATCAAGAAATAACGTGAAAATAACGTCCTAGGCTAGGCTACTTCCATTAAAAGCAGACGGCCTAGCCTAGCCTACTGTAGAACTTGGGTCGAGCAAAAACATGGCTGAATCCTGAATGACTATTTATATAAATAGGGGACTACATAGGCGGCAAAATGTAGTGTTTTTCCCTGCCATGGAAGTGCACTTGTATACTGAAAAGGAAGCAATTTGCATTACAGCCTTGAATGAGGATTCAAAATGGCGGCTCGGCTCAGTTTTCCTTCCTCCTTCAGTATACAAGTGCGCTTCCATGTTTATGCAGGAGGGCTGATAAAGTGGCGAAACATTTTACTTATCGTTTCTTTCACAACTTGAATGCGTTGAAACAAAATTATGACAAACTAACGCCGCTTACACTAAATTTGTAATAAAAACTTTACGGTCAGCAATTTCGACGCGGAAATTCTCAATCGGTCGGGTTACCGGAAACACACTATTTTTATTTGGCCTAATACATCTCTAGCTTTGTAATTGTGGAATGGCAGATGGTGGACAGAGGACGAATCACCTGTCTTATAGCTAACATTTTATTCACTTTCTTACCATAGCCTTTCAGAATTCTCTGTATGAAAGGAACAGCGGCTCTGCCAACAAAATCATCTGCGTTGTCAACAAGGGCTTCTTTCACTGTGTTATAACCCACCAGGACAAGGGCTCTCTGGGATCCCAAATACACTGTCATCACGGGACCATAAGTCTTACTCCACTGTTAAAGAAATAGACTTTACCAGTTTAAACTGAATAAGTTAGAACAGTGTTTTCCAAGTACAGAATACCAAAATGTTTGAACATGTTAGCAAGTTCACAAAATTATCAAAAAGTTCAGTAAGCTGTTTCAGATTCACAACATGTCAAGAACACAGGATCATCCAAAATTGAAACAAGGAACCACTGAGTTTGACTTTTACAATACGTTTCCAGAATACTATATTGTCCTGGTTATTGGCATGACAAAATTAATCATTCTTAGCATTAGATAGGTTTTTGCACGGCTTCTTAAGTCCAGTTCTGGTGGCCTTATGTATGTACAAACAAAACAATTTGCAAGACAAAGAGAGAAAAAAACTTTTACAACAAGGGGCTCAAAAATCAGTCCTGGAGGACCACAACACCATGGAATGGAGATTTGATTTCTACCTCAAAGGTTATCTTTAATTTAGGCAAAGACAAAGTTGTGCTTCAAGTCAAAGCATGTCATATGCACAGATAAGTTTCCCTGTACAATGAAATTCTTCCTTTGCTGTCCACTTTGAATGCAGGGAGGACAGTAAAAGAGTAAAAATGAAAAGAAATAAGTTTGGAAAGTACAGTAATTCTAATGTACACTCAGTTTGTAAACCCTTTAGAATTTTCTATATTTCTGCATAAATATGACCTAAAACATTATCAAATTTTCACACAAGTCCTAAAAGTAGATAAAGAGAACCCAGTTAAACAAACGAGGCAAAAATATTATACTTGGTCATTTATTTATTGAGGAAAATCAGCCAATATTACATACTTTTGCCACTCACATATATGAATGTGAACCTCTAGGATTAGCAGTTAATTTGAAGGTGAAATTAGAGTCAGGTGTTTTTAATCAATGGGATGACAATCAGGTGTGAGTGGGCACCCTGTTTTATTTAAAGAACAGGGATCTATCAAAGTCTGATCTTCACAACACATGTTTGTGGAAGTGCATCATGGCACGAACAAAGGAGATTTCTGAGGACATCAGAAAAAGTGCTGTTGATGCTCATCAGGCTGGAAAAGGTTACAAAACCATCTCTAAAGAGTTTGGACTCCACCAATCCACAGTCAGACAGATTGTGTACAAATGGAGGAAATTCAAGACCATTGTTACCCTCTCCAGGAGTGGGCAACCAACAAAGATCACTCCAAGAGCAAGGCGTGTAATAGTTGGCGAGGTCTCAAAGGACCCCAGGAGAACTGAAGGCCTCTCTCACATTGGCTAATGTTAATGTTCATGAATCTACCATCAAGAGAACACTGAACAATAGTGTACATGGCAGGGTTGCAAGGAGAAAGCTGCTGCTCTCCAAAAAGAACATTGCTGCTCATTTGCACTTTGCTAAAGATCACGTGGACAAGTCAGAAGGCTATTGGAAAAATGTTTTGTGGATAGATGAGACCAGAATAAAACTTTTTGGTTTAAACGAGAAGCGTTATGTTTGGAGAAAGGAAAAACACTGCATTCCAGCATAAGAACCTTATCCCATCTGTGAAACATGGTGGTGGTAGTATCATGGTTTGGGCCTGTTTTGCTGCATCTGGGCCAGGACGGCTTGCCATCGTTGATGGAACAATGAATTCTGAATTATACCAGCAAATTCTAAAGGAAAATGTCAGGACATCTGTCCATGAACTGAATCTCAAGAGAAGGTGGGTCATGCAACAACCCTTAGCACACAAGTCGTTCTACCAGAGAATGGTTAAAGAAGAATAAAGTTAATGTTTTGGAATGGCCAAGTTAAAGTCCTGACCTTAATCCAATCAAAATGTTGTGGAAAGACCTGAAGCAAGCAGTTCGTGTGAGGAAACCCACCAACATCCCAGAGTTGAAGCTGTTCTGTATGGAAGAATGGTCTAAAATTCCTCCAAGCCGGTGTGCAGGACTGATCAACAGTTACCTGAAATTACGAGGGGGTCACGCCAGATACTGAAAGCAAAGGTTCACATACTTTTGCCACTTACAGATGTAATATTGGATCATTTTCCTCAATAAATAAATGATCAAGTACAATATTTTTGTCTTGTTTGTTTAACTGGGTTCTCTTTATCTACTTTTAGGACTTGTGTGAAAATCTGATGTTTTAGGTCATATTTATGCAGAAATATAGAAAATTCTAAAGGGTTCACAAAGTTTCAAGCACCACTGTATATTTTACACACACACACACACGTGCCATACACAGTCTGGTGTACAATGTACAATTTACTGTGCAAATTTTATGTACAGGGCAATGAAGTTTGATGTGCAAATATTAGTTTACTGTGCAAGTTGTAGGTACAGTGGGATTTACAGTATTGTGTGTGTTTATATACTACTGGGGACCAGATGTCCCCACAAGGATAGTAAAATCTAAAAATTTCAACCTTGTGGGGACATTTGGATGGTCTCCATAAGGAAGTTGCTGCTGTGTTTTGTTTAAAAAAAAAAAAAAAGCAAAAAAGTTCATTTTTCACTACTGAGGTTAAGGTCAGAGTTAGGTTGAGGTGCAGGCACAGCATTATTTAAGTGCAGTAATAATTATGTCAATGGAAGGTCCTCACAAGGATAGTGAGACAAACATGAGTGTGTGTGTGGGGGGTGGGGGGGCAGGGGTAGTGGGTCAGAACTGTTGACCAATCTAAGCGTCTGAGAATAGAAGCTCTCTCTCTCAGTCTAAAGGTCCTATATTTCACAAGTGAAATGACTATGCTGGGGGTGGGCAGAGTCTTTGATGATCATGCTGGCTCTTCTGTGGATTCTACTGTGATAGATGTCCTGCAGAGATGGCATTGGTGTCCTAATGATCTTCTCTACAGTCTTTACCACTCTGCAGGTGTTTATGGTCCTTGGTGGTACTACTCCCATAACCATACTGTGATTTAGTTGGTCAAGATACTCTCTATGATGCAGCTGTAAAGCTGTGGAGAATCCTATGTGACGTACCATATTTCCTCAGTCTCCCTAGGAAGTACAGCCACTGTTGTGCTTGCTTGACAAGCTGCGAGATGTTACAGGTTCAGTCATCACTAATGTGGATGCCCAGGAATTTAAAACTTACAGTGGTGTAGTGGTTAGCACTGTTGCCTCATAACAAGAAGGTTCTGAGTTCAGGCCCATGGCAGCCACTGGGCTTTTCTATGTGGAGTTTGCCTGTCCTCTGCATGGGTTTCCTCTGGGTGCTTTGGGTTCAAAAACATGGTTAGGTTAACATGGGGTGGCCTTGGGCTGATGTGCACTTGAATGAGGCACCTAACACCCCCCAACTGCTCCCTGGGCACTGGAGCATCTGGGCATGTGTGTGCTCATTGCTTATGTGCATGTTCACTGCTTCAGTTGGGTTAAATGCAGAGAGGAATTTCACTGTGCTAAAGTGTACATGTGATAAAGTTGTTCTTCTCTCCACCACAGACTCACAGATTATCAGTGGAGGTGTTGCAAAAGTATTCATCACCCTTCGAGTTTGTCCTGTTTTGTCAAGCTGGAATTAAAATGGATTTTTTTTGGGGGGGAGGGGTTACCACCATTTGATTTTCACAACATGCCTACAACTTTAAAGGTGTAAGGTATAAATTGTTGTTTTATTGCGACACAAACAATAATTAATATGAAAAAACAGAAATCTGGAGTTTGCATAGGTATTCACCCCCTTTCATATGAAACCCCTAAATAAGAGCTGGTCCAATGAATTCACTTCATAAGGTCACATAAATAGTTGATTAAGATCCACCTGTGTGCACTCAGTGTCACATGATGTCTATAAATCAACCTGTTCTGGAAGGACCCTGACTCTGCAACACTACTAAACAAGCAACATGAAAACCAAGAAGCACTCCAAACATTTCGGAGACAAAGTTGTGGAGAAGTATAGATCAGGGTTTGGTTATTTAAAAAAAAAAATCCCAAACTTTGAAAATCCCACACAGCCCCTTAAATCCATTATAGCAAAAAGGAAATAACATGGCACCAATACAAACCTGACAAGAGAAGGCTGCCTACCAAAACTCACAGACCAGGCAAGGAGGGCATAAATCATAGATGCAACAAAGACACCAAAGATAACACTGAAGGAGCTGCAAAGATCCACAGCGGAGATGGGAGTACCTGTCCTTAGGACCACTTTAAGCTGTACACTCCACAGAGCAGGGCTTTATGGAAGAGTGGCCAGAAAAAAGCCATTGCTTAAGAAAACACATTTGGAGTTTGCCCAACAGCATGTGGCAGACTCCCCAAACACATGGAAGATTCTCTGGTCAAATGAGACATAAAATGGAACTTTTTGGCCATCATGGAAAACTCCATGTGTGGTGCAAACACAAAACCCTGAGAATACCATTCCTACCGTGAAGCATGGTGGTGGCAGTATCATGCTGTGGGGATGTTTTTCATCTGCAGGGACAGGAAAGCTGGCCAGGACTGAAGGAAAGATGGACAGGATTAAATACAGGGCAATTCTGGAGGAAAACCTGAGTTGGCCAGAGGTCTGAGACTGGGACAAAGGTTCACATTACAGCAGGACAATGGCCCTAAACACACTGCTAAAACTACACTGGAGTGGTTTAAAGGGAAACATTAAATGTCTTGGAATAGCCTAATCAAAGCCCAGACCTCAATCCAATTGAGAATCTGTGGCATTAACTTGAAGATTGCTGTACACCAACAATCCATCTAACTTGAAGGATTTGGAGCAGTTTTGCTTTGAGAAATGTGCAAAAATCCCAGTGGCTAGATGTGCTAAGCTAATAGAGACATACCCCAAGAGACTTGCAGCTGAATTGTAGCAAAAGGTGGCTCTACAAAGTATCGACGTGGGGGGTGAATACCTCTGCACACTCCAGATTTGTTTTTTTCATCTTATTGTTTGTCACAATAAACCAACAATTTTCACCTTTAAAGTTGTAGGCATGTTGTTTAAATCAAATGGTGCTAACCCCCCCCCCCAAAAAAAAAAATCAATCCATTTTAATTCCAGCTTGTAATTCAACAAAACAGGACAAACACCAAGGGGGATGAATACTTTTGCAAGACACTGTATCCCTTTAGTTTTGTCTGTGCTGAGACACCATGTCACCAGACATGCGACATCTCTTATATTGTTTCATCATCCCTGGTGATCAGACCACTGACTGGTGTTTTTGGCAAATTTGAGGATGGCATTATCTTTGAGGTGAGACAGTCTTGGGTGAAGTGTGTGTAGAGTATGGGGCTGAGGACACATCCTTGTGGGATGCCAGTATTCATCAACACACTGAGGTTAGGTTTCCAATTCTGACAGATTGTGGTCTGCCAGTGAGGAAATCTAGGAGGGTACTTTGTCTGAGGTATTTTGTGGGTTTGCAGGGGAGGACTAAGAAAGGTTGAGCTGTAATCAGTGTAATCAGCATTCTGACACAAGTGTCTTTATTTTCCAGGTTAAAGAAAGTTATGCTTACCTGGATGGAGATCATTTTCATTTTAAAACGCCATTTTAAAAGCAAAACGTTTTGCTGTGGACACAGGCTACTCCTTAATGAATACATACAAGAAGTGATAATGAGGCTATAGCAATAACCTTAATCTGACGTTTATACAATTAGCCTATGAATAAACCCTTCTTGCTACACCTGTTATCCACAGACAGAAGCAGGAAGTCACTGTTTTCACTCGTTTAATCTCATCTCATTATCTCTAGCCGCTTTATCCTGTTCTACAGGGTCGCAGGCAAGCTGGAGCCTATCCCAGCTGACTACGGGCGAAAGGCGGGGTACACCCTGGACAAGTCGCCAGGTCATCACAGGGCTGACACAGACAACCATTCACACTTACATTCACACCTACAGTCAATTTAGAGTCGCCAGTTAACCTAACCTGCATGTCTTTGGACTGTGGGGGAAACCGGAGCACCTGGAGGAAACCCACGCGGACACGGGAAGAACATGCAAACTCCACACAGAAAGACCCTCGCCGGCCACGGGCCTCGAACCTGGACCTTCTTGCTGTGAGGCGACAGCACTAACCACTACACCACCGTGCCGCCCCACTCGTTTAATGTAGTGTTTAAACAATACAACTTTTAAATGTTTATTAATGGCATCAGTTTATTTATTTAGTATGGAACTAGTACCATTACTGTTCTACCATACCAGATACTGCACCAAACTCAGAATTTTGTTTTCAAACCAATCCTATCATCTACATCAGCTGTTGTGACAGTTGGTGGGCATTCTTGCATGTCCTGAGTGTGTGAGAGCCCCTCCTATCTCACTGTTGAAGGTCTCAAAGTGGGAATAGAATTTATTAAAGTTGTTCAGGGTAAGGAAATGGTCATGTTGGTGACTTCTGCGGTGGTGCTCTTACGGTATAGTCTGATCTGCTGCCACATGCATCTGGCATCAGGAGTAGTAGCTTTCCAGCTTCTGCGTGTATTGCTGCTTAGTGTGTTTGGTTTTCCTCAGTCTGTACTTTGCTGTTTTTTTAATCCACCTCATTTCCTGATCTAAATGCAAGGGAGCGAGCATGCAACATGCATTGGTCTTGGCTATTCATCCAGGGCTTCTGGTTTAGGTATTGCCAGTTCCATATGGTGGGTACTATAGTGCCAGTGCACTTATTGATATAAGTGCCCTGCTAAAAAAAATCCAGCTCATTCTGACCAGCTACCAGCTGCCAAAACACAGGATGGCAAAGATTGTGCACTGGTTTGACCAGCTCAACCTGTGTTTTACCACCTAGTAACCTGTTAGACTCAGCTGTATTTTTCACCAGGGCAGTAACAAAGTCTGCGTCAGGGGCGTTATGAAACCTCTGATGTTACTTCTCACATTGACATAACTCCTTTCATAATTCCTCCAGCAATAATTTGTAAAAAATAATAAATGAATTAATGGCTATTTGAATGCCCCGTGTAGTTGCTACTGAATAACTGTTTATAGAAAGTGTATTTCATGAGGACCTGAAAAATAAATAAATAAAAATATGTAGTGTAAGTTCATTATGTCTGACTGTTTAAGTATTTAAGTTCGTTTCTTAGACAAGGATTTTAAGATCGTTACCTTGTTGACAGTTTCAGCATGAAACTTCCGCCTTCCTTGACGCTGAAACTGTCAACAAGGTAACGATCTTAAAATCCTTGTCTAAGAAACGAACTTAAAAATACATAAAAACCCCGCTTACCTTTAAAAAGGTTTTAAAAGGTGCATGGGTGTCCATGGTGAGAATGTTTCCAAGTAGAGGCAAAGCTTTAGGTCCTGGAGGAAGATTAAGTGGCTTATTCCTCCATCTGAGCAATATTAAGAGAGCTATCACTAAACCCAGCAAAAGTAAAGTGCTGGAGATGTCCATAATTCTTCTCCAGAAACAAGACTGGCACTTTGTTAAGTTGTGAGTCTGTTACTTTTCTTCTTCTTCAGGATATAATGGCGGATTGGACACCATCCGGTGTATTACCGCCACCTGCAGGATAATTAAGTCCACTACTAGTCCATCAGTCTCTTAAGGCCCGGTCACACAGCGCTTTACGGCTTTATCACGGCCAAAACCCGTCAAAAAGTGCTCTCCCGTGAAGCAGACGATGTTGTTCGTGTTGATGTCGAAGTTAAGACGTGTTACAGTCGATATACAGACGTGACAGGACGCAGGGGAAAATCGGAACGGCGTCGGACGCGGCAAAAAGTTTTGGACTGCTCAAAACTTTAGACCGCGGACAACCACGGCCGACACACGTGGTAAAGACGTGCAACACAGGTGAAAAACACGTGATAATCAGTGTCCCGGCCGTTATTAAAACTTGGGGAGACGTGGTAAGACGCGAAAGTTTGGCGGTCTATCACGGGCAGAGCACGGTCATCGGACGGGTGTTACGCGTTGGTATCACGGGATATAGCGTGTGTTTAGCGGCTTATCACTGAGAAATGGATTTTTCCGCGTACATAGCACTGTCTAAGCCCGTTAAACGACGTCTCAAACAAGTTCTAAATTCGATTGATCACTGTCTAATCACTTCTGCATCACTTCTGATTTGCGGCATGTAAATACCGTAATTTTCTGAGACCTCGGCACTTGCAGTCTAGATGTCAAGGGGTGAACATGAACCCTCAACGCTGTGATCTCCTCATCTTAATGCTCCAGCACCAACAGAACCAACTGATACAGGCTCAACATATCCTACCGCTTTTATATGCGCAGCAAGCCGCTCTTCCAACGACGCTGAGCCACGGTTACCCGTGATTTGGCAGTGCTATGGCAGTGAAACAGCCGCCGACGGCCATACCCCGTACAAAGCACGGCAAAGCCAAAATTGACCAAAAATTACCACTTACGACCACCTGATTTTTGT